>NC_142582.1:76697512-77000542 GCF_965207765.1 Zootoca vivipara | reverse complement strand
CTTTTGCAGGGAGGGAGCCAGTGTAGATGGGCTCTCCAGCACTACTGAGAGGAAGGGATTAGCTTTCAAAGAAATAAATTAAATACAAACAAAGGCAACGTTCATGAGAATGTGATGCACTATGAAAGGTGACGAAGTTTGTCACTATATGAGCATTCTCTCTCTCTCTCTCTCTCTCTCTCTCTCTCTCTCTCTCTCTCTTTCTCTTTCTCTCTATGTTCATTTTGTTACTCCGTTAATCATTTCATTATTTTTAAAGACTTGTTCATTTCATCGCTCTTTCTTCAACTGCCATCTGTTTAATTCCTCATGTTCCTTTTTTCTTCTTTTTTCTTTTGTAATGGGGGAATAGGGAAAAGAAGGGGGGCGATTAATGTCTTTTCCTCCCCTTGGAATGCCCCCAAACAATGCAATATTCAAGGCGCTATGGAAGAGGAGAGGAAATGAAAGCCACCATATCAGCTTACAAAGATGAATACTAAGAGACATTCCCTGCCCTCAGGCTCTGAAAGACACAACACAAAAGGAAAAGTGGTCGGGAGGGAGGAGGAAAAGACCAACACAGGGAATAGTTCTTAGCTACAAAGTGCAGAAGCTAAGCAATGAATATAAATGTTGCCTTTGTTCATTCGGTTAGTTTTCTACACACACTCCTCTCTATCCTTCATCCAGGCAAGCAAGACTCATTATCAGAGTTCAAGGGCCCATTCCAGCCACGCGATACTCAAGCAGGATGTGAAACAAGGCAACAATATAGAATAGAATAGAATAGAATAGAATAGAATAGAATAGAATAGAATAGAATCATAGAGTTGGAAGAGACCACAAGGGCCATCCAGTCCAACCCCCTGCCAAGCAGGAAACACCATCAAAGCATTTCTGACATATGGCCGTCAATCCTCCGCTTAAAGACCTCCAAAGAAGGAGACTCCACCACACTCCTTGGCAGCAAATTCCACTGCCGAACAGCTCTTACTGTCAGGAAGTTGTTCCTAACGTTTAGGTGGAATCTTCTTTTTTGTCGTTTGAATCCATTGCTCCGTGTCCGCTTCTCTGGAGCAGCAGAAAACAACCTTTCTCCCTCCTCTATATGACATCCTTTTATATATTTGAACATGGCTATCATATCACCCCTTAACCTTTTCTTCTCTAGGCTAAACATACCCAGCTCCCTAAGCCGTTCCTCATAAGGCATCGTTTCCAGGCCTTTGACCATTTTTGGTTGCCCTCCTCTGGACACGTTCCAGCTTGTCAGTATCCTTCTTGAACTGTGGTGCCCAGAACTGGACACAGTACTCCAGGTAAGGTCTGACCAGAGCAGAATACAGAGGTACTATTACTTCCCTAGATCTAGATGCTATACTCCTATTGATGCAGCCCAGAATTGCATTGGCTTTTTTAGCTGCTGCATCACATTGCTGACTCATGTCAAGTTTGTGGTCTACCAAGACTCCTAGATCCTTTTCACATGTACTGCTCTCAAGCCAGGTGTCACCCATCCTGTATTTGTGCCTTTCATTTTCATGGCCCAGGCAAAGAGCATCTGCCTGGAGATGGGGTGTGGCTTAGGAAGAGTCCCAAGCATCAGGCAGAAAGGTGTACAGGGCTACATTTGGCCCCTAGGACTGAGGTTCCCAGCCTTTTGTTTCACTGGAAGGAAGGATGGGAGGAAAAATTGTATGCAGTTCTAAGAGGATTTTTCTGGTACCGGTATTTGTTACAATGCCAGCTCCAGGTTTGGGAGAGCCCTTAAGAACATAAGGTCCATGCAGCCCAGCACTCTGTTGTCATGCTGGGCAACCAGATACCCATGGGAAATTCACAAAAAGAATATGAGCGCAACAGCACTTTCTCCTCATGTGTTTCCCAGCCACTGCTTCTGATAGTGGAGGCAGAACCTATTTGTTGTTGCAAGCAGCCACGGATAGTCTTATTCTCCATGATTTTGTCTGACCCTCTTTTAAAGCCATCACCCAAGTGGGTGGCCATCGCTGAATCTTGAGTGAGTCAGTTCCCTAGATCAACTATGCACTGTGTGAAGAAGTGCTTTATTTTGTCTGTCCTGAAACTTCCAACATTCAGTTTCATTGGATGTTCCCGAGTTTGTCTGTCATGAGCACCTATTGTTGATCTGAAAAAAGTAATTGTTCCCAGCTATTTCAAAAAGACATCAAACGTGCTCAAAGCAACATCTGTGTTTTCTGATTTTATTAAAGCGTTTTATCGTCGCTGCACAGAAATCACAAAGGTGCCCGGCCCTTCCCATCAGCATTCATGAGCCTCCCTTTTTATACAAAACCCTCTGAAAGAAAAATTCCCTTGGGGGAGGAAAAAAAATACTTTCTTCATAGATATTTAGAGAGAGATAGTTAGATATGTATAAAAACAGATTGTGAGACAGATGATTGCATTGTTTCATCCAATTTCCATCTGAAAACTCTTCCCTTCGCTGTAGATTTGGCTCAGCCCCTGAGACACGAGCTCAGAAAGGCACGTGGAAGCCGAGAGCAGAAACCCCTCCATGTTATTATCTCCCCTGAGCTTTGCAATTGGCACATGAAAAAGAAACTGGGGGACAAAAGTACTGGACATAAATTAAGCCCTTGCTTTTTAAAAAAGTTCAAACTGAATTTTCTTTATTTTTCTACAGCTGTCAGATCAGCAGAGGGGAGCCACCAATGCATGTTTAATGTGCAAAAACTCATAATGTTCAGTAGTACGACCTCCTTTGGAGATATTAGTTCAGGCCAGTGAACTCGGAGCAAGCCAAGTGTGGAAATGTGGAACTGGGCCAGTGACCCCCACCAGTGCCTGTCATATCTGCTGAAAGCAAACTTGTCAAATATAGATGGGGCAGAAGGAGGACATGAGTATCCTTAAACTGGGGAGCAGCAACAAAGCAACGATGCCCACCATTTATTCACTTTTGTCTGTTGTTCAGTAATGGTCCCGGTCGTTTCAGGAACAAAAAGTCTGGTTATGGGCAACCTTTTCACCCTGTCCAGTCTGTGGCTCTTCTCGTTTATGAAATCCCTCTCCCATCCCCAAAATCTAAACCCATTTTGAAACTTTGCTTTCTGCATTGCAGATGATAACCTTTTCATATGCTCTACTCTGTTTTGATTTCATGCCTCTGCGTTCAGGCTTATTTGCACTGTCTAGAATACATATATATATATATATATATATATATATATATATATACACACACACACACACACACACACACACACACACACACACACACACACCATATATACTATATATATATATATATATATATATATATATATATATATATATCCCCAATGTGATAATGTGTCAAGACCAGAGCATTAAAATATTGAGCATTGCCAGGATTACATACCATATTTACTAGCCAATACTTAATATTTATAGGTTTCACTCTACTGGTGAAATGAACTGGCATGTTTCATCTGCTGGCAGCATCATCAATCCAGCCAAACCACTTATCAAGCTAGATTTTAGTGTCATTGGCTTCCCAGGCCAACTTCATCCATGCAGCTGCAAGCCACATTGGTGGGCACTCGGCTCATGGGTTCACATATGCATCCCTTGATTTCTGCCCAGAGGGAATTTGTAGAAGCCCAAAGATAATGTGATTTTTAAATGGGCTGTGTGATTTGTTTGTTTCACATTTTGGTCTGCCATCTTGATTCAGAAAGGTACCTCAGGAAACTTCTAGGAGTGAGAGGTAGCGGTGACCATGCCAAAATATGGATGAAGTCATGCCAAAGCCCCATTTATATCTGCCATATTGAATTAAAATGTTGGCCAGTGTCCAAACGTCAGCAATGACCCCAGCTCAGAAAACCGTATGATATCTCGAGAGGAGGCTAAACCTATGGAGAGCAGAAAGACAAAATAGACAAACAAACCACTTTCCAACGTGTATAGTTGGTTTTTATTGTACACAAACAGACATTTCAACAGTTTTATGGCTATTAAGCTGCACTAGAAGCCATAAATGCAGTGGGGATTTGAAAATGTTATTGACTGGACTTACAGAAATTGATAAGATGGCTTCTCCATGCTCCAGATTTCTAAGAATCATCTAGTTTCCAGCATTTGAATAATCCTAAAGTGGGGAACAGTAATTCTCAAGATGAGATCCTACTGAAATATAACAATATGCCGAGAAGATTTAGCATATCTTTGGGAAATCCCAGTAGTTCAGATGTAGAACATCTGCACTGCATGTAGAAGATCTCCGCTCCTAGATTAGCTAGGCAAGATCTCTCTGAAACCTTGAAGAGTCACTGCCATTCAGTGTAAACCCGGGGCCCCCAAACTTACCCGGCTTTGGGCCAGATGCCCGCCACGCCGATTGCATAGTGGGCCAGACGGTGGGGGCGCAGGGGACATGGGAACGCGCAGCTGTGCACGCCCATGCGCCTGCACTATTTCTGGCACACTCCCGACCTGGAAAGCGCCGGAAATAGCTTGTGTGCATGTGCAGAAGTACACCGGAAATGACGCTTGCGCGTGTGCGCAAGCTATTTTCGTCGCTTTTCCGGGTTGGAAGTCGGCAGCCACACCGCACCGTGCTGGTAAGAGCGGGCGGCGGCAGCGGGCGGCGGGGGTCCCCAGGGGCCGCATAAAAGAGCCCCGGGGGCCATATGTGGCCCCTGGGCCGTAATCTGGGGGCCCCTGGTGTAGACAGTACAGTGGTGCCTCACAAGACGAATTTAATTCGTCCCGTGAGTCGCTTTGTATAGTGAAAAATTAGTTTTGTGAAGCGGCTCCCATAGGAATGCATTGAAGTGCAGTTTCCCATAGGGTGCCTCGCAAGACGAATTTTTAAAAAAAGTCTTGTGAGGCACCCTATGGGACAAAAAAAATTCGTCTTGCGAAGCGCCATAGGAAACTTCATCTTGCGAGTCTCCATTGAAATTGCAAAACGCATTTGTCTTGCGAAAAATTCGTCTTGTGAGACATTCGTCTAGCAAGGTACCACTGTATTGAACTAGATGAAGTGATTGTCTGATTCAGTATAAGGCAGCTGTACCTATATTCCTTCCTATGAAAACTATTGCAGAATGATTGTACAGAATAAATGCTACATCACCATCATCATTTAAACTTACTGGTCACATTAAAAAAAGTGACTCAAAGTGACTTAAAACAAACAAAGACATACAATAAAACCAGCTTAAAGCAAAACAGATAAAAATGTAAAAGACAATAATATTTTTTTAAAAAAAACAAAATTAGAACATCCCACCCACAGATAATTAAAAGTCAATGGCCTGGCGGAAAATAAATGTTCCGACTAGTGCTAAAGATATAGAATGACTTTACAGACAACATATACAGTTGCGATGTTGCTCATAAGCTAATATATATATTCCAGGTTGGTCAACTGTCCTCATCATGAACATGTCCAGGAAAGAAGTGGCATGGACTCTCTAGCCACAGCACTCCCAGAAAGCAATTACCCTCAACTTTCAGTCCCTCAGCTTTCCATCCCAACTTTATTCCCCCTGTTCCTCTTACCTCTTGATGTTTATCCACACTGGCTTTCAGTGTAGTAGGTAATGGATCAATACAGCTTGCTTGCCTCCCTTCCTTTCCTCCACCCAAAACATTTGGTTACAATCCTTGAAAAGTAGTATGCCAGATTCCCAGTAGACCCCGTTAACCTGCTGAGAACTGGAACAACCAGATTAGCAGCATTTCATTCCCATCTATAAGAAGAAGGTTATGGCTGGAAGTCTGCTCTTTGGGTAAGCCCAGATGCCCATGATCACAAATGTTCAGATCCTGTAGCTCAAAAGCACCACCGTGGCCTTTGCCTTTGTGGTCCATTTTGGACACTCTGGATGGCTCAGAGCCCTACCAGGTGCTCATAGACTTATTTCTCAAATTGAGCAATCCAAGCATATTTCCATGTGTATGGGATTAAAACAACCCTTAACCATGTACCTTAATTGTCCACTTATTGGGTGAGGGTGATTGCCATTGAATTTCTCTCTATTTTTTGATATGGCAGGTACTAATTACCCAAGTATATAATTAAATGCATTGGAAACATAGACTTAAAAAAAATCCACCCAAACTCTCTTTACAGTTCATTGGCTATGGCTAATACTTCTGTATCTCCAATTACAGATGATACCGTTTTTCGCCACTGATGTAAGAGCATTCTCCTATGCAATTATTGTAATTTTGGAGGAAAAGAAGAAGAAGAAGAAAAACCTCCTTGGTTGCATTTGTCAAATCCAGCTGCATTTGGAAGACTTTAATAGTCATTAAACTATAATACCCCTTAATCAGTTTTCAGTCTCTCCTCTTCTTTAATCTTCTTATATGTTTCAGATATTTGGGGGTTTCCCTCCCTTTTCTAAAGCCCAGTTCCCTTGATCCCCATAGCTGCAGCAATAGAAAAGTTGGCTTGCGCTATCACAGCTACAGTGGCAATTTATGTCTGCCAAGCAAGACAAAGCCAACTGACTGAACCTCCTGCCAATGCAAATACACACAACCTCCAAAACATTCTACCGGAAAAGCTGGGCACCAAATCACAACTGTTTAACCTGCCTTCGCTGTGCTTGACATGTCCTTCTATGAATGCTGCACAAAGAGACATGGTTGACGCTTCGAGATGTAGTGATGGCCACCGACTTGGATGGCTTTGAAAGAGGATTAGGCAAATTCACGGAGGAGAGAGAGCTACCAGCCACAACTCTATGTTCTGCCTCCTCCTCTGTCAGATGTGTACGTCTCTGAATAGCAATTGCTGGAAATCACAAGTGGAGGTAATGCTGTTATGTCCAAGTCCCACTTGCAGGCTTCCCGTGGTTGACCAGCTGCAGAAAGCATCAGTGAAAGCAGCCGTGCATCTGATCCAGCACACAGTTTTGATGCTTCCGGGACTCCAAAGACTGGGCGACAAGGCTGCAGTTCTGAGCACACTGCATGGATCAGGGACTCCAGCACACAAGCAGTTTCCCCATCCACTTCTGCCAGGAAGGTTACATTGGCAGGAACTGTGATGTACACATGGTAGTATGGCTTGAGCTGTGTCCCTGTTATTAAGCTATTATAATCATTACATTGCTGCTGCCATGATAATGATCTGCATTTGGTCCCTGTGGTGCAACGGGTGAGTATGTCTGGCTATTAACCAGAAGGTTGGTGGTTCATGCCGACCAAGGAATGGCTGTGGGCAGGATTCCTGCATTGCAGGGGGGTAGACCAAATGAGCCTTAAGGTCTTTTCCAATTCTACAGTTCTATGATGCTGTTCAATCTACTTTGATTAAAATTGTCATGGGTCCTGAACAAAGAATCCTGCAAACTGTAATACTATGATGGGGCTAGGGAACCCTGATTTGCTTGCGCGCACGCAGGCACACACACACACACACACACACACACACACACACACACACACACTGCTTCCAACTAGTAATACAGATGTGCTCTAAGACACAACTTTCCTTGAAGAAGTACAGTTTAAATAGTAATCATCTTTCAATGCTTTTCATTTTCACTGGATTACATTCACTTTAGTGCTGAAAATGGCCAGTGTCCATATGAAAGCACAGTTTAAATTCCTCATGATGTATTGACTGCACAAAACAAAATGATTGTTTACCAAAGAGGATTCTTGGTTTCGTTCAGAGGAAGGCAAGTGCCTACAGAATGAAAAGTGGAACAAAACAATGAGTAAAACAGAAGCAGATGTATTATGGCATGACCTTATGCGCTCCCATAACAGAAGCAGCATTGGGTAAAGCCAGTACATAGTGTTCACTGGGCTTGAATTGTTTTTTCAAGCAAAATCTTTCATGTTATTTTGACAATACTGATTTTTATTTTTATTTTTTTACAATAAAAGACTGTAGCAAAACTTGTTGGAGTTGCTGCATTCAGAAAGAGCTCTCTGTTCAAAAGCAATCATCCCTAGTGTTGTTGTTGTTGTTTGAAAAAATGTTAGTGAAATTAATTAATAAGCATCATATCAATAAACTCAAGTACGGTAGGTTTTTAAATGGCATTTTAAAGGCGTAATGTCAGGATTACTGGCGGCTGTCAAGCCTGTATTAGAAGAGTAAACATTAAGTTATTATGTTCCCTTCAGAAAGTATAAAAGTTACTTTAGCTTGGAGCCATATGGCTTAGCAGAACATTGACATATCTTAGTAATAGAGGCAGGGGAGGTTATGTTACAGAAGAGGCTATGCTGCGGATATCGGGAAGGTTGGGTTGGACACTTGACCAGTGTCACATCACAGAACTTCCATGCAGAAAGAATCTGAATGAAATGACATCAGCTCATCTGTGACCACTGTCTATGAGCGGGGGGGATTTTAACAATGGGAGCACCTGCCAGACCGCCGTCCTGTTCCTCAGTAAGAGCCACCAACAGCCCTCCCTGTCCTGTCATGTGTCTGGCACAAGGCCCCTATTGTTAGGACCCACTCTCACTCCAATAATTTCTCCTCGAAATGACACTGCAACATCACAGGTCAATTCAAGGGGACTGGAAAAGAAAGAATTTTTTGTTTTTGCGTCTTTTTTTGTAGGCACCGAAGAGAAGAAGAAGGGAGGAAAGGGGTGGGGCGGGGGCGGGGGCGGGCAAAACCCTTGGGTAGCTGGCAAATGGTAACCACAAAACGTCTCTATTGTTTGTGCCTGAACAAACAAGCACCCTGCATGAGAGTCCGTATTGTCTTCAAGGCAATCTGCCACCAATGCTCCTCTTCGCTCATATGCTACAAAGCAGGTGGAGTGGGGGGCCAGGCAACCTAACACAAGGATGATAGTTAGGAAACATTAGTGGGAGTTTAATGACCTGCTACTCACTAATGGATGGCAAGTAGCATATGGCACCGCATGTGCCCTTCACATATTGATTAAAATCACCCGCAATGTAAAGGTAAGTTTGTTTAAAAAGGGTCGCTTTCAAAAAGCCTCTTTCTGGACTTGCGGGGGAGAGTCTTTAATTTAACACACACACACACACACACACACACACGGGAAAAGGGATTCCAAAATCATTCTCATGTTGTATTTGTTAGCCTGTGGCATCATTTCAAAATTAATGTACTGTATACCAATTATGAATCTTCTTTCATAACTTGAGAAGGGTATCTGCTATATATAATTTTGGGGCGCTTTCCACCACTGAGACCATTCCATTGTAACCATCCAGCCTCCCAAAATTTCAACACCTCTTGCAATAATAATAATATTACTACTACTACTACTACTACTATTACTGTTATTAACAACATAATAATAATAAACAAATAAAAATGGCTTCTGTATTTTAGATTGTAACTACTGTAAATAATATTGGTGGCTCAACATCAATGAAACGTACAACAGAATAAGGATTTGTCATACTTGTACTGTATGTTCCCAGAGAAAGTTGTCCTTGGCTCCATTGCCTTGAAAGAAATTCAAACCAGTTTCCACTCTTTCTGATTTAGGTAAGTTGTTGGAGTGGGTCATGGTGTCACAAACAAATGGGTTCTTGGATTATCATTACTTAGAGAGTTTTCAGTCTAGCTTCATATCAGGTTTGGGGGTGGAAAATGCTTTAACTGTTCTGGTAAATGACCCGGTTCTGTCTTGAGCTGTCAACCAGGGCTACCTTCTAGAATCTAGACCACCTTGAAATTATTGGGTGTTGTTTTGTAGTGGTTCAAATTCACCATAGAGGGCAAATTCTGAAAGCCTCTGTTATGATGAGACACCTGCTCTGTTCTGTGACTTTTGGTCCAGAGGAATCCACAAGGTCCTGTCTTGTCTCCTTTGCTACTGAACATCTTCATGAAACCTCTGGGTGAGGTCTCCCAGAGACTTGAGCTACACTGTCATCAGGTAAGAAACAATGTTTACCATAAATCCTAGTAAGGGAAAAGAGCAATGGTGGCCTGGATGAAGGCAAACAAACTAGAACTCAATTCAGATAAGCAGTACTGATGGATGGATTAGTGTCGGAGTGCAAGGAGAGCCTCTGTCAGGTTGGGGGAAACTCTCACTTGAAGCTCGAACATTATGAAATTAATTGCATGAATGCAACCAACATGCATATATTTGGTCAGTAAATCGCAGCAAGAAATCCTAATTCAGAATGCAGCTGCTAGAGAGTTAAGTGCATAGGATGCACAGAGAATATAATGCTGATTTTAAGACATGTTCATTGGCTTCCACTTGGTTTCCAGCCCAATTCAAGAAAGATTTTGATATTTAAAGTCCTAAATAGTCTACACCCAGGACCCACACCGTAAGATCTTCCTTGTATACTGCTGTGTTCCATTTCCCCCCACCATTAAATTATTATCCAGGACAAGGACTTCTCAGCTGTAAACCCAACCCCTTCCCCAACTAGGTTCATTCTGCCCTGTTTCTTTTAGTTTTCATGTACCTGGCAAGTGCAGTTTTCTATCAGACTGCTTTTAATGTTCACCTAACTGTTTGTGCAAGTTCAAAGGGATTTCCTCTCTCCCCTCACCCACTTGCCTTGTGCCATCCTCTGTTCCAGATGCCCAGGAGAAACCCCAGAACAGAGTTAGGGGGTGAAGGAAGAGGAGAAGTGGGTAACGTTCTGCTGTACAAAAAGAAATCCTTGCACTGACAGAATGTTCATCATAGACTGTATTCAACATGGCACTATGCTTATTATGATGAAATCCCTTGTGGATTTCTTTCTTTCTTTTTAACCAAATGGTGAAATACGAGCATTTTAATTAATCCATTCATAAGAGAAGAGTCCCTTGGAAGGTAGCTGTTCTAGATCTTAATCTCTTTCAATAGTAGGAAAGGAAGATGATCAATGGATAGAGGTCAATGCAGACATGGAAAGCTCCACTGTCATTGCTGACCACCCCACTCCCCACAGTGTTCTGAGAGTGGTGGGACCAAAATGGAGCAATTCAGGGACATGTCAGGGGCAGCTTTATATCTGTCTAATCTAATTCTAATCTGATTCCTTGGTCATGTTCCCTGAAGATGAAATCGATGGGAGAGGAAATGAAGAAAAAAAACGCAACAGAAAGAAAGAAAGAAAGAAAGAAGGAAAGAAAGAAAGAAGGCCACACACCTTCTGCCCTGATCGGAGCAAGCCCAGAAAGGCTTTGGAAATGGCAACTTCTCTGCCATATTCTCTCTCTACCCCCACCTGCAAGCCAGGATTGTTCTGCCCAGGAAGCAAGTAGTCTGCTCTCAACTTGCCAAAACCACCCCCTATTCTTAATGCATTCCCTTTTAGCAGCTTAATTCATATTAGCCACTTGTGCAATTGAGACAATCCTTTTGATGGAATTGCTTTAGCTGAGTATAATTGTGTTATTTGTTTTCTCCTTTTGGCAACAAGCAGATCCACTGCAGGGGGCACCGTGGTGGTGGGGATATAAAACAGCAGAGAACTGCAGGCCCTGTGTTTGGGAAGAATGACACAGGCAATGGCACAAGCAAGCATGCTAACAGACACAAACCAATCATCGATATGTGATTTCTCCCACCCTCTCCCTCGTTCTTCTTCCTCTGAATGCAAAACTGAAGGGAGTAAAGACCACACTCTGAAAGTCTGGATCGAAAGTGAGATTTGGAACACAAAATGAGATGTGTGCCCTGGAAAGTCAGGAAGCTGGTGAGAATATGCTGCGACCTTTGTGGGCAAGACACTTTCCCTCAGATTTCTCTCTTCATTCTCTAGTTTAGATGGCAAAGTATTTGGCTGTCCCCCAAGAATAGCCTTTCGTACACCAGAAACCAAAAGGAGACAAGGAATCCTGTACACTCAGGGATTGCAGTGAAGAGACACAGCAAGAAGAGGCTAATAGACAATGATGAACATATGGTGTTTTCAGATAGCCCCTTTAGGCTGAAATTCTATGCCCATGTTTCAGAGATTAGGGGCTCATCCACACATTCGCTTGACCCTGTGGAGTGGTCAGGAGAAGCCCTAGAGCAGTGCATGGGTGTAGAAGACGGGGATCATTCTTCTGGAAAGATGCAATGCTTGTACTGATGCTTGAACTGACCATGTGTCAGCCCTTTTCTCAGCTCCAAGTCAGGCTGCAATCCCATTCAAACTCTCTTGGGAGCAAAAGACCAAATGAGTTCATTTCCAGATAAGCATTTAGGTTGCACATCTGTCAAGCTGCCCATCAGAAGAATCTAGACGTGGTGAAAAGGTTACCCACTTTTGTGCAAGTACTTTTATCCAAAGTTACTTTGGAGTACACTCATTGAAATTAATGGGTGTGGCTAATTTAGGACTGTTAATTTCAATGGTTCTACTCTGAACCATTTTATTTTAATTTTAATTTTATTTGTTGTATTTCTTCATCCAAGGATCGCAGGGTGGTTTAAGTATAACACAAAAATACATAACATAGTAACATTTATCTGATGAAAATAGGAACGTCCTGGTCAATTATTATTATTAGCAGCAGCAGTAGTAGTAGTAGTAGTAGTAGTATTAATACCCAGCACATCTGACTGGGTTACCCCAGCCACTTTGGGCAGCTTCCAACATAGTTAAAAACATAATAAAACTATACAGGGATGCCTTCAGATGTCTTCTAAAGGATGTATAGTTGCTTATCTCCTTGGCTTGGGGGACCCATACCTTCCAACATTTCTCTGATGATAATAAGGACATCCTAAGGAAAAGTGAGACATTCCAGTATCAAATCAGATGCTGGGACGGCTTCTGTAAATCCAGGACTGTCGCTGGAAAATAGGAACACTTGAGGGTCTGCAGTTGGATGCAACCCTCTACATTTGCATGGTCAGTAAGAAAAATCTCCTTGCACCTCTGCAGAATGTGTGGGCACACTCATATGAAGTCTGTGCTCTATACTAAGCCTAATTGCTTTTTCACATGCATAAAACAATTAGTTCAGAGATATCACACATCAAAATGATGGGTGCTCATGCTTGAGTGACATCTGTGCTCATAGGCTAGTGTCAAACGGAAGCATCTCTGCAGCATCCTCTGCGATCCTTGCGACCTCCATTGAAGGCATCTGGGCACCACTTTGGGCCCAGATGGAACACTTTGCAAAAACTGTGTAAGTCAGGAAAGAGTTACTTTCATCTCCAAAAAAACAAATAAATGTATGTGGACTGAAATCCCATGAATCCAACCTCACATTTGGCTCTTGGCCCTTCGCTACAACTCTCCTGGGTCAGCCTCATCCCAGGAGAGGCCCAACACAACAGTATTCATGGACATAAGGAAGGAAGAAAAAATGAGCAGAGGGCAGGCAGTACAATTGAAATGGGCTCTTAGCAAAGCACTGTGTACCAAAAACGACACAAACCAGCCCAGGGATTTCCTGTAATGCAAATATGCCCTTGCTATAACCTCATTGCATCAGTGCATTTTATCTGAGAAAGAATTTCCACAAGAGGAACATTCCTGCAAAAGGCACAATCGCTTGGGAATACTTTGCTGCATTTGACTTCCATCTATCTTTTTCTCGATGCTCCCCTACTTTATTAGGCCTAGGCGGACAAATTAGCCTGGGAACAGAATATGCTTTTCAGAAATTTCCCACAGATGACAAGCAGGTGGCTCTTGCTCTCTCTCAGTCATTCCCTCGCTGTGGAAAGCTGATTTGTCGAGCTTACCATCATAGCAACCGTGCCAAGCACCATGGGAAATGCAGGCCTGGGCGAATAAATTGCAGCGGCGAATGACACTGTATCACTGAAGCCTGGCATTCTCCCATTATGACAGGGGCTTTCTCACACAACATGTCATGGAATGTTTCGTTCTTCATGCGATGTGAGGAAAAGAGATACCATATATGAAGCTGTAGACTCCAGAGTAGGGAGACATAACCTCCAGGGGTCCTGATTTTCCAGCAACAGTCTCAGAATTACAAAAGCCATTCTGGCTTCTGATTTGATCCCAGAATGCCCAGTTTCCCCTGCCAGTGCTGCCAGGGGCGTACCCAGGATCAAAACTAGGGGGGGGGGCAAGGGACTTGGCCAAGGCACGGGAGGGGAGGGGCCACAAAGTGGGAATGTGGGCGGGGCTACGGAGCCCAGGTGAAACTGACTCCGCTCACACTTGCACACTTCAACAGTTAGACAGCCCAAGCCCAGGTGGCCCAGATGCCCACCCCTCCCTCCCTCCTTCCTTCCCTCCTGGAGTTGCCCATTCAAACAGTATGCCAGGCACTGGTATGGGCAAGGGGTGCTGGGGGACTCCGGAGAATCGGCCGGAAAACCGTTGCCCCCCCCCCCACGTGCGATTGCAGCGGACCGAAGACAAAGGCGCCGGCCACTGGCCGGTCGGAGCTCCAGGGCCCCAAGGCCGGTGCTCCGGAGGGGGAAAGGGAGATCTCCGACCGCGCTGCCATTGCCACCTCCGCCCAGGAGCCCCATCCCCGTCACTGCTGCATCGCATCAGGGTCGCCCGACCGTCAGGTGCTCCGGGGCCAGAGCGACCCAGGAAACAAGCGCGAGAGGGGTAGAGAGAGGCCCTGGCCCGTATCTGCAGAGGCGGGAGGCGGAGCACAGCCCAGCGGAGCGCGAGTTTGCCGTTCCCGCCCACCACGCCGTGCCCTCCAGCTTCCCGTCGCACTCTCTGGTTCCCCGCCGCGCTTGGCCTTGCCGGAGGGCGCAACGGGGAGCTGGAGGGAGGGCACGGCACAGTGGGTGGGAACGCTGAACTTGTGCTCCGCCGGGCTGTGCTCCGCCTCCACCTCTGCCCACCAGCCCCGCCGGCAGCGCCACTGTCGCCCACGGCTGCGCGCTCCGCCGGGGTCCTGGCCATGCGGCGGGTGGCGGGCAGGCTGGCAGCGCCCCTCCGTGATGGCGCCCGCTTCTAGGGGGCAGCTGCCCCCCCTGCCCCGCGCTGGGTACGCCCATGAGTGCTGCCACCGCTGAGCTCAGATAAAAGGATGAGCTGGCATTTGACCCTAGCAGTGGTGGCAGCAAAGGAGCATCCTATTGCCTCTCCGGGGCGGGCACGGCGGCTGCTGCCAGCCTCCTCCCTTGGGCAGCTCCTAGCAGCTGCTGGAAAGTGGGCAAGGAGGAAGAGAGGCTGCCACCACATGACACACCAGCTCTGAGGAACATTCAGAGGGCCATCCTGGATGGGAAGAACGGGAGACAGAGCAGAGGGCAAGGAGTCTTAGTTTTAAAAATAATAATAATACTTTGTGCATCCACATCTTGCTCCTTTCTTAAAATTTATTTATTGGTGTGTGTTTTGCTTTTTATAAATCTACCAAAGAATAAAATAAGATAATGTTGGGATTTGCTCAGGACAGTGGAGGGGGGGAGGGTGTGCTGTGCTGTACCCCTTTGGTGGTGTGGTGGTGGCACTTGTCTTTCTTCTGATAGGTGGGGGGACAAAAAATGGGGGAGGTCAAGGAGGGTCAATTGGGGAAGTGAGAATTGTCCCTATTTTCATCTAAGATATGTTGGAGCGTATGGGGAGAGCCCCCTCCCACCTGCCATCACTAAATGGTACTGCTTTTTGTACTGTGCCAGCCAAATGGCCATGAATTTAGACCGGCTTTCTCCCACCCCAGGGGCCAAAACGTATATCACTGTGAATGAGGGGCTTTCAGTGTCTTGCAGGACAGCCCTCGCTTGGCCCAGGGAGAGCTGATCATCTCACACCGCCCTCTGCCATATCTAAAACTTCTTCTTTCAGGGATCCCTTACAGTCATGAAAGGCTTTTTTCATCCTCCGCTTTTATGGGATGTCAAGTGGTGGGCTGTTGACCTGAACTTTGCTATCTCTCCTGGTGATCTGATTAACATATGGACACACTCTGCCTCGCTCAAAACAGGAAATCAATTTGAAAGGCAAGACAAATATTATTTGCTCCCTTCCCATCTGCTGTGATATGGGAACACGCCTGCTTTCAGCAGCGACAGAGCCTTATTGATTGAGGGTATTTATAGAGCAGTCACCACTATCAGCAGAGCTATCAGAGGACCAAAGGAAGCAGCGTTTGACCCTACGGGCTGTTTAAATGTGTCGCTGCTTCCAAAAATGTTGGCTTTTCTCATTCAAGGTGACAGCCGTCCTATTTCATGTTGCGCCTAAAGATACATTTCCTGTTTGTCATCTACTTAGGGGCTGATTGCTGCTAAATTAAGTGTAATTCTAAGAGGTCTCTCCTGCCTGCGCCGTGACCCCGGTCTACTTCCGAGCTACTGCTTTGACCTTCCGTGTCCACAGGCAGCTTTTATCAATAACAGGGCCAGATCACAAGAGGGGATATTGCCTCTCTCAAGGCTTCTGCTCATTACGGGATTGTACCGCCTGCGCTTACTTTCTAAAAGCAAAAGGTACAGGGTCTCAGCCTTTCCCTGAGTGTCATGCCCTCTGCCCTGAAAGACTGCCCTCTAAGCAAAGATGTGGAGGGGGGGTGAGTGTCACACTGGGAGGGTGGGGTCCCTAGCTAGTATGAGTCATTGAAAGTGAGAAACCATACCATGCTTACTCAGAAGTAAGTCCTATTGAATTCAGTGGCTGTTGCTTCTAAGTATGTGCATTTAGGATTGCAGCATGGCCCCAACAAATGATTCCCCCCCCCCCCAAAAAAAAAACCACGTTGCTTTGTTCACCCAATTTAATCTTAAATATGTCTCAGGGCAGGACTTTTCAGTCTTACTGTGAATCTCCCCATTTCTTCCAATGACACAAAGAGAAAAACTTTGTGTCTTCTCATCCACTCATTTTCATGATAAGCCTCCCCATCTTCTCAGTAAATAAAATAAACAAGGTTCTCCCAGCACCATTCGACCCTGAAATGGTGCTGCTGTTCTCTTAAGGGCAAGATGTTAGGGTGAGTCTAGGCAAAAGAGCTTGGATATGCTCTGTGATAAGGACATAAGAAGAGTCTGCTGACTCCCCTCTAGTCCAGCATCCTGTTCTCACAGTGGCCAACCAGACGCCTGTGGAAACCAGCACAAGACCCTTCTCCCCTCCTGTGGTTTCCAGCTACTAGTATTCAGAAGCATCGCTGCCTCCAGTCATAGAGGCAGAGCATAGCCATCATAGCTAATCGCCATTGATAGCCTTTACCTCCATGAATTTATCTAAACCTCTTTTAAAACCATCCAGGTTGGTGGCCATCACTGCCTCTTGTGGGAGCAAATTCCATAGTTTAACTATGCACTGCATGCAGAAATATTTTCTTTTATCTGTCCTGACGATCAGGTCTCTGTCGCTATTTTAAAAGGGTGACTTCAACCTTCAAAATTCTCCTGTACCTTTTAGAAAATGAGTTTTCATGCTTTCTAGATCTGCTGCATTGCTGCTTCCTCTGCTACTGGATCGTCTTCTGTTTTAGATTGTCCTATTTTGCTGTTTCAGAGTTCATGTGCATTTGTTGTTGTTTGTTTAGTTGTTTAGTCGTGTCCGACTCTTCGTGACCCCATGGACCAGAGCACGCCAGGCACTCTTGTCTTCCGCTGCCTCCCGCAGTTTGGTCAAACTCATGTTCGTAGCTTCGAGAACACTGTCCAACCATCTCGTCCTCTGTCGTCCCCTTCTCCTAGTGCCCTCCATCTTTCCCAACATCAGGGTCTTTTCCAGGGAGTCTTCTCTTCTCATGAGGTGGCCAAAGTATTGGAGCCTCAGCTTCACGATCTGTCCTTCCAGTGAGCACTCAGGGCTGATTTCCTTCAGAATGGATAGGTTTGATCTTCTTGCAGTCCATGGGACTCTCAAGAGTCTCCTCCAGCACCATAATTCAATTATGTGCATTTACTATCTTATAATCTTGGTTTGTTTGTTTTTATCGCAATTTCAGTTATCTGGCCACATAGAAATGAAAGAAAAAATGGCAAATCATTTCCCCTCATGCCAACTTTCCAATTCAAATTTCACACACACACCCAAAAAAACCACCTTTATGTGTCCCATAGAAAAACATCCACAGAATCTGGGCCAGTCACTGTCTTTCAGCCTAACCTACCTCCCAGTGTTGTTGTGATGATAAAATAGGGAGGGAAAACCCCTGTAGACTGACTGGAGGAAACGGTGACATGTGTGTGCATGTGCGTTTAAATAAATAAATAATGTTGCCCACACACACAATTTGAAACAGCAGGGCTAAGAGGGATGTGGCAGACTCAAGCAGACAACAGTGTTTGCTCTTGAATCCTCATGGGATGCAGGGGTTAGAGCAGGCATCCCCAAACTGCGGCCCTCCAGATGTTTTGGCCTACAACTCCCATGATCCCTAGCTAAAAGGACCAGTGGTTGGGGAAGATGGGAATTGTAGTCCAAAACATCTGGAGGCCTGAAGTTTGGGGGTGCTTGGGTTAGAGTGTTGGACCAGGACTGATGAGACCTGGGTTGAGATCCCCAGTCATAGAATCATAGAATCATAGAGTTGGAAGAGACCACAAGGGCCATCCAGTCCAACCCCCTGCCAAGCAGGAAACACCATCAAAGCATTCCTGACAGATGGCTGTCAAGCCTCTGCTTAAAGACCTCCAAAGAAGGAGACTCCACCACATTCAATGACTTTCACCCCACCATCAACCTAACAATGAACCAATCTATGCAAGAAATACGTTTTTTGGACACTACTATAAAAATACAGGATGGGCGTATAGACACCACCTTATACCGAAAACCAACTGACCGACAAACATATCTACATGCTTCTAGTCAGTCAGTCAGACCAGTCACCAGTTCTCTGCATAACTTACCTCAGAGAGTTATTGTGATAAATAAAATGGGGAAAGGACTCTGTTAGCCACCGTGAGCTCCTTAGAACAGGGGTCAGCAACCTTTTACAGCCGTGGGCCGGTCCACCGTCCCTCAGACCATGTGGTGGGCCAGACTATATTTTGGGGGAGGAAATGAACTAATTCCTATGCCCCACAAATAACCCAGTGATGCATTTTAAATAAAAGGACACATTCTACTCATGAAAAACACCAGGCAGGCCCCACAAATAACCCAGAGATGCATTTTAAATAAAAGGACACATTCTACTTATGTAAAAACACGCTGATTCCCGGACCGTCCGTGGGCAGGATTGAGAAGGCGATTGGGCCGCATCTGGCCCATGGGCCTTAGGTTGCCTACTCCTGCCTTAGAAGAAAGGCAGGATATAAATGTAACATAATAAATAAATAAATTGGCAGGCAGGAGTAAGACACTGACCTCTCCCTTGTCCATAATTTCCTTCCTATAAACATTTGAGGAAGAAGGGTGAGGGGTGCATAATGGTACCCAAAGGCCAAAAATCACCCTTGCCAAGATTCAAGCTGCTTTTTAAGGCAGCTCGAGGTGGGAAAACACAGACCTGTGAGTGTGGGAAGTATCTGGCCTGTCTTGCTTTGCTTTAACCTCCACCCTCGCCCACTCACTTTATAGGCAATTGGCTGGTCCTGCTGCTGTCCTTTCTAGTCGCACCCTCATAAGTCTTTGGATGGGTGCAGAGCAAAATATCTGGGTGTTTCTTGGCTTCGTTTTTTTTTAAAGCATCCAGGGCTATGGGAAGCCTCTCTTTCCTTCCTCCTTCCCCCACATATACACAGAACAGGAATTAGGCCGTAATTGGAAATCCTAACATCTGGAAGAGTGAGCATCTGGAAATCATCACTCTGGCTGAAATGCTTGCAAGTTGACTAAAGGTCCTTATCAGACTTCCGTTCTCCAGATTCCTTTCAACTGCCTCGTTTTATGACCCCCATCTTTACAAGGTGTGTCCACCTCTACTCTATTTTATACTCCTTAGCAACAGGCATCACAAGTCACTTTTGCCCAGTGAAATTTTACAGTCGCCTTTGGAAACAGTGTTGAAGCGAGCATGACTGACCGGGTTGTTGGTACACAACAGGGCCCTCTGTCAGCAATAAACATTGGGAAGCTAAACCAGAAATTATAAATATATAAAGCTGCCTTATGCGGAGTCATATCATTGGCCTTTCATCCTGGTAATTGTCTACTTGGTTCCAGGTTACAATCTGGAAACACATGAGGACACCAACTTGCTGAAGGTCTGGCTCTGCCTGGGATATGTACAGTAGCTGCTTCCTAAAACCATTTTCAAGTTGTTCATAAAGTGATCAGCACTCTGTCATAAAATAGCAAGCAGCAATAATCGAAAACCTAGTAAGTCTTCTGCACGACCATTACTGAGCATCTCCAGAGTTGATGAGCCTCATCTGTTACCACCCAAAAGCTGAGCCTTTGGTGTCATTGGCCTGAGCACCTTCTGTTTTAACCCTTACATGTCCTCTGTAAACTTTTTGATACTGCCAAGTTTGTGCAGGCAGTTAAGAAAATATCTGTAATAGTGGATGACTTTAAAGGTTATGTGGTTTTTATTGTATAGATGTATGGTTGTAAACCACTTTGATTTAGTTGTTTTTAGTAGAGGTATCGAAAACAATTAATAAACAAATAAGAGTAACTTTTAAAGTCTTTCTCTTTTTGAACATCTCTCCCAGCGAGCAAGCAATTCCTTTCCTTCACTCCATCAAAGTATTTGCCATAGAGATGAGAAACGGCCGTGGCTCTGTAATAGAGCATTTGCATTGCATTTGAGAGGTCCCTGGTTCAATCCCCAGCATCTTCATTTAGGGCTGGGAATGTCCCCAGTCCAAAATTCTGGATTGCTGCTGCCAGTCAGTGTAGAGAATACTAAGCTAGATAGACCAATGGTATGAGTCAGCTTCCTATATTCTTCTTCACTCTCATACTCTGATGATTGTAAGCCAGTGATGGGCAACCTTTTGAGCTTGGTGTGTCAAAATTCGCCAAAAAACCAAGCATAACTCGGATGGTGTGTCACTTCGAGAAAAAACACCATAATTTCACGATATTTATAGTTTAAATAACAAAAATGTATAATTGTAATATATAACTGTATTTAATAAACCAAAAACTAATTATTTAACCAAACCAAACCAAAAACCCCTTATTTATCACAAAGTACCCAGAGTTGTTGAGCTTTTTGGGGGGAGCTGCTGACCAAAGTTTTGGAGGTTTTCTGGGGGGTGCAAAAGTTGCTTTGTTTTTTTGGGGGGTGCCCCAAAGCTGCTGCACTTTTTGGGTGGGAAAGAGAACAGAAATAAATGACGAATAATACCTTCGCTGGAACTAACACGCAGCACTGACATAGTCTGCCAAAGCGCCATAGAAAACAGCACAGAAAGGGTTAAAAAACCAATCTCTGGCTACCAGCAACAACAACAACAAAAAGGATCCGGGTTTTAACAGTGGAGACAAGCTCTAGCGGAGACAAGCTGTAGAAGGAGCGGGAGAACAAATGGGGAGGATAACAACATCGTGAATGGGCCGATGGGGCGTGTGCCAGCAGTGAGGGCTCTGTGTGTCACGTCTGACACGCGTGTTATAGGTTCGCCATCACTGTTGTAAGCTGAGCAAGTTCAGAGAAAAGAAGGTATGGAATACAGAGGTAAACTGTGCGGGTTTCTTTTAAGCTTTTTGATCCACTGCTTCCAAAAGGATTGTAATAATGATCTCAGTATAATTATACAACATTGATTGGGGCAATCAGCCCTGGACTTGTGACTCTGTAATCCCATGTAATTCTCTCCACAAATTACCTTTTGAGCATCAGAGCCTTGAAGTTCCAAGAAATGCCAGGCATGCTTTCCTTAGCTCAATGTGTGTTCCTTGTTCAGACAGAGAGCATTTCACAGGAGTCAGTGGAACAGAAATATAAACAAACCTCTGTGCCCTGAGTAGGCCTCTGGAATGCCAAATACCTCCCCCTGCTCCCTGTCACTGATACCTGCAGCCCCATGGGCCACCACTGGTGGCTGCAGTTTTGAAAAATTGCACGCTGGGTTTCTCTCCGGTGATTTATCACCCTTTAATAGTTTTTCTGTTGAGGATTCCCAGTTAGCTGCTTAACCTTCCTAGTGAAATGCAGCCCTGGGAGAAAAGCAAAAGGGAAAATTTCAGCCATGTGGAAAGCAAAAAGAGGAATTAATGTTGCCTGAAGAAAAATATATGTCATTGACAAGAGTTTTTCAGCAAATAATTAGTGGGACCATAAATGTCTGAAGGGATTATTAGAGGGTTGGAAAGTTCAAATATTTGAAGACCGGTCTAATATTCTAAACAGTGAAGCCTTTTAGCTATCATTTTCTGCACAGGGCATTAAAAAAAACCAACAGAGTGACTCAGTACATTCTATCTTAGAGTGCGTCCCACTAAGGTGCCATTTTGAGGGAAGAGTCAAGTTACTTCTGGGCAATGCAATGGATTTTCTTTCCAGTTAGTAGAGAGGAGCTCTTTTTCCAAGGGCAAGTTTGGTCTCCTTAAAACAACATGAAAGAACCCTTTGACAGTGATTTCAGTGGGGCCACATGATAAAGAAAACTTACTGAAGACACACACTTTCCTTCACCTTAACATTCTTCAGTAGTAAAAATTGTTATCCCTAATTTTTCCACAGGGAAATGTGGGGAATTATTTGTTTATTGCCACACTGTTAAGTATTAACTGTTGTTTCAGGGTATGTACTGCAATTGCACCTAAAGCGAACATCAGATTGCTGCAAAATGTGCACATTTTTCGACACTGTTTCCCAAGCTGGATGAAAATATGCACAGAATTAGCAGGGGCTGGAGAATAATTTTTGAACTCAATGAATCCTGTTGTTGTAAGTGCCTAGTGGTCAACAATACAGGACCATCCACAGGTGAAATGCTATGAAGGCAGCTCCTGTCCAAAGTGTTTCTTGATACTAGGCTAATGTACATTCTACCATGATGAACCATTTGAACAAAAAGCCAACCTGGCTCTGAGCATTTCATTGAATTTTGTTTCCAGTTAGTGAAAAGGAGCTTTCACTTATCTTGTTCCCCACCGCTGTCTGCACAACAGAATAGTGTTTTTACCCAACCAGCTGTCTGCAGTTCATCACCCAACCAGAAAGCTATAATGGTGCCAGGTTTAGAATCAAGAGGCCTTGGCCCACATTTTAATGTTCAGAGCTATTTCTCTACATATATAATGCTTCTGTTTACAAACAACAAAGAGGAGATACATGTTCGGGTGGATGAGGGGTGCTTTTCTTGGCTGCTTTGTATCCTCACCCCACCAGTATCTGCTCAGTTTCTCTTGGCTAAGGAGGGAGCAGAGCTTTCAGAATAACAACTAGTACACAGTTCAAACTGATGCAGAAGACCATTTCTCTAAGTTTGCTTTTGCCTTCTCCATCAATTACTACAAAATCAGAGGTGGCCTTTAGACCAGCTTGCAGACCACACCAGTTCAAAATGTCAGTGGTAGAGATGACTGCATACAGGAAAACCAAGTGAACCATTGCTAGCTTGTGATGTGTGATAGGTTGTCTATTATGCATTCCTTCCATCTTTGTTAATGCTGAACAACAGCTAGCAGGCTCAGCAGCAATTCTTGGTGAAGCTACTCTTTTCCTAGAGATTTTTTAAACTAGAAGAACAGACATGTAAGGCACGACAGATTAATAATAATAATAATAATAATAATAATAATAATAATAATGGAATAATTATAATACTATCTACCCTTTCCTTCCACAGGAACCCAGGAAGTTGAACCCATCAGTGATAAAACAATAGAAAAAATTGAAAACATCTTAAAACATGCAGTCCTATACATATTGCTGCTGCTGCTGCTGCTGCTGCTACTACTACTGAATTTCAGTCAAAAAGAGTTGCAAAACCCAAAATCCTATAGAACTGAATAAGACTTGGATGTGGGGTTTATTGCCTTAATGTTACTGTGTATAATGCTAATGCTTCTGTCCCAATTTCTAATCTTCCTTTTAGCCTGCAGTCCTGCTGCATCATGTAACGGTGGCTTTTTGATCGATATACCCGCCATGTCATACTAAATTCTAAACAGCACCAAAGAACTGCACACCAGGATATTACACCAGATTGTGTCAAGTGAGCGGCGGCGGCATGATCATGAAAACTGTGTGGAAATCACAACATAAAACTCCTGCAATTTTCTGAGTTAACGGTGTTGCAAGTGGATTTTTTTTTTCTGGGGAAATTTAGCATGGAAATGAGAGCTAAACTTCTTCCTAGATTTCCAGAAGCAGCTTTTACATCATGTGAAATATTTCATAAAATGTGGAAATTATCAGGTAAGGAAAAATCAGGAAGATGGAATAAAGTCTGAATGGAGCCTAACTAAAAGTCAATGGGCTATTGTTTTGTTTGTTTGTTTGTTTGTTTGTTTTTTAAAGCCAACGCAAATAAATGGAAATCCTCAATCAAAAGGAGTTGGGCCAATATGTGATGCAATCTGTGGGCAAGGGACCCGGAGGGAAGAGGAATGAAGACCAAGTTGCCCATGGAACAGCATGCTTCAGCTCTACCCAAAGATGCATGGGAAACCTTTTCAATATGGTATTTAGTCAAAGCTGTAAAGCTTTAACCAAGCCACAATTAGAATGCAGGAATTCTTGGTTCACAGCCTTATGTTCGGTGTTACTATTTCACACATGTAATCAATCAGCAAGTCTTCAAACATAATAATCATGGCTTAGATGTGCATATATTATCAGTGATATTTCAGGGTTAAGGCCTCACGCAGTAACAGGTGCTGAATGAATGCAGCCTATGCATAAGGGTGCAGCCTGAGCCTGACAAAGCGAATGGGCATATTCTTTGCAGATTTACTGCTCTCCCTAGGATGAGATGGAAGTGCTAAAAGCTTAAGCTGATACACAGGAGGCTTGTTTATTGCATTGTACAGACCAGAGAGGAATTTCCTGCACATAGTGCCAAAGACAGAGCGCACAAAAATGCCTCTGAAGTCTGTGGATAGCATTGAACAGGCTCCCTTCTGTATTAGCTTTACTCCTCATATATCTGGGTTTCAAATTTTAACACAGCTGTATAGGAGGGGCAACCCTAATGCCAGTCTACAGCCTGGCCAATTGTGAGCCGGAGTTTGAGAAAGAAGGGAATGGATTGGACGGCAAAATGGCTGGGGTGGGGGGAGCTCGTCTACTGCGGATCTGTAATGACATCATTCCCTGCGCTGTCTCCATCACAATTTTCTAGAACAGGATTAAAGTGCTGACAGATTCCATTCCAAAACTCCCAGGCAGCTCTTTACATAGCTGTTAGCAGAACAAAAGCATTACACGAGATTTCCTCTCTCCCTCCAACAGCATTTGATGCTCTCTAATCCTCACCTTGGGAAAAAGCAGGGGAGAGCCAAATGCACTTGCTGACATCACACAGGATGTCTTGTCTCTCCGCTGGAATAAATGGATTGGGGGAGCCATGGGGGGGTGCAGAAAAGGGAGGCTGTGTCTTCCAATCAATCGCTTTGGGTCCAAGGGGGAAGGTCATGTCCACAATCCAAAAGCTAATGTCTGCAGTTAGTAGATTCTGTTTGGCAGACCACACATGCAACTTTTACAGGAGCTCTGCACAGAGCGAATAAAAATAATGGCCACATCATGTGTTTTCCCTCCAACAGCTGGACAAAGTGAAAGGAGCATGCTCATTAAAACAGCACCGCTGCAATTAACACCAAATTGGGCATGATATAATCCTCTTTCTTTCCATCCTTCCCCACTGTTGTTTCTTCTGCAGGCCGCAAGCCTGACCGTTGACATTTTGAGAAGACGTCACTGAATGCAACAGGATATCCTTCCAAATCATTATGTATAGGATAATCTATACATTATCTATCCATTAGTCTATCCGTGACACATCAGGGCATCTGTGACATGCTGATGGCAAATCTGAACTTGCTAAAAAGGAATCCCTGCATGTACAAAAATTGGCTTGAAAATGAACAGAAGTACACCGATGCTCTTCTCATTATTGAACAATTCAAAGTGTTTGTGCTGACCTTTAAAGCCCTAAATGGCCTCAACCCAGTATACCTGAAGGAGCGTCTCCACCCCCATCCTTCAGCCGAGGGCCTTCTGGTGATTCCCTCGCTGCGAGAAGTGCGGCTACAGTGAACCAGGCAGAAGGACTTCTTGGTAGTGGCGCCTGCCCTGTGGAACACCCTCCCATCAGATGTCAAGGAAATAAACAACTATCTGACCTTTAGAAGACATCTGAAGGCAGCCCTGTTTAGGGAAGTTTTTAATGACTGATGTTTTAATGAATTTTTAATCTTTTGTTGGAAGCCACCCAGAGTGGCTGGGAAAACCCAGCCAGATGGGCGGGGTATACATAATTTATTATTATTATTATTATTATTATTATTATTATTATTATTATTATTATCATGAAGGATGCAACACTTTGGCATTAAAAATTTAGCCATTTAAAAAACGGCTTGAAAAAATAAAATTCAAGCTATCTTCCATGAATGATCGCATTCAAAATAAAGCTTTTGTGGACTCTTGTCTTGATGGACCATGATGAACATTATGGCAACAAATGAACCTGTGGTTTCATTTCAGGCACCAAGGGAATAATGGAGTGGAAGCGGCAAAGAAGCAGAGTGAAGAATGGAGAGATCTAATGAATGTTTTCCCCTCTTTGAAAACTGATCTCTGTAGCTGAGATTTAGACTTGCCACACAGCTAATGGCTGTTACAAATGGTTGTAGATAAGATAGATAGCATCAAGATTGATGGCTTGCTGTTGTTGGACCTAGCGCTTTAAGCTGTGCTCTTGCTGGAATGCAGAGTTCCCAGCAACAACCCAATTATAAGAGGATATAAAGAAGAGAAAGAGAGAGAGCACTGTGGTATTTGCCTATTTTTCAGACATCCCAGGCTTGAAGTCACATGGCAATTTGTGATTCCCCTTACCCCATTTATTTATCGTTTGGATGCACAGTGTCTTGGAAGTAACATGTTTCCTCACCCTGAAGAGGATTCTCCAATACATTGTTTTCCTCTCTCGTTGATCCTGTAAAGTTGGGGACTTCATTATTTTCAAGCACTCTGCTCCCACTAGGCAGGAGAGAGAAATTCAACGCAGTTCACATTCAAAGGCAAACCTACCTAATTCACATTTTCTGAAACCATACAGGAACTAGAACACAGCCATCCTTTGTAATTTGTGTGTCTCTGACTTTTACATTGCAGTTCTCCAACCAAATGAGGTGTACAACATGCATATGCTAGCATAAAGTGTGCATTGAAATTCATATATTTGTCAAAGTAATGTACAAAAATGCACTATTTGAAGGGAAATGGCTCTCCAAATATGTGTATATGAGGGGAAATGGCATACAAAAGTGTTTACATTAGGAGAAATTCACAGTAAAATGCTGATGAATTTTCATGAGGGCTTATTTATTTATTTATTTATTTTTTAAAAAATGCAAACTATGTGGAAATGTGGAGAACTGAACCTAAAATTGGCAAAATTGTAAACGAGGGAGAAACCAAAAATGACAGTCCCTTGTACCACACAAACACACAACAGTTGAATGTACAGGAGAGTTTATCTTCCCCACATAAGATAAACAGGAAGTCCAGCTGGTCTGCAGAGGCCCAGCAGAACAATATATCTGCTTCATTACTTAGCTATATAGAAATTGATATTCTTTAGCCCATTTCATCCTATTAAAACACAGCAAAAGCTGGGAAGGGGTTATTGGTTTGTTTTGCTTTTGTTTAATTATGTATTTTGTGTTTCCATTTTGTATTTTTATGTTGTGAACCGCCCTGTGAACTTTGGATGAAGGACTATACAAATTTAATTAACAACAACAACAACAACAACAACAAACACCCAAACTTGTTTGGGCTGTTAAAAAGGTGATGACACTAGTACTTTAGGATTCTGTGGTTATCGTGTATCCCTGTTTAATAACTTCACCCCTCTGTTGGTACTCTAGTTTCAGATATTGGGTCTCTTGCATCACTGGAGAAAAACCCTCCTTTATTAAACGTTTTTTTCATGTCTTTATAAATGAAATCGGGGATCATCCCGACATCCTTACATAAGGAAAACCCATCAGCAAATATAGAAGCAGTACTGAGAACTCTTCACGGTCCGTTGGATTTTACCACATTCCTCTGTAACCCCCTTCATCCATAGCTAGCCAGATGATAAACAGAGAGCTCTCTAAGAAGCTTTTGAGAAAAATGAGGTTCAGAATGTTACACTAGTCCTAGCGATTCCACAGGTGATTGTTAAAGAATACAGAGTTCGTGGTTTAAAAATAAAAAAACAGTCCATTGAAGAAGAAAAAGGAATATGTGAATGTGGGGCAGGCTAGTAATGTTCAATTATTCAGACATTTTAATCATTATTTTGTGTCATTTTTGCAGTACTTTATGTTTTCTTGTACCTGCATATGTGAGGTAGAAGAACCTAGTCACTTTGGCTAGTTGCCAATGATACCCTTATCCTAGCAGTTTGTCTAATCCTCTTTTAATGCTATCAAAACTGGTGGCCACTACTGCCTCTTGCGGAAGCAAAATTCATAGTTTATAAACTGTGTGAAGAAGTGCTTCATTTTGTCTGTCGTGAATCTTCCAACATTCAGTTTCATTTGATAACTCTGAGTTCTAAGTTTGCAGGAGAATAAAATATTTTCTCCATTGACCTTTTTCCATGTACACCTCTATTGTGTCCCTCCTTAGTAAGTCCTTGCTGGCCTTTTCCTTCTAAACCAACAATCTCCTGATGTTGTAACCTTTGCTTGGGGGAGTCGCTCAAGCCCCGTGATCATTTCGGTTACCATATTCTGAAACCTTTTCAGCTCTACCGTATCATTTTCGAAGTGAGGCAGCCAGAACTGGACACAGTGTTCCAAGTGCAGTCGCTCCAGTGAGTTGTGTAATCGACGTATGGTATTTGAGATTTTATGTTCAATCCTTCCCCTAATGATCCCTTATCTGGAATTCACCTTTTTGACTGCTTCTGCATGTCTTCCAGAGGGTGAATTCATTCATTTATGTGCTTCCAAAGTTCACAATACATTTGGTTATAATCCACAGTAATGTTTATTGTTGTTACTTGCATTATAAATTCAGATTTTGCTGGAAGAAGTGACTACTGTGAACCATAAAGCAATTGCCTCAATCAAAAGCAATTTTGCACATTATGTGTAAGCATTTAAAGGATTGAACTGTTGCATTTATGCTTTTCACACATTGCCATGCATTAAACTTAGGGTACCTGATTTGTAGTACCTCACCCGATGCTGTTGGACTACACATCCCATCATCCTTGCCAAATTGCCATGCTGACTGGGGCTAATGGGAGATGTAGTCCATCAACATATGGAGGATATAGTCTTTGCTACATCTGCCTATGTAAGCCTATTGAAATCAATGCACTTAAGATGGAAAATACTTTTAAATATTTTGAAAAAGAACAAATTGTATTCCCCAATAGGTGCGTGTTACTAGATATTTTATCCCATAAGGGAGTAATAACAAAGCCACTTCAGAGAATGTAAATATAGACTGGCCTCAAAAAAGGGATCCAAAAAGATCCCAATGCCTTCACAACTGCTGGAGAATTGGAATAAAGTAAGAACACATTCCTTAAAATACTGTATAAAGAGTGTGTGTGTGTGTGTGTGAGAGAGAGAGAGAGAGAGAGAGAGAGAAAACAATTATATGTCTCTATATTAAAAATATTAGATATAAAAAATATTAAAGAAGAAGAAACATTGCAGACAATAGTCTTTCATTGGATGGGTAACAGCATCTATTTCTCTGCTCCAAGTTTCTGAGACAATATCCGAATGAACAGCACTTCTCATATATGTTAGCAGCTCTTGTCAGTTACAGCATTTTCCCTTAAGCTCTCATTTGTGATGGGGAGTTTATTGTATGCAGTTGGCAGACAAGACACTAGGCCCCCAGCTGTTCAGATTCCTTCTATGAGTCAACATAATTGCACCCCCCCCATTCTAATATCTTCAGCCTCTCTTTGCTGTTGGTTGGTTGCAATGGACATACCTAAAGTAATTGAGCCACCTGTTGCATCGCCAGTTCTGTTTATGGAAGCCCCGCTGAACACTCAGTAACTTGGTTTGACACTAATTGTTTAAGAGCATGCCATTGTAATGGCATTGTAAATAAAGTTGTAGATTTCTTTTAATCAATAATAACAACTTGCTCACTAGAGTATAAGTTTATGGCTTTGTTACCCTTTACCTTAGGCGCTTATGCCAATTTTAAGCCCATTATACAATCTGTACATTGGAAAATAAGTTTATTTTTACAATAATGTACTCTTCCAGCTCGCATTTTTCAGAGTCTTAGAGCAAATGTCAAACTAGAACTACCGGTATCTACAATGAGATTCATATTTCTACATGGTTTGAGCTAATTGTTTGCTGTTCATTAGGGGGTATATGGCAAGTTAAATGATCTCTGCACAATCCTTAGTAGGGAAGAGTAAATGGTGAAGGGTTGGGAGGAAACAAAGATTGTGTCTAGGTTCACCACGGCTGCCATTGGGTCACCATCCAGAGGTTGGGCACATGCACAATTCCATCTCATCCAGGGAATGGAATGCTACCAGTTGATGGAAACCACAGGAGGGGAAAGTGCTCTTGTGCTCGAATCCTGCTAGCTGCTTTCTCATAGGCAACTGTTCATCCATTGTGAGAACAGGATGCTGGACTAGATGGGCCAATGGCCTGATCCAGCAGGCTCTTGTTATGCTCTTAAACAGTTATTTAGATTATGGTACGTCTGTACTAACAGCAGAGGTAAATGACCTTACACCAACTATAACATACCATGGAGACAATGGTCCTAATCTGTTTGCAAACACACCATTTCCATTATCTTCTAGCCAGCCAATCCATAAAAGACCAAGCATCTAGAACTTTCACTGGATTCAAGGCATTCTTCCTAAATCAAAGACACCAATGGAAGAGGCTGGTGTTAGCTCCCAATGGTAAACTTTTGGAAGTTTTCACAGGCCTTTAAAGTTTTGGGAAATGGATATACAGATGAATGTAAATGAAAAGAGGCAGCATAAACTATGATTATCTAGACTGTATTGGTCAGTTTCAGCATACAGAAGGGAGTGTACATTCAAAGTCACCCACAGGGGACACTGTCCCAAATGACATCAGGGACTCTCACCAAATTGCTGGTGCTGATGTGGAGGTAAAGGCACCTTCCACCATTTATGGTGGGAATGCCCAAATGTTGGTCTGATGTCTATAAAGAAATATCTAATGTCTGTAAAACTGATTGCTGTGTTGTATTTATGGGATGGGCATGCGGGGTACTCCATTCACGAAGGATTTAGTAACATAGATGGTGACTGAAACTCGTATTTCAATTGCATGAAAATTGAAAGACATAAAGGATTAGCAAATCATGCTCTGGTATAAGAATGTGTGGGCAACAGTAATTATACACACACACACACACACACACACACACACACACACACCACACACACACACCATTTAAAAGTTTCCACTGGCACAGAAAACCCAGAACACTTTTAAGCCATTTGGTGGGACTCCATGCACAAACTGGAGCCAGTGCACAAACTCACCTGTCTGCATCGATGGGAGAAATCTGGGTGTCTTAATCAATCTCTGTATCAATACCTTTGGCATATCAAAGGTTGTTATCTGCACTGCTCCTGTAATTGTCAGCTTTCTATATACCATGTTAGTTTCTTATTAGTGCTACTGTGTCCAACTCAGTTCTGCTCAGAGCGGCTCCATTGAAATTAATGGATTCGAGTTAGTCATATCTATTTCAATGGGTTTACTCTGGGTGGAGCTAGCATTGGATACACTCTATTGAGCTCAATGGGAATTAGTTTTTTTTAAAAAAAAACCAGTAGATAACTAAATCCTAGGGCCATTTGTCACACAAACCGCATTCCATGAGATTTATGGCATATCAAATATTTGTTTTGCCGATGTGGGAATTTGCTGCCATGGCTCAGGATGAGTCCTGCATGCCTTGCTACTCTGTTATGTAACACCATAGTCTGCGATTAGGAAATTTCATGGAGCCCTATTGTTCATTTTCTTATCTGAATGGTATTTTTAATGCAAGTACATATGCTTCTCTGCCAGAAAATCAAGGTCAGACAGAGACAACAGCTACAAATCAGACAGAGTATCTTCTGTGCCAGACATTGGGAAAGGGATTCTAAGCAAGGTTTGGATATGAAACCATTCATGGATTACTATCGAAACCAAAATATGTGACATTATAAGTTTTTCACCCCGAACTGACTTGCAATTCATTCAAGTCAATTCATGGGTCCAATTCATGGCACTGGTCTTGACCTATAAAGACCTGTCTCAGTACCGAATGGTGCCAAACCATGCCCCAAGATCACCATCAGAGACTATTCTCCAAGTGCCCCCTAAACCACTGTATTTTCAGTGCCAGGCAAATACTTCTTCTTTTTTGTGCCTTTCAATATTTTAGAAATCATTTTAACATCTTTTTTGTCTCTGACAAATTGATGGAGCAAGGCAAGGAAGATCTGCCGTTGCTGCTCTCTTTAATTGTTTGTTGTTTCATTTCATTTCATTTCATTTCATTTGTAGGGAGCCACCCTGGAGATATTTTTTTGATGGGCGCAACTCACATGTGAGGCAGATGTGTGGTTGTCTTTTTTTTCTGCATCAAGGGAACAATGATAGAACTCTCTAGGGTAAGTCTAACCTAGAGAGAGAAATGCCCATGGGGAATAAGGGAAGGAGAGTACCAGACAACTCTGAGTGAGCCCTGAGAAACAGGCTAAGAAGGCAAAAATAGGAGCCACCTTGAGTCTCTGACGGGGGGAAAGGCAGAGAATAATAATAATAGGAGTAGGGCCAATTTAAAAACTGTGACTGGGGCAGAGAATCTAAGAAGAAGAAGAACCATTTAGCACAGAGATTAAATCCATCTGCAGCATCTCCACCATCTGCAGGTAGGACTAAAAGAGACCCTCACCTGAAACCCAGTACAGCCACTGCTAGCTGAGCTAGATGAACCTATGGTGTTGTTGTTGTTTAGTCGTTTAGTCGTGTCCGACTCTTCGTGACCCCATGGACCATAGCACGCCAGGCACTCCTGTCTTGCACTGCCTCCCGCAATTTGGTCAAACTCATGTTCGTAGCTTCGAGAACACTGTCCAACCATCTTGTCCTCTGTCGTCCCCTTCTCCTAGTGCCCTCAATCTTTCCCAACATCAGGGTCTTTTCCAAGGATTCTTCTCTTCTCATGAGGTGGCCAAAGTATTGGAGCCTCAGCTTCACGATCTGTCCTTCCAGGGAGCACTCAGGGCTGATTTCCTTAAGAATGGATAGGTTTGATCTTCTTGCAGTCCATGGGACTCTCAAGAGTCTCCTCCTCCAAAAAAGAGAGTCCATGGGACTCTCAAGAGTCTGATTTGTAGAGTTTTGACTAAACGTGATCCACCTGGAGAAGGAACTGGCAAGCCACTCCAGTAACCCTGCCAAGAAAACTCCATGGACAAAGACAACCTATGGTGTAACTCGGTATAAGGCAGCTTCCTATCTTTTCCTCTTAGGCAGTCAATGACCAGAGCCTTATTCATGAGTTATTCATGCGTAGGGCCTTGCTATGTTGACAGAGAAACAGGGCTGCAATTTTAGCCCCCCTCCCCCCAATATGTCACTTCACCTTTCTGCAAGAAATGCATGTTGTCGGTGGTAGTCTGCAGAGAGTATCCAGCAGGCTCTGCAATGGACACCTGTGGATGCAAAGTGGCAACATCTATCAAAAATATAAGTGATAAAGCGCTGCATGCAGAAAATCCCAGATTTTAGCACCGGCATATCAAAGGATCTTACAGCACAATCCTGATCATGTCTACTCAGAAAGGAGCCTTGTTGAATTCAATTCATCTGATTTCCAGAGATTGATATTTTAGTTTTAGTTAGCAGAACTGGGCAAGACCATTGCCCTGAAGACTTGGGGAGCCGTTCCCGGTCAGAATAAACAGTCCTGGGCTGGACGGACCAATGGTCTAACTCAGACGAAGATTGGTATTGTACCACTTAGTCAACTTCTGAATCCCTGCAAATGAGGAAAGAAAAGAAGTATATACAGCAAGCTAAGCCGTTTATTCACAGTCACTATTGAGGTTCATTTTAATTAAACAGTTTTCGAGTGGCGTTTCTTCAAAGCCCAGATCCATTTAGAATGTTGAGATCTAAACAATCACTTTCAAACATGTCCATCTTGTTTTTTTAAGAAACAACTACGGTATATACATCAGTGTTTCAGAGGGATACTGATCTTCCTGACTCATGTTTATATGGGTGAGTCTTTGCATATAGGCAGCTGTTGTAGACTCAGGCAGCAGGTCAGCAACTTGTGCAACAGGAAGGAAGTCATCTCACTTTGTCAAGACAGTGAAATTGTCCAATTGGCTGCCTGGACTCAATAAGATTGCATTCAGCCTATCCAAACACTTAGGTAGCAAATGGCTACAGGTCTGTTCCAGCAACAACTTCATGAACACCAGTTGACTGGACTACTTTGCAATTCGCTGCTTATTATAATCTAGGCCTATTTAAACAAATGGACCCTAAACTCAGTTGACCCTATGAAGAAAAGAATCATTAACTAGCCCCTTTGAAAAGCTTTTTAAAAAGGGGGAAAAAGAGTGTCCTGTTCTATGACATTGTCCAGTAAGGCACCATTTGTTCATTGAAAATGCATATGAGCTCTTTCAAGAGTCCTTCCTCTTTTCAGGAAACCTACGGGACAGTTTGTAATCTAAATAAGCGCTGAAACAGGACCATAAAATGAATCGCATTAATATAATTACAACCACTAAAATCATCAAAGGGCCTGATCCCATATTTAAGCTACAATAATGAGGTAACGGGGTAGGGGGGGGATACTAATCCTACTGCTATCACTACTCTGGGAGATCTAATTATATAATGTCGTATTCAGGGCTGTGTGGCGGATGGAGCCATTCCTGTAACATTCCAATCAAAGTGATCTCACTAGCATGTGAAGGAAGAGTCCAGCTGACAGATTTGGGACATGTACTATTTAGTCAAGAGGCCCCATGTACTATTCATAAAGAATTAACAACTCTTATATTGACAATGACATTATTGTCAGAAGATCTTTGGAAGGGGAAGCGGGTTGGGGGGGGGACCTCCATAAACTCTCTCTCACACACCCTGTGAAGTTAGACTCCCTCTCTCTCTCTCTCTCTCTCTCTCTCTCTCTCTCTCTCTCTCTCTCTCTCTCTAGGCTCTTTTTTTCCCAATGCTGATGTAATCTCCAAACATCTCCAGCAGCAGCTGCTTAGCGAAACCGGGCACCTTCTCCCTAGTCCTTTTCAGAAGCACACGCGGCACTTTCCAGCCCCCTCAAGACAATTGGGGCCTTTCTTTTGCCAATTAGCTATCACTTCAAGAGCCCCCGCGCTGTCCAACGGGCTCTTAAGAACAGTCTTTGCAGGAAACAACACTGGAGGGGCTTTTTCTTTTCCTTTCCTAGACAAATTAAAAAGGAAAAAGAAGGGAGGGAGAAGAAGGGGGAAAGCAAATCAGAGCACAGAAACTTCCCAAAATGCACTGCTCATCAATTAGTCCAGGGCCGCATGCAAAAGCACCCATGAGAGTCAATCTCATAGCTAGGAAGAAGGCGGCCGGTGGTGGGGGGAACTCTCACTTTCTCTTTGGGAGACTGTTTCGGTCAGTATGTTAAGCAGATGTGACAGAAAAGACTGTTTGTTATAGCAAAGCTCAGAGTTACAAAAACTGTACAAGAAAAGGAGTTCTTGGAAGGCTGATCTTTGTTTCTCTGTGTTAGGTGCATTGTTATTTGTAGCAAAGTGAAATAGGAAAACGGAGCTTTGTGGGGCTTGATTTTGCTAACCATTGGTGGAGATAAATAGGAGGGGGACTTTGCTAAAAGCCCTACTGTAGACCAGTGCAAATGAGACTCAGCTACTGCGCTTTCAAGAAAATAAAACAGGTTAGGTTCATGGGAAACTAGATATTGAGGCAGAGGCAGATTGAACCGTAGTTATGGACTCAGTTGGCCTGCCATGGTAGGGTATGATGATACAGCTACTTGGCCCATTGAGGTTTCAATTCCTTGAAAGCAATAGAGCTGAGGGATACGACTTTCGTTTATTGTAGTACTTTCCTCCAGATAAGGTGCCTTTTGGTCCCTGTCAGGACCAAAGGTCACTAGTTATTGTTAACAGACCTACTGTCAGATGTTTCCTGTCTGTCTGTCTGTCTGTCTGTCTGTCTGTCTGTCTGTCTGTCTGTCTGTCTACTTAGAAAAAATGTCCTTACATCAGGGATGGAGTACCTCCAGAAGTTGCAGGAGTGCAACTGCTGTCAGCTTTGATCATTAGCCATGCTGACTGGAGACTCTGCTAGCTGGGACTGATGGGAGTCCAATGGCTCACCTTGAAGGACACGGGTTTCTCATCCCTGAATTAAAACATATGGTTGGAGTGAATCTTTTATTCACATATTGACCAAACTCACAACCAGCTGAGGTCAAGTCGGCTGGGCCTGTTGTTTACACTGTCATTTTGACAGGTTGAGATATCATCAGCTAAAGATTGAGGACCAGGACAGGAGTCTTGTTTTAATAAAGTTATAAACTCAAAACAAAAAAGCAGAGGGTCTCTGATGGGACCCCCTGGCCAGCTTAGCCCTCCAAGGCCTGGGGCAAGTGTACCCAGCTGCCCCTCCCCGCCCGCCCGCCCCCCACAGGCCTGGAGCTTCCCAAGCGGTAAGGAAGATTCATCTCCACTGCCCTTTCACATGGGTTGGAAATCCTCTCAGTTTCATCAAAGCTTCCAAAGATGTTGTATTCATTTTGGTGTTTCGTTTCATATGCAATATGTACTGGTTTCAAATAATGTTTTGTTCTTGGCAATTTTGGGTGGTTGTAACTGCTTTGAGTTTAAAAAGCATGGGATCAAATTATAATTTCTACAATAAAGTTTCAGAATGATGTAACATACAAGAAAAAAAGTCAATACATACTACAATATGTATTAGTCACACTTTAGCAGTACTGAGAAAACTTGTTTATAAAATATTCTAGTTCTAGTTCTAGTTCATACTGTCCCAGAAGGAACTAGTTCAAGTTAAAGCTCGTACTTTTATAAAACAAACTAGTTTGGTTCAAGTTCATCCAAATGAAAGATTAATTCTTTGGAGGTGGGGAATCAGCATTCAGAATATGATAAGCTGAAGTAGCTATAGGGTCCAAAAGTAAATCAGGGGCTACACACAAGTAATAAGATGTCTAAAAGACAGAGTTGTCTTTCCCCATAATTCTATTTTTATCTTGGAAAAGGCTTACCTGTTTAATTTCTGCCTACTACACAGCAGGCCCAAGACAGCGTTCACTTTGTTATTTTACCGGTACTTCACACTGCAAGCTCCACCTGTGCAAAAAAGTGAATCTTTTCAGCAGAGAAGATACTGGAAATGCCTCATATTCCTTCTTTCTTTTGCTTAGCAACAGTGATTTTGGTGACTAAGTGACCATAGCAACAGAAATACGTCCATATCTGCCTAAGACACATAATGTTGCCTCCATGTTTTGTTTTCTAACTTTCTGTAAAGTTGTCCAACTGACACTTTAAATAATAATAATAATAATAATAATAATAATAATAATAATAATAATAAATGCTTCCAGGCCTCCTCCTGGAGGCAAGGGGTGGAAAAGGGGAATGAACATGAAGATTAAAAAGAAACTCTTTAAAGTTCTACCCCAAAATAACCTTAATTCACATTTAACTCATCCAGCAATAATAGGAACTATTTTCAGGTGTAGTTAAGAGATTTTTGAACTAGTTCAGTGAACTTCATTAAACCAAACAGGTTTATTCCAACTGCTGCACTTTAGTCTATATCTAACCCAGAATGAGGGCACTTAAGCCAACAGTTATGCAAGCTTAATTCTGGGTAGGGTTGCCAGACTCAATAGAGGACAGGACTTCTGTGCCTTTAATTGCCCTGCTCTCTTTTGAGTCTGGAAACCTTAAAGAGAAACCAGCAGATCCTTTGTTTAATTCCCAAGCAAAGGGTCTGCTGGTTTCTCTTTAAGGTTTCCAGACTCAAAAGAGAGCAAGGCAATTAAAGGCACAGAAGTCCTGTCCTCTATCGAGTCTGGCAACCCTAATTCTGGGTTGGATTTAGGCCTCTGTTTTGTGTGGCTAGTTGCCCAGTTGAGGGGAAGGGGATCCCTAGATGCAATAAACACAACAAACATACTGTGCTTAATGGGGATCAGATGAGAATTGTATTAGTTCTCTATTTCTGTGTCAGGATAAATTCTTCTTATAACATATCAGTGTTGACCTCATTGTTCATAATTATCCTGGGGGGGATTATAACAGGCATTGTTTTACAGTAGTGGATCAAGTTACTTTTCGGGGGGGGGGGGATATTCTATGGCTTTTGCACTACAATCCCGTGCATGTCTACTCAGAAGAAAATCTCATTAAGTACAATGGATTTCCTTCCAAGTGTATAGGGTTGCAACATTAATGTCCAGCATTGACTTTTGCCTCACACCTCCCTCTTCTGGAATTGAAGATCCTTCCTCTGCTTCACCCTAAGAAAGAAATATTCCCAATATACTATGGTAATTTTAGCTCCATGTATGAGATGGGAAATGCACACACTGAGAGATTCATGGGATGGGAAGCCCCATGCTGTACATCTTTGTCCAGATCCAGTAAGGCAGATCCGTGTGCACAGCTGATTTGAATGTGTATCTTCATCAGGATGGACTGTGAACATTATTATGCTTATCCTATCGAACTGGCTGAGTGCATCTTTTGATGCAAATGGGGCTACGTGTCGCCCCCATTCCAGACCACCAGTTGTTCTGTATAACTAGATCTCCTTGACTACAATGGGACTGTGGTCAATGTATGTCATATACACCTCTGTGAAAAACGGTGGTATACTCATAACTCATATATTGTCATAGTATCTTGATTATATGCCTTTTTTTAAAAAAAAAAAAAAACCCAGATTCGGTATTTTTGATCTTCATGTGAATTACAAACCTCGCAATCAGGAGGAAGATACTTGACCAACTAATCAGAAAAATAATAATTACATTTTAGGTGACCTCCAGGTTGCAAACAAAAATTACTGACATTCAATAGCAACAGTAAACAAGGATTATGTTCGGTATCAACTGCAATGGGTTCAAGTCCATAAAAGTGTGTGTGTGTGTGTGTGTGTGTTACAAATTTATTTTATTTCTTTGTATTAAAATATTTACATTCTGCCTTTCCACCTCATTTAAATTACCTTCAAGGTACTTACAGCTCATAAGAAAACGACAATTAAAACATCCTAACCATCACCACAAGCTAACCACTATAGGAAATGAATAACGTATGAAGCTGGTGAAAACTATATCTTAACACAATATTAAAAGAATAAGGAAATAGGATACTTAACTTACTCTTATTAGTCACATATTCAGAGGTGGAAAAGGCAGCAACACAAACCTAGCAAGGGTCTTTAGACTAATATAGAGGTCTCGAAGTTTTCTTCTAAAGATTTTTTAAATAAAAAGAACCTAGAGATCGCCAATGCTTATCCCTTAGCATCACAGGTTTTTTCCTACATTTATCAGACTGGAAAGGTACCGTAAAGGCATCTCTTTTCAATGTATTTACCTAAGGTCCCACAATTCCCTGTACAATGAAGTGAAAACAATATAGCCTTTTAGAGGAGTCCTGTTAAAAGCCAAATCAAGGAGTTTTATCTTTAAAGGGCAAAATCTGAAATGTTGACAAAGTCAACAACTGTTTCAAGACCTTGTGATTATATGCATGCTCCAAGTTCTTTCAATGTTACATTGTGCTTAGAAGGACACAAACCACATGCCTCTCACTTACTCTTCGGCAACGAAAAATGTCACAAAAGTACTGAGAGAACAGGCAAGCATTGATAGAAACTAAAGGAGAAACTATGCAAGAGTAGCTTCCCCTCAACCCCAGATTGTAAAAAAATCACCCTTGCATTTTAATCAAATTTGCATCATATTGTGTGGGAGCGCTGATCAAACCTGTGACATCAATTCTGAGCTGGTGTGCTGGCAAGGACTGTTCAATTGCTTCAGGAGTGCATCAGCCTTCATTCCATTTATTTCTGTGAGGGAAGGGAATGCTGTCAGGATGGCTGGGATTCAAGTCCCCCAGTGAGGGAGGCTGAGGACTGAGAGGTGGTCCTGGGATGTAGCAAAGCTAAGGGACAGGAAACCTAGAATTAAGGAGGTCGAAGGGAGATTACAGAGCAGGCAAAGGATTTAGAGCAGGCCTCCCCAAACTGCGACCCTCCAGATGTTTTGGCCTACAACTCCCATGATCCCTAGCTAACAGGACCAGTGGTCGGGAAAGATGGGAATTGTAGTCCAAAACATCTGGAGGGCCGAAGTTTGGGGGTGCCTGATTTAGAGGGACATGAAGGAATAGTAGTTTGCTTGAGAGAAACGACAGCAGGGACTGGAAATGAAAAACGGGACTAATCTGAGAAGGAGTCACAGCATTCAGTTTCAAAGCATTTAAGGTTGAGGGAGCTACATGCTTTGATGGGGAAAGAAAGGCATACTAGGAAAGCTGGTCAAGATATAGAGTGACTAATTGCTATGTCCAGACTATGCCAAGGGATTCTTCTCATTGTGGGTTGGCCAGTATAACTGTCAAAAAGCAGAGGTGGGGGGAGGCAAATATTATTTGATCTAATCAGCCTAATTTCTCATAGTAGACTTCTAGCACTTACTTGACTATGGAATAAAACATTTTAATAGAATGCCCAGGTGCCATGTACTAGAATTCCAAAAACTAATGGTACCAGTTCTGAGTTTGAAGAGGTATTACTAGGCCTCAAACCCAGAGTTGGTTTTCAACATGACAGGCACCAGAAGGTAATCCACCTGGCTATTGGTCCACAAAGGTAGGAGTGGCGACAGAGGAGAAAAGAGCTCGGATGCAGCTCTTTGCCCTCATACCTACAGGGTGAAAAGAGGAGCATTGTAGGGGAGGGGAGGACGGGGAAACAATTTTGGGAAGGGAACAATTGAGGAGTCAAAATGGGAAATCTGCAACTTCCAAAACCAATGTAAGGGGAGCCCCACATAGAAAACATTGCAATGATCCACATTACAAGGTGACCAGGGCATGGGGCACTTAGCAAAGTTATCTCTATCCAGCAACAGTCAGAGCTGGCATACCAGCCAAAGCCGATAAAAACCAATCCAGTGGCAATGATAGATGAAGGCGTACTCCCAGCCTATATACTTGTTTCTTCAGAGCAGTGCAACCCCATCCAGTGTGGCAGATTACAGTCAAATCCAACAAAGCATCTTCTTGCTTTTTAGTATGTTTCAGTGCTAATGACCACAGAGCTGTCTTGCTGTTGGCAGAGACTCAGACCATAGAAATGTAATTGATAGAGAGGGTTCTATGTGATATCATTTCCCCTAGTCTCTTGAGCGGGAAGAATCAAAGAAGTATTTCCTGTTCCTTTTTTCTCTCTCTCTCTCTCTCTCTCTCTCACACACACACACACACACACACACCAGAAATGGGGGCAGACATGCCCTCTGCTTGATCCATCTCAGGCTCGAAATTGTTTTGACTATAGATTTCAATTGATCCAAAATGTAGCAGCCAAATTACTGGCTGGAGTTCCATTTAGATCACACCTAACCCCCATTTTAAAACAGCTGCATTGGTTGACAGTTCGTTTCCAAGCCCAGTTCAAGGTATTTAAAGTCCTAAATACATGAAAGAAAGACAACCTCTTGGGAGTTGAAATCAGTCATGTTGGTAGTTCTACCACCCTCAGAAGTTTGGGGGTGGGGGTGGGAGAGGCTGTTCTCTGTGACAACCCCTAAGTTGTGAAACACCTCCCCTGTATATTTTCAGGACCTACCCTATTTCTTGTACCCTGTTTCCCCTATTTTAAGACGTAGTCATGAAATAAGCCATAGCAGGATTTTTAAGCATTCAAGGAATATAAGCCATACCCCGAAAATAAGACATAGCGATAGGCGCAGCAGCAATGCCGGCCACAGCAGGAGGGGAAAAAATAAGACATCCCCTGAAAATAAGCCATAGTGGGGGGGGGGTTGAGGAAAAATAAATATAAGTAATTGCTTTTTTTCTGTAATTGTAAGTTTTTTAAACTGCTTTTAATGTTGTGGTTTAAATTGTTGTAACCTGCCCTGGGACCTTAGTGTGAAGGTTGGGGTAGTAATAATAATAATAATATCCTTTAGGGAATTAATGCACCACCCATTTCTGATCTTTTATTTAGTATTAATGGTCTATCTAGGTTATGTTTACGATCTCTTTGAACATGGAAAGCAGGGCAGAGAGGAAGGAAATAAAGTCCATTTCTGCAAGCTCCACTGAAAACTGATATGTAACTTTGTTCTGGCTGATCAAGCTGTTAACCAGGAATGCTGTCAGGAAGCAGGAAGCATGTTCTGTTGCGCTTTTTGGAAAAACAGTATACCTGAATGATTTTTCCTCGTTCCCTTTGAGAACATACAAAATCAGTCAAGTAGGTAAAAAGCAACTGTATCGCCTTACAGACAAAAGCAACTTTCTGATTGCAGCTATTTCAGATACTTGGCAGTCTAAGGAAAGAAAGAAAGAAAGAAAGAAAGAAAGAAAGAAAGAAAGAAAGAAAGAAAGAAAGAAAGAAAGAAAGAACGAACTCAGGCTGCATTCACAGGTTTACATGGTGACAATACACTTTTGTAAAAATTAAGAAGGCAAGGTTTGTACTAGCCATAGCCTATGAATAAGACTACCTTAAACTGATTAGAAGTCCGAAGAGAAGCGTTTACAGCAGGATGATGTATTTGGATTGTAAAGAGGCCAAAATAAGCATTTTGAAAATAATGTCAGACTATGCGACATTTTATTTTTCATAAGAAGGAAAGAGCTGTTGCTGCAAGAGGAAGAAGAGAATTACTCTTTTATCTAAGCATTTTCTTTTCTTTTTTTAAAAAAGACAATTTTGTAAAGGAAGGAAGTGATCATCAGGCCATAATCTTCACAAAAAATGCTTGCATGCTGAAACACCATACAAAACAAGGATTCTACAGAGAAAATAAGGAGATGACCTAATGATTCAGAGAGACAGAGAAAACACTGATCAAAGATATAACCAGCTCTCTGCAGTTCCTCCTCCCTCTGTTTTAAGTGAGAGAAGTGAAGCAAGATTCAAGAGAAGGTATTGTGGGAGGAGGAAAGGATGTGATCACACAGATTCAGTTACAAATACCCCACTCCTCCCTTAATTCAGTCTTTAGTATTGAGAAGTTTAATAATCTTGTGACAAGCCAATAAATAAATAAAAGAAGACAATGCTGAAATTCCAAATGTGTGTGTGTGCGTATACACACACACACACACACACACACACACACACACACAAAAGATACCTGAAGGATATCCATTCTAGGTAAAAGTAAAGGTAAAGGGACCCCTGACCATTAGGTCCAGTCGTGACTGACTCTGGGGTTGCGCGCTTATCTCGCATTATTGGCCGAGAGAGCCGGCGTATAGCTTCCAGGTCATGTGGCCAGCATGACAAAGCCGCTTCTGGCAAACCAGAGCAGCACATGGAAACGCCGTTTACCTTCCCGCTGTAGCGGTTCCTATTTATCTACTTGCATTTCGACATGCTTTCAAACTGCTAGGTTGGCAGGAGCTGGGACCGAGCAATGGGAGCTCACCCCGTCACAGGGATTCGAACCGCCTACCTTCTGATCAGCAAGCCCTAGGCTCAGTGGTAATAACCCACAGTGCCACCTGGGTCCCTGGGTCCATTCTAGAGAAGCACAAAAATCCATCCACTTAACATTCCTCTCTCTAGGGTTAAATATATTATGCACATGAATTTCACACTGCAAAGGGTTCTCGTTATATTGCTTCCTATTACATGTCTAATTTTAAAACCAAACAGCCACATTCAACATTTTCTTTCACTTAATTATCAGAGCATTGCCCATAGCCGATTAGGTATTTAGGTCTAACTCTTCTGAAGATTTGGTTGGACAGTGTTCTCGAAGCTACGAACATGAGTCTGACCAAACTGCGGGAGGCAGTGGAACACAGGAGTGCCTGGCGTGCTCTGGTCCATGGGGTCACGAAGAGTCGGACACGACTAAACGATTAAACAACAGCTTCTGAAGATTCATTAGGGAAGACTTGCCTGTGGGGCGAATGAAATAATTTCCTTCCCCTTCCTCTGTTATCTCCCTTGTGCATATGTCTAGATTGTAAGCCCCTTGGGGCAGGGAGCAGTCTTTCACTCATGAAAAAGTGCCGTCTCATGTACATGGGGCTATATAAATAATGACAATATGAAGGAAGTGAGGCTCGGCTACAATGGCAGTCTGGACTGTCAATGACCAAACCTCTGGATGGCCCAGGAAGTATCCAGCCTGACGTTTTAAGAAGCTGGTAACAGTGCTGGCCAAAAATAACAAAGTTACTGCAGCATATTTACACAGCTAAGGTAAAGGTAAGCCTTTTTAACCACTTAACCTTGGAGTAAGTGCCACTGAAATCAATGGGACTTGTTTCTGAGTCAATGTGAATAGGGTTGTGTTGTAATATGTCTCCTCGGAAGCAAATCCCACTGTGTTAAACAGGACTTACTCACAGGTAGGCGTGAACAGAATTGCAGCCTAATGGCAAAAACAGGATAGAGCTTTGAGGACTGTAGATGTATCCTGATGGCCCAGCAGCCCACAACCATGGTGTCTTAGGTAAGTTGTAGCATCACAACTCACTGCTTTCCAGAAACGCCTAGTTCTACTCTGAGGACACTTGCAGAGAAAAAGCAGCACAATCCTAACCACGTCATAAGTAGATCCTATTGAATTCCGTAGGGCTTATTCATAGAATCATAGAACTGTAGAGTTGGAAGGGACACCAAGGGTCATCTAGTCCAACCCCTGCAATGCAGGAATCTCAGCTACAGCATGCATGACAGATGACCAAATTCCAGGTAATTGGGGTTGGGATTGCCACCATTCTCACTCAGTTCAGTACAGAATGCTCACAACAAATTTGGGCTGAACTAGAAAGAGGGGGGGCAGTAATACAGTAATTAAAACTGCTTACAGCCTTAAGCATGCATAACATTGTAATGCAGGGCCGGCTCTAGGGGAAGGCTGGGTGGCGTGGGGTGCCAGGGCGCAAGGGGGGCGCTGCGCGGCAGCCGCGCAGTTCCCGCCCACCAGCCACGGCAAGGGGCGGAGGCGCAGGAGCGATCTCCGCACCAGGGCGCCCGACATGCTTGAGATGGCCCTGTTGTAATGCCACACATCTAAACAGTCAGACAAATGCTCGTGAAAGTGACAAACACTATGAAGAAAGCACTCTTCATGTCTGAAGCACGTTGTTGTTGTTGTTGTTGTTGTTGTTGTTGTTGTTGTTGTTGTTTAGTCATGGGAGCTATCAGTGTCCGACTCTTTGTGACCCCATGGACCAGAGCACACCAGGCACTCCTGTCTTCCACTGCCTCCCGCAGTTTGGTCAGACTCATGTTAGTAGCTTCGAGAACACTGTCCAACCATCTCATCCTCTATCGTCCCCTTCTCCTTGTGCCCTCCATCTTTCCCAACATCAGGGTCTTTTCCAGGGAGTCTCCTCTTCTCATGAGGTGGACAAAGTATTGGAGCCTTGGCTTCAGGATCTGTCCTTCCAGTGAGCACTCAGGGCTGATTTCCTTCAGAATGGATACGTTTGATCTTCTTGCAGTCCATGGGACTCTCAAGAGTCTCCTCCAGCACCATAATTCAAAAGCATCAAGCCTTCTTTATGGTCCAGCTCTCACTTCTATACATCACTACTGGGAAAACCATAGCTTTAACTATACAGTACGGACCTTTGTTGGCAAGGTAATGTCTCTGCTTTTTAAGATGCTGTCTAGGTTTGTCATTGCTTTTCTCCCAAGAAGCAGGTGTCTTTTAATTTCGGGACTGCTGTCACCATCTGCAGTGATCAAGGAGCCCAAGAAAATAAAATCTTTCACTGCCTCCATTTCTTCCCCTTCTATTTCCCCTTCTATTATATGCCTGTTGTCTTAGTCCATTGAGTTTTCTTGGCAGGGATACTGGAGTGGCTTTCCGGTTCCTCCTCCAGGTGGATCACGTTTGGTCAAAACATAACTTCTCTAAGTTATTCAAGCCCCTTTGCCACGACAAGGCAGTGATCCATGAAGGGGGAAGCACTATAACACAGTGTGATTCTTGAGAGTCTCCCTCTACCCTGAAAGAAGGAGCAGAGTGGCCAATCCTTCAACATCCTAGAAAGAATGTAAGCCACAAATGCAATCAGCATTATATTGAGAAATTAGGTCCTCTGCATTTTTCGAGTTTTGCTCTGCATTAAGGATAGAAGCAATAAAATAGGCAAGGCTTATAAGGCAAGGCTTAGTGCAGAATTTTCAATGAATTTTTTAAACAGACTTTAGAAATGGATACTGTATAATTTACCTCGTTTCTGTTACTAAATGTGGAGCACTTTCTTTGCAATTGGTCATTTTACAGATTTTACCCAGAATGTATTCAATGGCTTGGGTTTAGTCTAAGTTAGTCACGGGTTAGTCCCATGTGGATCACTGGATCCAGTTAGTAATGTCGAACTGCTGTCCCTTTGCTTTTAATGGAACCCCAATGTGACTAGTCTGGACCCAACCCTAATGAATGGAATTTGGATTGTTTATGTTTTGCAAATCTATGATTAGAACCAAAGAAGCAGTGTGATATAGTGGTTAGAGTGTTGGACTCGGACCTGGGAGGCCAGGGTTCAAATCCCTACTTGGCCATGAAGCTCACCCTGAGCCAGCCATGGCCTTTCAGCCCAACCTACCTCATGAGGTGGTTGTGGGGTTTAAATAAGGAGGCAGAGAACCATGTACATCTCCTTTTATTCCTCCAGAAGAGCCTGCTGGATCAGGCCAATGGCCCATTTAGTCCAACATTCTGTTATCACAGTGGCCAAACAGGTGCCTGTGGGAAACCAGGGAGCAGAATTCAAGCACAATAGCACTCTCCTGTCATTTCCAGCAACTGCTATTCAGAAGCTTGACTGACTTTGACTGTGGAGGTAGATAGAGCACAGCCATTGTGGCTAGCAGCCATTGGTAGCCCTCTAAATCCATTCAACTGCCTCCTGTGGGTGCAAGTTCCATAGTTTAACTATGTGCTACATGAAGAAGCACTGTCTTTTATCTGTCCTGAATCTTCAAACGTTCAGCTTCATTGGATGTCCATGAGTTCCGTGTTATGTGAGAGAGAAACTTTCATGCACCCTTGTAGGAGAGATGAATATAACTGTGATAAAGATATAAGGTTACCTTAATTCAGGCATCCCCAAACTTCGGCCCTCCAGATGTTTTGGACTACAATCCCCAACATCCCTGACCACTGGTCCTGTTAGCTAGGGATCATGGGAGTTGTAGGCCAAAAGATCTGGAGGGCCGCAGTTTGGGGATGCCTGCCTTAATTGTTAAGCCTACTCTGCAAAGGGGGGGGGGTGTTCCAGGTTTCAAGCTTTTAAAGTGAGGTTTTATCAGCCTTTTTGAGACATAGGCTGCATCTCTAGACACACGAAAGAAGCATTTCGGTTAAACACATTTTAAACGTTGCATGAGAAATCGCGTTGGCAAAATTAGAACTCCACAGCGCCATCTGGTGTCACAGTGTTATAATGCATATACAATGCAAATAAAACGCTTTTTCTTTACCAATCTAGCTGAGTCCCTAGTGGTACAACCCGGACAAATTGGGGTTTGAATATGGGAAATCAGGTTCAGCTTCAAATAATTATGCACCTATAAGTTTACTGATCTCTGGCAGCCAAGTCTACCTCATAGGGTTGTTGTGACAGGAGACTGCCTCTGTCAGCAGAAATTAAAGGAGAAAGGGATGCAGATGGGTGTTTTTGATGCTATGATGTCTATACACATCGACAACCCCCTTCCATCTCCATGTGAGGATGTGGCCATCATGTGAAAAGGACCACCACATTTTAAAGAGTCAAAAGTGACTGTTGCTGAGTAAAACCTCCTTAAAAATTAACAAGCTGACTTCCCTACATCAAATGAAAAGAAATGTGTGAATCAGATACAAGTCACTTAAATTACAAACGATGAAGCCTGTTAATCAACTGGGACATGTGGTCCGATTAATGTTTGTGCCAGTTTCCTGTAGGGATGTCTTGCTGTTAGTTATTGCATCTGTCAGAACAGCTTATCTTCATCCTTGGCCCAAAAACTCCATAAAGTCCAGAGAACAGCAGCCTTCCTTGAGGGAAATGAAAAGACAATCGCATAATTAACTTATATGGGTAAAATATGAAATAGGCAGAGGGAATCCTTTAGGAATGTTTATTTACTTCCCTTGGAAGAGCGAGAAATTTGCTTCTACTACGTGCAAGCTGTGAGGAAGGGGTAGGGAGGTGGGGGGGGAGAGAGGGGGGGTAAAAAAAGAGAGAAGAATTTGGACTTCTCCAAGTTGTGGATCACAGCCCTGACTTAGCAGCGAGTCTAAACAAGGCCGACGTTAGCATTCAGAGCACACATTGCCGCAGAGTATGGGAAAAGGACAGAGCAGCCCAAAGAGCTGGCGCCACTAACTGACGAGCAGAGCGCAAGTGATCAAGATTTACTGCAAGAGAGGAGGAAACAGTCCGCTGGCCCGATTAGAGCTGTGAATACCGAGTTGTTCAGGGAGGATTTTGCAGCTGACTGATCACAGGCTGGCGGAGCAGGCCTCGGACAACAGCTGCAAGGCTTGCTGGGCTGCGAAAACAAAGAGCGCCTAGCACAGCGCAAAGAAAGAGCTGACAGGTTGTTGTTAGCAGTGGCAAATGTGTGAGGTATGGCGCTGTGTGAGAGACACGGTGGGTTGCTGGGAAGGAAGGAAGGAAGGAAGGAAGGAAGGAAGGAAGGAAGGAAGGAAGGAAGGGGAAAATAGAGAGTAGGCAGACCTCAAGGAACAGGGACAGGAAGCAGAAGAAGGCAGGGAAAGGGAGAAAAGGTCAAACATGCTCCTAAAACCAGGCCAATGTTTATATGGAGGGCGATTGCAAGGCCCATTTGCTGCGGCTGCTGCGGCTGCTGCTGCGGCTGAGATGAATTAGCCCATCATCGTCTCATTGATAAGAAAAAAATCCAGTGGCACCCACTACACAAGTATCTACTTAGTCATTTAAAGTGCCCAATTACAGCCCATTTGAATTAAGGCACAGTTTTTCTCCTTTGGCAAGCAGAACCGTAGGGGCCTAGTTGCAGGCAGCTTTCCCTCTTCATTGCCGAGGGCAGAAGAAGGAACTAACCTGTACAAGTACTGCTCTTGATAGCTGATACAATGATTGCTTTAGGGGTTTGTTCTCCAACCTAAGCCTGGTCCCACTTCTCCAGCATTAAAAGTGAGCTCCCTCCCTCCCTCTTTCCTTCGCTTTTAGATGTGTACACACAGAGAGTGTTTTTCCTGCAGACCAACAGATAACATGCTAGGAAAAGCTTCATCTGCTTAATTGCTTCATGTAAACTGCCATTATTTTTTTCTTTTTAAGTTGAACTCCCTCCGCACAGTTACTTAGTTTAGTTACTTGAATTGCATCCCACAACAGACAGTCCTGAAGCAATTTGCAAAAATAACATACAACAATGGTAGAAAACATAGGCCTGTTCAAATCAACGTTGTATCCAACCAAGTCTTGTTCGCGAAGTTGCACAATGGAATTTCCCCTCTCTATCCTCAGACACACAAACCTATTCTGGGGGTTTCCCAACCCTCTGGAGCAGGTGGGGGGCACAAGAAGAGGAGAGAGGGAGGGGGGTTCCATTGCATCCTGGCACAAACAGGATGACTTCATTAGATACAACCCATAATCAGAGTAAAAACAGCCAAGCACTGGTACTTCCCAAATGCCCGAGAAAACAAAAAAAGTGTTTGCCTAGTGTCAAAACTCTGACAAAGTTGGCATCAAGTGGCCTTCCCTGGGGAGAGTATTCCATGGAAAAGGCATGCTCTCTCTCTCGACCTCCCTCAGAGAAGAGTTTCAAATTATGACATCGAGGACCATGTTTAGACAAAACACAACCACAGTGTTCTTGAAATGATAGAAATGACTTTAAATGGAGGTTGTGGCCCTCGTGCGCTGCTCAGTCAGTGGCTTTTCATGTTACACCTAAGTCAGAATCGTTTCAGCTAAAGTGTGTCGCACATCTCTTCTGCCTCCGGCGTAACATCCAGAGAGGGTCCCTGAACATTTGACACCATGGCAAGAAAACCATGAGCTACCTAAGCCTTTGAAACTGATGCAGAACACTGTGAGAGAGCTATCCTAGGCATGTGAAAAGCTGGTGTGTAGAAGTGCACCTCAATGTTCAGTGTCATGTTGCAATACAGCCAGGCTGAAAGGACATTCTCATGTCTTTCTGACTTCTTTCAACATGTTGTGGTGAGGAGCACAGATGGAAAAGGGTGAAAGATTGCAGAGCGGCGATTTGGGAGGTTAGCAAAGGCTAGGATATGGGGAAGCAGGATGAAGCTAGAGTTCTTCATCACTTGACCATTCCATCCATCTATCTATGAGAATGAATAAGGGCAAGATTGTCTGGACTGCAATATGAAGTTTCCTATTTTCTTCTCTATCTGACAACAAAGAAAGCAGCTTCTAAAAAGTGACAGCCTCCCATTGGAATGTAAATAAGAGATATTATGATGCAGTGGAATAACTAAATCCAGCTCTCCTCCATGAAGGATTGTTTTAATTCAGAAATATCAGCATTATGCCACGTAAGCAATAAACAGCAATCATTTCATCGGGTATGTCGCATACCAAATAATGGAACTAGATTGATCAACCAGTTCATCTCAGATCAAAGCTATGCTTTCTTTTTTCTAAGTTGCTGAAGTGTTGTTGGTTTTTTAAAAAAATGAATAATTCTAAAATAAGGGGAGTTTCAGACAAGAAACATCACGAGGCTTCTAAACACATCGCTGTCTACGTTCTCCCCAAATGTCAAAAATTCCAATGTGCAGATTACTCCATCTAGGGGCAGAAATTTCATCTTCTTCCCCCTTCCCACCCCAAGCCTTGCTCTGAGTCGTGGCACAGTTTCAGGAAGCCAGACGAGACATCTCTAGGCTCACAATTTTCCTTGATATCAGCTAAGTTAAGGCAATATACAGTGTTACAGTCCACCCCCAGCACTATGCTTTCTGTGTATAAACTTGCTCTTCTTGGGTTTGCATGAACACCTAACCATAGATATGTTTCATTCATGTTAATTTTTCCAGAAGTGAATATCCATTCCTGGTGCCTATGCTGGATCCTTCTCAGAAATCAGCTGTTTTTCTTAAAGGATTTTTTTCATCTCAGTTTTTATTTCTCCTCTTTTTTTATTTGGTCATCCTTACAAAAAAATAATAATTCTGTATTGTAATGATTTTTTTATTCCATTTGTAAAATGCCCTGGAAACTGTTGTTGAAGAACAATATAGAACTAAATAAATCTGAAAACTTTTTAAAAAAATGATATACTTCTTTTGGGGAGGGGCGCGAGGGGTTGGAATCCATGTGTCATGTGCTAAAAGAAAACCAACAATTGCACTTGACTGTGATCCCAAGCCACTTTACCAGAGACAACTGAGGGTTGGAGGGAGAGAAAGAGAAATGCAGGAAGACATCAGAAGAAATGATGCCTCTATCATGCCAACTTCAGGTGGCACACTTCAGGTTGGCAGACGTTTGCAACCCCCTGACCTTTGAGCCAGCCACAACTTCAGTACCTTGGGCATAATTCCGTGACATATTCATCTGCATATAATATTGGCATCTCATTCTTATTTGCATTTTCTCCCTTTTGGGGAGGCGAATAGGCCAACGGCATTAAAGCCTCTCTCTCTCTCTCGTTATTTTTCTTCTTCTTCTTCTTCTTCTTCTTCTTCTTCTTCTTCTTCTTCTTCTTCTTCTTCTTTCTTCTTCTTCTTCTTCTTCTTTAAAAAAGCTTGCCATGTTTGCATTGCTGGACCATGGCAGTGTGGAAGCCAGTTAATTCCTCATGCAAGCAGTAAGATCACAGCTTTCCGGCATACTGTATTTTGGTCCTTTGTCTCTCGCATCTGCCAGCATAGTCAAGTGGATTCAGAAGCGGCATTATAATATTCTGGAAGGTGACCAAATGACTTCTTTTAAAAATGCCCCTCTTCTCCATCCTCCTCTGAGGAGTCGGGCGTCGCGCACAGCTTATTTTCTGCCTACTCTGCCATTTCAACTGCAAAAACTTTTTTTTACACAAAACGCAAAAGGCTCCAGAGACCGTGTTAATTTTTCAAATAGCAATCCAATTACTGAGCAAATTGGCACAGGTGCCTAGTTACATAGTGACTTGGCACTGGCTTCGTTCTCTCTTCTCTCTCTCTCTCCTGGCAGTGATGAATGAGCTCGCCTTCGCCCTCCTCCTCTGTCTGCTCTTGCCTTGGAGCCAACACCAGTGACCACATAAGGAGAGTGCCTGGCAGCTGCAAGTCCTGGGTGCCAAGAGGCAGATTGTATTCGGTGGCAGCAGGATCAGGCACTGTGACTGGCTTCCTGGCTAGCCTTTTGTCAAGGCCCTCTCTCCCCCGAGCCTCTTTGCTGGCTCCAAAGTATAAAATGCCTGAGCGGGGCCAGTACGGAAGCAGGGGATTTGCTTTCCAAAAATGAGAGGGGTTTTAAGTTGTCACACACGCACACACACACACCCCCTTCAACAACAACTACTGGGCTCAGGGTGCGTGACAGCAATGCCACCAAACACATCACTGTGCTTTGAGGCTAGAGTTGGGCGATCATTTTTGAGAGACCCGAGTGCTGCCCACAGTGTCTGCACGTGTTTCTTTTGTCCTGTGGTCGCCTCTGATCCAACAGATTATGTAGGCTTTTGAAACACTATAAAACCCTGCAAAACCTAATTAACCCGTGGTGAAATTGGGCTAAGTGTGCTCACCAAAAGCAGCCGGCATTCATTCAAATGGCTGTCAGCTCTCTGAGAAACTGATTACCTGCCTCCAGCCTTTGCATCAGTCGCTCTCCACACACTTGGAGGTACATTGTTGGTTCCTGAAGGGTACAGTAGAACTGAGGTGACAGCTGCCCTTCAGTAAGGAATGTGTTAGAGTGGAATTACCTGCATTTCTTTGAGTTGCCTGCACATAGAGCATTGCATGCTTGAAGCTGCTCAAGCTGTGCCAAGTACTGGCCTTAGGCATACAGCTCCCATTGCAGCACAGGAGAAGAAAGCAAGGAAATGGGATTTTAGGATTGTCAAGAAGGGGGGGGGAGGGACTTTCCAAGAATAAAACTGTCCGGACCATCATGCACATAACAAGGATCACACAGCTGACTTAATTTGCTTCTTCATTCATTGATTTATTCATTTAAAGCATTTACACGCCATTTTCTTTAGCCAGAAAAATTCCCAGAGTGACTTGCAAATCAATAAAAAATATCACTCTCTCTGCTTCTGGGCTTACATTCTAAAAAGACATGATACCAAGGGATAAGGGGATGGGGGAAGAGGAAAACAAGCAAAATCAGGCACCAAATGCTTAACACTATGAAGTTGTTGTTGTTTTTAGATAACCACCTTGGATGGAAATGATCCACTCACATTTCACAAAGCAGGACTTGGTAGCTCCTTTAAAAAATAGCCTAACAGACATGTTTACACAGATATGCACTCTATGACATCAAAATATATAAGATGTAATGTTAATTTTTAAGTCACTCTCATTTTTGGCTTAGAGATGTCTTTTGAGCCTGGCCTATAAAAAAAAGAGGGGTGGACTGGGTCAGACCTTTTTCAGAAACACGCTCCTGGCATACCTAGAAGCCACTGAAGAGAATCCTAGTCATCTGACTGGCTGCTCTCAGTTGTGGACGTCAATCTTGAAAACATCTGACTGGACTCTGAACTGCACATGCTAGGATATTAATGCACAAGTCACTTGCTTGGACTTTACCTGCAAATCCAGCTGTTACCAGCGGAATTTTGCATAAAGCTGTTGACCGATAAGGAGGTAGCTCACAAACAGGTGGGGGTGAGAAAAATTCTGATTGGAGCCAATCCAGCAGTAAAGGGTTAAAGCATCCCTCCCCACCACAACATCGTCTGAATCAGCCTCAATTCCTCCTTTTGCCAGCTATCTTTTCTTTTTTTAAATAATAATAAATAATAATAATAATTTTATTTATACCCCGCCCTTCCCAGTCAAGGGCGGCTAACAACAATAATATCAAAGGAAGCATAAAAGAAACAATTCCATTAAAATGCAGATTAAATACAATGTTAAAATTCAATTTTAAAATCAGGAATCTAGAAGCGCAACCTCATTTAAATGAACAGTTCACAGTCCTTCCTTTCAGAATTTTTAGAATTTTTTAGATAGAGTGCAATAGAACCTGTTGAAATCAATGAACTTAAAGCAGACATGACTGATATCAATGTATTTTGAATAGTGGATGGATCTACTGTATTGCTTAGTTGGATACAATCCTCTTCATTGGTGGTTTTTCTTTTCCTTTTCCTTTTCTTACTTAAGGTGCATTCTAACTTCTATCCAGCTAAGAGTAATGAGGCCATCACTGCATTCTCAGCCCTACTGCTCACAGCAGCCCTGGTGGAAGAATCACCGGGCCCAATCTGGACCCGATCACTGCATTACCTCCAGGGTGGCGCAGAAATCAAGGCCAGATCGGGCATGGTGCTGTCATGCAATGGTTGTGAGACTGGCCCAGGATCCAGTGGATCCTGGGCTGTCTCAGCCTGCTTTTCCTCCACTCTCTCACAGAACTGTTGAAAGGGACTCCAAGGGCCATCTAGTCTAACCCCCTGTCAAGCAGGAATCACAGCTTAAGGAATCACAGTTTAAGAATCCCTGACAGATGGCCATCCAACCCCTGTTTAAAACCTCCATTGAAGGACAGTCCACCACCTTCTGAGGTCGTCCATTCCACTGCTGAACATCTCTTACCATCAGAAAGCTCTGCCTCATGTTTAGTCAGAATCTCCTTGCTTGTGATTTGAATCTATTGTTTTGGGTCCTATCTTCAGTCTGGAGCATTGGAAAACAAGCTTCCTCCATCATCCAGGTGACAGACCTTCCGATATCTAAACCTCATTTGGGGGAGCTTCCACTGGTGAGAAACCTACAGCCAGCATGGTGTAGTGGTTAAGAGTGGTAGACTCGTAAGCTGGTGAACCGGGTTCACTTCCCCGCTCCTCCACATGCAGCTGCTGGGTGACCTTGGGCTAGTCACACTTCTCTGAAGTCTCTCAGCCTCACTCACTTCACAGAGTGTTTGTTGTGGGGGAGGAAGGGAAAGGAGATTGTTAGCCGCTTTGAGACTCCTTTGTTGTTGTTTAGTCATTTAGTCATGTCCAACTGTTCGTGACCCGATGGACCAGAGCACGCCAGGCAATCCTGTCTTCCATTGCATCCCACAGTTTGGTCAGACTTGCGTTGGTAGCTTCGAGAACACTGTCCAACCATCTCATCTTCTATCGTCCCCTTCTCCTTGTGCCCTCAATCTTTCCCAACATCAGGGTCTTTTTCAGGGAGTCTTCTCTTCTCATGAGGTGGCCAAAGTATTGGAGCCTCAGCTTCAGGATCTGCCCTTCCAGTTAGCACTCTGGGCTGATTTCCTTAAGAATGCATAGGTTTGATCTTCTTGCAGTCCATGGGACTCTCAAGAGTCTCCTCCAGCACCATAATTCAAAAGCATCAATTCTTTGGCGATCAGCCTTCTTTGTGGTCCAGCTCTCACTTCCATACATCACTACTGGGAAAACCATAGCTTTAACTATACGGACCTTTGAGACTCTTTAAGGGGAGTGAAAGGCGGGATATCAAGTCCAAACTCCTCCTCTTCTTCTTCTCCTCCTCCTCCTCTCCTTCTTCCTCTTCCTCCTCCTCTTCTTCTTCTTCTTCTTCTTCTTCCTCCTCCTCCTCCTCCTTCTCTTCCTCTTCTTCTTCTTCTTCTTCTTCTTCTTCTTCTTCTTCCTCTTCCTCTTCCTCTTCCTCTTCCTCTTCTTCCAGCTTTCCTCATCCACACCCACCCATTTGGCTGGCAGGAGGACTGCTGCTGAGCCAGGAAAGCTGAGTAGGACACCTCCTTTTAATCCAACCCTGACCCCAGCCCAGGATAACAAGGGTTTGGATTGCTCTGCCCCTCAATTATTTTAACTGAGCTTTAAATGTTTTCTTTTAAACATCTCTGTAATGTCCATTAAGCATCTCTTTAATTATCATCCAAATTTGAGATTTGAAGTTATCTGGTGGTATTGTTGTTTCAGTTGGTGACTATAATTGTTCTGTTTAGGTAATGCAAACTGAGTTAGTTTGGTAGGTGGTATCTATTTCAATGAATTTCATCAGCAATTTGTGTCCTGTTTTAGGCTAAATGGCTATGCTCATTGTCCACTCAACCAAATTAACTTGATGCACATGAAATTTTGGATAAAGAATTAAGACTGAAGTGCATGATATACTGAGCCAAAAGATGGCTGACCTTTTTAAGCAATGATGACATGGATTCCTTTTTTATGTAAGGTAACTTTTATTTTTTATTATATATTGTCTTCTAATTAGCTGATACATGCAATATTTTGCCTCTTAGGTTATTCAAATCCTTAATTTTCAAAGCAACTCAATCAATTGACTATATAAAGTTTAATAAAAAATCTGGCAGCAACCTTCGTCTTTATCATTACATCTTCTTGGGCTTGGTAACGTCACATGTTTTCTCTGGGTTTACATGTTCATGCTTAATGATATCTGTCAGAAACAATTTAATCAAAAACTTCTTTTCTCTTTTGGGATTGAATTGCTGCTAACAGGTATAATTGAATTGTTGCTAACAGGTAACAAGTAACAAACATGAGAGCCTTGTAGAAATGCTTTGGAAGTTCTTGGTAGTCTTTTCCAATCTTGTGACAAACAGAAGAGTACTGGATTACACAAGTAACTGAATTAGAATTGACTCAAAATGGGAACGATCATTACAAAGCCATTTCACTGACTATGAAATGGATTATTCTAAATTACCTTTTTCATTGTTGGTGGTCAAATGGTGAAATAATTTTTTTAGAACAGGTGTGCTGAACCTCTAGATGGGCAAAGCGACACCGGAAGTTGGTTCAATTTGCTCTTCAATCATCTTTGCAATCAGAGGCTCATTCCACTGCAGCTTCTCCTGCTCTCCCATCACACATCAGCACATGAATGCAGAATAAACTACAGGGCCTTTCAATATTGCAAACAGCTTTCCTAGAGGGGAGAAGCCACCGGAAGGTTGTTGTTGTTTTTTAAAGGCTTTCTGTGATTCTCTGCATTTGCTGAGACAACATCTTCCAAAAGGTAGATAGTAGGACCCACAGGGAGCTGCCCAGGGTCCTGATTTGTCTGGTCATCATCCTGGTGTTCATCACAGCCTCTGCTACAGGTCTCTGCAGAACAGAATACAGTACAGTAGAGGCTAGGGAAGAGCTGAGGAAGCAGGAGGCAGGCAGGCTGGTTCTTGCCTGCTCAGTTTCTAGCTCACAAACAAATATGGCAATGCCAAAAACCCATGAGTTGCAATCCAGTTGTCATGGAAGATTTAGAGGCCACAGCACTCAGGAAGTGAGATAAGAACTTTATTGTTTCTCTCCAAAAAGAACAGAACAGAAAACTCTCGACTACGCACAGATTAAACTAGGTCTAGTGATCTTGTAACATCACGAATCACTTGGAACCTCCCAGCCATACAGATACAACTATCCTAGCACTGGCTTAATTTGAACCAGAGAGGGCAGCTTTGGAATCTCTTCTGAGTGCCCCACAATAGGTGGATTCATTAAAAGTTGCATCTGAAAGGCCACCTCAGGTGTTAAGATGGCAAAATGGGTCCTCTTGTTAGTTCAACCACCCTCAGAAGTTTGGGGCAGTGGCCCAAAAGAGGGTAGTTTCTGTGGCAGGCTATAAACCGCGGAATTCCCGTCCCACAGAGGTGTGTCTGGCAACTTCATTATGTAGCTTTAAGAACATAAGAACAGCCTTCCTGGGTCTCACAAAGGGCCCATCTAATCCAGCATTCTTCTTTTCACAGTGACCAACCAGCTGCCTCTGATTACTAGCAACTGGTATTCAGAGATATACTGCTGTAGAGGTAGAACACAGCCATCATTGTAGTCATTGATAGCCTTATTCTCCATGAATTTGAATAATAATAATAATAATAATAATAATAATAATAATAATAATAATAGAATTCCCGGAGTTCCCTGAGAAGAGAGATTTACCATTAAACCATTCTTGCAATCGAAGCTCTGGGAAGGAAATAGGAGTCTCCTAATAACTCTCAGCACTCTTAAAAAACTACAGCTCCCAGAATTCTTTGGAGGAAGCCACTACTGTTTAAAGTGGTATCATGCTTTAAGGGTATGGTGTGCATGTGGACTCTATGCCTTCCCCCAGATAGCGGCAGCTAACAGGGCTCAAATTATGAAGGGAATGTTAGGGGACTTTAATAAAATCCCCAGCCGCCAACTCTTCACTCTCCCAAACCATGGTCTTTTTACGGTCTTCTAAAACTAGAAGGGGGGTGGGCAGCACAAAACATAGGGGTCTAGTCCCCTCCCCAGTTCCATGTAGTTCCAATGCTGGCTGTAAGCTGTGAACGGGAGAGACTCGTCTGTACTGTTCCCTTTGGTATAGTGGCATAGATTAGGGAACATCATAGCTGCCAAGTTTTCCCTTTTCTCGCGAGGAAGCCTATTCAGCATAAGGGAAAATCCCTTTAAAAAAGGGATAACTTGGCAGCTATGGGGAACATCAGAAGCTGCCTTTGTCCATCTAGCTCAGAATTGTCTACACTGACTGGAAGCAGCTGTCCTGGTTTTCAGGAAGTGGTCTCTCTCAGCCCTAACCTGCTGGTGCCAGGAATTGAACCCAGGATCTTCTGAGCTACAACCCCTCCTCTAGAAAAACAACAAGCGGGTGCAGTTAAAGCCCGCTCCTTCAGCCGTGCTACTCTGATCACATTCAGTGCTCCCTACAGTCAGGAGAAGAATGAAAGACACCAGGGGACCCAGTCACTGATCGCCTCTGGAAAATGCAGATTGGCCCTCAAGTTTCACAATGCAGTCATAGGCTTAGCACCTCATCTGCTGTTTGTGAGGCCTAGGCCAGAGGCACATGAGCAGTTTACTCCAGTGGGGTGTCTCCCCAGCCCAGCCACTGCAAATCCATTGCAAATGCCAACTTGCAAAATGCCTAACTTGGTGTTTTAAATTCCCCATGTAAATCATCATCTTGCTTGAGGAGACGCATTAAGGCAGCACGCTTGTTTTTCCATTCCTGCTAGCGTGTAAAAGCAGCCCTCTGCCAGGCAGCAATCACATGGCTTCGAGGTGCTAAGCTGGCAGAGAGGTTCACCTGGTATTTGGCATCTCACCTTCTTGGCAACCAGCTCAGCAGTCGTGCTGACAGGCTGTGGATCTGTCAGGCAGTCAGATTCCCCTGATAGCCTATCGAGTGCTGTGTCCTTGGGACACTGTTTTCACTGGAATTATCTTCCAAAGAAGAAAGGAGGCAAGGAAGAAGGTGATTGTTGCAAGAGCAAAGTGCCCCACATATGTTTAAAAAGTCAAAATATGTGTTCCATTCATTAACATTGCATTAGGAAATGGCTTTGGAGAGCAAGCTCCATACCGAAAGAAAGAAAGAAAGAAAGAAAGAAAGAAAGAAAGAAAGAAAGAAAGAAAGAAAGAAGCCACCACTGAATTCATCCATAAATTCAGTCGATTCATCCTGATCTAGGGAGAAGCCAAGGAGAGCAATACGTAATTAGGTGGATTATTAGCTCTAGTCTAAGACATCCTCGTATTCTTAAAGAACATCTCAAGCAATGTGCCTCCCCAAACTAAAGCCAGCATGTTATTAAAGAAGGCAAGTAGTCCTGTCTTTTGCTTGCACAAAGAGCATTCTTTCATTCAGATGTTTTGGGGAAACTTGCTAAAAATTATATTTCCATGAGATTTTTCGAGTGGGCAAAACTGATAAGCGTTTGTGCCTTTTTGATGTTACGGCATCTCTAGGAGAAATTCAGTGAAATGGTCCTTCCAATTCCTCTGTCTGCAAATAGAGTGGAAATTTTGGAGAAGCCATTTGCACAGAGCCCTAATGTGAGTGATACTGAGCTAGATGGACCAATGGTCTCACTCAGCATAAGACAGATTCCCATTTTACATCTGTGCCAAAATATAAAAAGAGAGTTATACTACCAGAGCTTAATTTAAAAATGGGAGAAAATGCATTCAAGAACATGAATATTTTAAGCAACTATTTACGCTTTTGAATAGGAGTACTCTTCAACAGATTTAAAAGCCAGAAACTGACTTTTTTAATCCTGTGACATCACACTGCTTAAAACACTGTGTGTGTTTTGTACTGAGGTTAAGACCCAGAATTTTACATTGCCTATTTCAATATTCACACACAGCAATGACAAGATAAGAGGTTGGCAAAGCTAATAAACACACACACCCCTCATTAATTAGAAATAAAAAATAAATAAAAAACAGCAATTGTGCCATAATGCAGAACTAAAATGATGTTTTGGAAGGCAGCTACCTCTCGCCCATTTATATGCTGATTTTTGAACTGCTTCTTCCTACATCAGGTAAGGAGCTGAGGAATGTTCCAAAGGTCTGGATCCAACTCATTATTAACAGATTGGTTAGATCTGCATTAGTACTAGCTACTGGTTTTAACACCATGTGACCTTTACTCCCTGCACCACAATAAATTGATTTTACTTCTGTGTTTTCTAGCTCACTTGAGAATATGTAGATGGTTCTGGGTTATGAGACGTGCTCCTGACATTCTTTCATATTTTAGTAAAATTAAATTATATACTTAGGGAATCTATCACTGAGACATTTCCAAGGCAGGCAATTCTGGCTAATTTGGAAGAAGAAACAGCAAAGGTCATAATATATGTTAAGTCTCCCTTGAAATTTCCCATTTGGTGAAGGGGTCGAGCTGCATTAGCTTGAGTAACCCTCAGTGCACTGGGCGTGACTTGGTGTATGGCCTCCACACATTTTTTCACACTGCATGTGCCAGAAACTGAAATCTCGGGCGTTCAAGAATGTAAACACTTGGCCATGTGATGTCTGTGACACATCTATTCCTTGATTTGAACCATCAGAATGTTCACATTGCCTTGGGTTAATCTGAGGTTGGTCTGTTCCAGTACATATACATTCTTGGATGAACCAGATTATCTATGCAGGACTATTTCAAGCCATCTTCAACCCGATTTTCAGGACTGTGACAGCTTTGGCTTCCTTGGGAAATGTTCTCCACAAGGAACTAGACATGGGGGTATGTCCCAGTTGTTTCTGCTGAACCTCTCAGCAATGTTCATTCCCATCAATGTCTGGGTTGAGGGTTGGTTCCAGGAGGTGGCATTGGAAGATTCCTGCTCAGAACATTGACCATTGGTTTGTGGCACTCCACCACATTCAGTGTTGTCCCCCATGGAACTGCTTGGAGAGATCATCTGTGGATTGGGCACACTTTGCCACCAATGTATGGATGACATATATTTATCTTTTCCCATCTAATACCAAGGAAGCTTGGTGTTTTGAATTGGTTTCTGCAGAACACAATGGGTTTGTTGTGGGCTAGCAAATGGAGGCTTAATCCTAAGGCGCTCCTGGATGGGAAGGAGAGGGTCTTTGGAGTGGGGATTTGAGCTGTTGCAGATGGGTGGGTGTTTCCTTTGAAGTTTCAGGTTTGCAGGTCATTTTCAATGGGGCCAAGCAATTGCCATTGCACTTGCCATTGCCACTTTCTAGAGCTATCCACAGAGCCTGCAGTGGAGCAGTGTCTCCAACACCCAGTCCTCAAAAGCACTCCTGGGGACACCGTGGTCAATGCTATCGAATGCTGCTGAGAGGTCAAAGAGAATTAACAGGGTTGCATTCCTCCTATCTCTTTCCTAGCAGAAGTCAACAATCAGGGAGATCAAGGCAGTTTGCATTTCCCAAACTAATACACAGTCTTCAGCTTTCACACTTCTCTGAATTTTGTACCACAGTTCGCAGCTAAACAAAAAAATACAAAAATATGTATATAAATGCACATTCTTTGGGCTGGAGGCAAATTCATAAATAATGGAAATTTTCATGACGTAGCAGAAAGAAAGAAAGAAAGAAAGAAAGAAAGAAAGAAAGAAAGAAAGAAAGAAAGAAAGAAATCACACATTGATGTGGGAACAGACTTGTGGACTCAAGCAAAACTGACCCAGACCAGAAATCATCCATCCATCCATCCCTATACACTGGGATATTTATCAATATTCAACTGGGCCCAAAAAATTAAGTTTGGGAAATTTAAGAAGGTTTACAACAGGCATCCCCAAACTGCGACCCTCCAGATGTTTTGGCCTACAACTCCCATGATCCCTAGCTAACAGGACCAGTGGTCAGGGATGGTGGGAACTGTAGTCCAAAACATCTGGAGGGCCGAAGTTTGGGGATGCCTGGTTTACAACATCATTTACATGAACACATGCATCTGGAGAAAATACGAACTAATGAAGGCTTACCAGGAAGGGGGCTATGTGATTACCTTGGCTAATGATGAAGCAAAGTATGAGCTTTGGGCCTACATGTGGTTTTTGAAGAAATGTATCAGAATCCATATAGCCCCAAATCTAGTTGAATTAATGTAATACTTTTACTAGCTTTTCTCTGCAGGTACCTTTGTCACATGGGGTGTTTCCTGTGGGGAGTACATAATGAAAAGCAGAGGCAAGCATCTCCAAAGCTGTGACAGGCGCATGCTAGGGATCCCAAACCTTTGCTGATTCCTGGGTGTATGTCTACTGTCTGTTCCCAAATGTTTAGAGATACACAAGTGCCCCTTAAGAGCAACACTGGTGTAACGAGAGAGGTAACAGCGAGTTGTATCCAATGTTAGTCACACTCAGTGTAGACCCATTGAAATTAATGGACATGGCCAGTTTGGGTCAATTAATTTAATTGGTCTACTCTTGAGTAAACCTGGGTTGGCTGCAACTCAGTGTGCATTACCTTATATTGTGTTGGACAAAGCAGCATTTGGCAGTAAAATCTGGGCAACAGCTAAAATCACAAGTGAGTCAGGAACACGCCTTCGTATGCATTAGATACTTCAGTCAAATGAATCCTGATAATGATCTATGATGGTAAGTTGGCAGCCAGATGATGGAAAACCTCCAAACATTACCTCCACACTGCAGAAATGAAGAGGATATGTGCAAATGCAATGCTTGGCAAGGAAAGGCATATTGTTTTTAGTGCTGTGGGAAAAAATACTTAATGCTCAAACATTTCCTTAAAATGAGATTATAATGAAACATTAGAGGCAACGTTATTAAAGTTAATCAACTCTGCTGGCTAGATGGAAAAAAAAAGAACGTCATTCTAAGCCTATGTCCTGTCCTCAGCCTACAAAATAAATCCAGTGTTTCCTACCATCATGTTTTATCTGAATGCTAGACAGGAGACATTTACCTAGAGAATGAGCTCTTGTGTGCCTTGACTCTTGAAATTCAAGCATGTTCCTGAATTACCTGAGGTTTCCAAATGAATGAAGAAGTGATTAGCTAAACCGTGAAAGGGTCTGGCTATGTAACACCAGTAATCTAACCTTACTTTGGCTGAGCAGATCCTGTTTATAGAAATTTCTCCAGAAAATTTGCAGTTATAAACAGAAGAGCCCTGTCGTCTCAGCTCCCTCACATTGCACCCATACACCCCTGGGTGGAGGGCACCCTGTAGCTCAGTACCAGTGGAGTATCATTTCACAGTCCATATTTCCTGGTGGCTTTTCAGCATCAATTACTGCAGGCAAGAAGTGAGTGCTGAGTCAAGTAAATAGCATGTTGGCCAAATTCTAGGAGCTACCTATCCTTTTGAGGTCCATTATTCAGTTGAAGTTATATAATGACCTGAAGGAGTGTCTCCACCCACATCATTCAGCCTGGACACCGAGGTCCAGCTCCGAGGACCTTCTGGTGGTTCCCTAATTGCAAGAAGTGAAGTTACAGGGAACCAGGCAGAGGGCCTTCTCAGTAATGGTGCCCGCCCTGTGGAACACAATGTCAAGGAAATAAAGAACTTAGAAGACATCTGAAGGCAACCCTGTTTAGGGAAGTTTTTAATGTTTGATGTTTTATCGTGTTTTTAATATTCTGTTGGGAGCTGCCCAGAGTAGCTGGGGAAACCAAGCCAGATGGGTGGGGTATAATAAATTATTATTATTATTATTATTATTATTATTATTATTATTATTAATATCATCATCATTATCATGTCAAACCTCAGAAAATACCAATGTACTTGGAAGCTTTCGGTTACTTCGTGGCTGAAAAAAAGAAATCCATTAAAAAGGCCACTGATCAGTAAATAGTCTGAGCGTATGATATTTTGCTCCTTGGGAGTCTGGCCAATTGGAATATGGGGAGAGAAAGATCACAATTTTATGCCATTTTATGCATGGAATAATCTTTCCCCGCACACACTGCCAGGCTGTGCCTGAGTTAATACAACCCCTTCAATCAAAAAGCTGCCTGGAAAGAAGAACTTTCACAGATGAAGCTGTGGAAATTTCCGCCAGCTTCCCTTTGCCAAAGCCCAAACCAGGGGCATTCAGTGCCAAATTGCAATAACCAATTTGTTTTTCATAGCTTTCTCTGAGCAAGCAGGTAAGATTTTATGTTGCTAGATGGGTTGACACCCTCCTATGGGGCAGAATCAAGCTCTTATTGTTCATAGCATTTTGAATACCTATTTTAATTACAATAGTTGTCAGGGAATAGGCACATACTTGTTTGGGATTACGGCTTAAACATATACAGAAATGAAATAATGCTCATATCCTTCCTTATCTAAACTGTTCCATGTTTAATCTTGCTCTTTTTCATTTGTAAGCTCCTCAGGGCAGGGTTTGCCTGTGTCTCTGCTTGCAAGTAAATGCACAGTATTATATAATGTTGAGAAATGGGCCTGTTAATATGCTGTGCTATGCTTTTAGTCACCCGTAAAATCTTTTTCCTCTGAGAACTCTTCTTGTCCCATCTCTTTTTATGCCATTGGCTAACCTGCTCTGATGTCACAGCAAGCCAAGGCGAACAAAGGAATCACTTCCTGCCTCTGACTCCTGTTGGATTAGATGCTTTAAATATCACAGAAGTCCTGAGTGTACTAAAGCCAAACAGCAGAGACCTTAGAATTTAAATGCTACAGGCCCATGGAATATTCTGGTAAATTAAAATTGCCCTTTTGCAGCATTTGCAATTGGGAACACCTTGTAGATTTCAATCATTTGAATAGTTTTAAAGCCTCTTGAAAAGCTCAATCAATGCTTGACATTTACAGGTATACAAGTGATGCCTCATTTGTACACAGAATTGCAGGCGTGGTTTTGGGTTTCTCTGGCTATTCCTTTTTAACTGTTGCCTGGCATGCCTGACTGGGAGAATAAGAGTGGGCATTACCAACCACATTGTTCCTTACTAATCTACTCCATAGATCCTGCAGCCAATTTATCTGGCGGGAGTCTTGTATGTCTTGTATGTGACCCACAGAAATTCAACAGGCTGGGCAGCCCTGACAGCTACTGGAGATACAGTAACCTTCTTTGGTGACGGAGGCGGCGACTTTCAGAGATAGAGGACCCTAAACAGTTGGCCAACAGAGGCTTGTTATGACAATGTTTGAGAACGGCTCATTCAAAACTCTTTCTGTTGTATGTCAGAGTTTTGAGCCAGCTTAGGATTTTGGGTCCACAGTCTCCAGCTCGCTGACTGACAGTCGCTGAAACGTCACCATGTGGTACTTGGATGTGCCAGGTGTTTAAGTGTCAAATGCTTTGCTGCCATCCAATGACGTTTCTTGGTATTGCCCCAACTCTGAAGCCTCCCACACACTGGTCAGGTGGAAATCTATCCAGTTTAATTAAAAGATAGCACTCACAGCTGGAAGGACTTTGCATACCTGGCAGTGGCTTGGACTACAGCCTTGCCTCACCTGTATGCAAATACTCTGTTCTTTTCATCTGCTTGCCAAGAGAAGCAGAGCTTTATCTGAATTCCTAAGTCACAAAAACAGCATTGTGCTCTGGCAGTTAATTTTTACCGGTTTACAATGTACTTTCCTTTGCAAAAAGAGATAATGCCAGGTAACCACCGCAAACCTTCTCAACACAGCTGTTATTCTTTATAGCTGATCAAAGCATTGATTTTTATTTTTTTTACCCCCTTTTCTTTTTTGCAGGTTGTGTCTATGCCAGACACAGATATTCCCTCATTGCTTTCATTTAAGAATGGTTCTGTTTTCTCACAAAGGCCAACCTGTTTGCGGTACCTCAGTGAAGCTGGCAATGGTATATTTAAGTACAAGCAACATCTTGTAGGCTGAAATGACAAAAGGGCATTCCGAATAGAAAGTGACAACAGTGGAAACAATTCCAGCTCTGAACCCACCAACCACAACAATAAAGGGGACGAGATGTTGCTGCTCAATCTGGTGTCTTGAGCTTCAGGGTCTCTGACCCACTGGGGCCAAAATTACACATGACTTCAGAGATGTGGGGATGCATTCCACACACACCCTTGGTAGCTGGTGTGTGTGTGTGTGTGTGTTTACACACATGCACACAATTTGCATCATGCTGTGGCACATGAAAAGGAGTGAGCTATCCCTTCCCCACCGCTTCGCCAAACTGTCAGGCAAAGTTTGGAAACATACAGGCAGAATAATGTCAACTCCATAGGATGGGTGACATGGGTCAAAGATGCAGCATGGGGAGAAAGGGTCAACCTTCCATTATGCCACACCCTCAAATTGGAAGGAAGGCTAAAGAATTTGAAAGATGGGGAGTGGCCCTACACCTAAAGCACAGGTCCAAATTGCTAAGTATTATCCACACTGGTTAACATCAGCTGTCCAGAGTTTCAGACAAGAGGCATTCTTAATCCTACCTGGAAATGCTGGAGATTGAACTTGTGACCTTATGTATATAAATTGTGTCCTCTACTACTGCAGCAATCTTCCACCAATGGGAAGCTGTATTTCTACCACCACCACCTGGACTGGTGTTTTATCACAGGGGTGTTCTGCAACACATTCTTGACATAATAATAGTGCATCAGTGGTGTATTGCATAGAATCATAGAATTGTAGAGTTGGAAGGGATCCCGAGGATCATCTAGTCCAAACCCCTTCAATGCAGAAATCTCAGCTACAGCATCCATGACAGACGGTTCTGCTTAAAAGCCTCCAAGGATGGAGAGTCCACAACTTCCTGAAGGAGGCCATTCCACTGTCAAGCAGCTCTTTCCGTCAGAAAGTTATTCCTGATTTTTAGTTGGAACCTCCTTTCTTGAATCCATTGGTTTGAGTCCTACACTCCAGAGCAGGAGAAAACAAGCCTGCTCCATTTTCCATGTGACAGCCTTTAGATATTTGAAGATGTCTATCAGATCTCCTTGCAGTCTCCTCTCATCCAGGCTAAACATGCCCACCTCCCTCAACTGTTCCTCATAAGGCTTGGTTCCCAGACCTTTGATCATCTTGGTCTCCCTCCTCAACACACCTTTGAGCTTGTCAATATCCTTCTTAAATTGTGGTGCCCAGAACTGTTGACTCCTGTTAAGCTTGTGGTCCACTGAGACTCCTAGATCCTTTTCATATGTATTACTGGCAAGCCATCTTATATTTATGCAGCTGGTTATTCCTGCCTAACCGTAGAACCTGGCATTTGTTCCTACTGAAATCCATTCTGTTTATTTGGGCCCACTTCTCCAATCAGTTAAGGCCACCCTGAATCCCAATTCTGTCTTCTGCAGCAGTAGCTACCCCTCCCAGTTTGGTGTAATCTGCAAATTTGATGAGCATCCCCTCGATTCCTTTGTCCAAGTCATATATAAAGATGTCGAACAACAGTGGGCCCAGGACAGAACCCTGTGACAGAACCCACTTGTCACTTTTTTCCAGGCTGATGAGGAACCATTAGTGATCACTCTTTGGGTTCAGTCAGTCAACCAGCTACAAATCCACCTAACAGTTACCTCATCCAGCCCACATTTCACCAGCTTATTCACAAGAATGTCATAGGGGACTTTGTGAAAAGCCTTACTGAAATCAAGATACACTACATCCACAGCATCCCCCTGCTGTTCTGTGATGCTTGCCCAATGCTACCAGATTACTGCTGTCCAGGGAGTCTATAGTGCAACGGACTAAAATAAAGCAGAACCTAACTGGGTTTCAGCAAGAAATTTTGGGATGTCCACTGATCAGAAATGAAGCCTTTTCTGACATTTATATATCTGGGAACAACTGTGGCATATCAGTACAATCCATAAGTCCAAAAGAATGCCCAGGCAATTAGCTTTTCCAGGGGCAGTTCTCATGTCTGTAGCTGCATGCTGTAGTTTCCAACCAGAAGCACAGGTAAGTAACCCAACTGATTTTGCTTTCAGAAATAAGTAGAACATGCACAGGATCAATCAAGTGAGTGCACAATTGCATGATAGAATTTAAACTGTCATGCTTCCAAAATGGATGTGCCAACTCCGTGAAAATGTCCTAGATAAGAGGCCCAAAGGAAAGCTCCATGGAAAGCTCCAAGAAAACAATTTGTGTCAACAATTTCTAAGGCCGTATCCATTCAAAACACATTTAAAGTCCATGGCATCTTCAACGAACCCTGGGAACTGTAGTTTGTTAAGGACACTGGGAATTGTAAACTATGATTCCCAGGATTCTGCCGGGGGGGTCATTTTTGCTGCTCTACTGGGGTACATTTTCTCAGGGAGTGCAGGCTTGGAAGGTATGGACTCTGGAGGTTCCTATTCAGGGTTTTCTGCATCCAGGTCTCCCCTCCCCGATCCGCTGATCAGCTTCAGATCTGGATCTCATGGTGATGAGTTCTAAGTCAAAGCCCAGACTGCTGCTCAGGTTGGGGGACCCAACAGACACAAGCAATTCCATATCTACAGATCTTTGGTTATGTGGCCAGCCAACCCCCAAAATTGGTTTGGCACCAAATACAACTCCAACCTCTTTACTACTCAGTGAGCACTCAGGATAAGTGAAAATGCTTTGATGTAAAGAACAGCACAAGCCCTTCATGGCGGCAATGCAGAAAGCCAATTACCTGAATCAAACCCACATTTCTCAATATTCTTTCCGGTAAATGCCCCGTGGGTAGAAATACTTGAGTTGCAAAGGCGTTTTTATTTTGTTGCATGGAAGCACCGCAATTACTTTTTGATTTGCACAGCACTTTAAATGTATTTAAAAGAGATAGTAATTAGGGATCTGTCTGTGCCAACAACATACTGGCATTCCGCAGAATCTTGGCTAAACACAGAACCAACTTTACTTGGTATCCTAAGGTGACATCTACCAAACTGTATGTGACTCTTTCACTGCAGTGGCACTTTTGGACTACAGGAAGGCAGCACCTGCTGTGTCATATGATTGGTGATAAATAATACGAACTAGGTTACCCTAAGGAAATATGCAGGGTATCTTCTATAACACAGAGCGCTTTCTGATAATTGTATTTGCACAGTAACATTATGGCAACCATTCAAAACAGAGGGGGAAATAATAACCCCATGCGGCAAAGTACAAAGCAAGTGGCAGGGAAAACTCTGGCTTCCAGAAACCTAACTCAGCAGAGCCTCAGGCCTACAAATCGAGACATATGATGTTCTTCCCTGGATATGAAGTACCTGACCTTAAAACCAGAATAAAGGTGGTAGTTAAGAGAGTGAGGTCTGAGCCAAGATATTCCCTGGTTCAATTGAGTTGAACCAATGGGTGGAGTTAAATAAACCACAGTATTTCCACCTTACCCTGTTCCCTGCAGTGGCACCTCAAGGGCCAGACTGTGAGACCCTGGTCTGGGGCCCTGCAGTCCAGAGGACCCCAAAATACAGACCCCAATGGCAGCAATTGCCACAAGAACTTTCCTTTATTTTCTTTGTTTTGCTTTTTACAGAGCAAGCACCTTGCTCCAGGCTGGGGGTCTAGATAGTTGTGGCTGCCATCGTCATTTCGCCAGAGGCACAGGCGCAACTGTCTATGGGCCAGCTCATCCACTTCTGTAAGAAGTAGAAGAAAGAGAAGAAGATGTTCTGCAGATTTCTGCCACTGCCCTGGTGGGGTGAGAAGGGATGGGCCAAGGCGCAGGAAGGTGGCAAGAGGGTCCCTTTCTCTTTCTTCAAAACTTTTTACAGAGGATGTCAGGCACACTAGAGTCAGCACACTCACTGGACATCCTCTGTAAAAATATTTGAGAAGGGGGACCGGATCCTTCCCTTCCTGCCTGGTATGCAAGAGACGGGAGAGGAAAGGAGCCCCTTTTCTATCTTTTTGAAAAGGGGAACCCTTTGTGTCCATCCCCCTTATCAGGCAGTGGGGTGAAACAAATGGCTTCTTTTTTCCTGTTGCCTGATAAGTGGGGTGTCGCATAAGCAGTGCCCTTTATGCATGCCAAGATTCCAGGATGTGATCTCAAGGAAAGATAAAATAAATTGCATCCAATGTGTGGAGAGGTGAGCGAGTTTCGTGGTGAGTCCCACTTCAAAATGTTTGAAAAACACAGGCCTAGGGCCTTCCTTCCTCCAACACCAATGTAACCCTGAAGCCTTGCATGCCAGCATTCAGGAGCCTTCTTCGTGTAATCCTTATGGCAGGCAAGATCAACAAACTGCCCCAGCATCAAAACAGAACAAGGAGCAAACGGCAGCTACCGTGAGCATGAGCCATCAAGTTGTCCCATTCATGGAAAGACTTGTGCTTGCACAATCAAATTTCTCCTCCTTCTCCTCCCCCAGAATAGATTGGGGGAGTGCATGGGGAGAGGAGAGGAGAGGAAGTTCAACTGCACAAGCAGAAGTCCCTGCTCAAACAGGATGACTCTGCAGGATATAAGCATAAAGATTTATTTTTGTGCCGAGTTTCAGCAGATTAAAAGCCTCTGCAGATTTATTGTCACATAAGCTTCCATGGACTGAACTCCACTTCATCAGATGCAAAAAGTATTATCTTTGCTTGGCTATATATACACATCATGGATACAGCAGTGTGTGAGAGAGGCTGCGTTGGGGTTTTTTACTGAATGACAATAAATTGGGGGGGGGGGGAATAAGTATGTGAATATATCTATCTGCCAACTGACACAACACTTTATGCTTCTAACAAAATGGACTCAAATCTGCTGCAATAAATTTTTTTGGCCACAATATGTTTTGTTGTTTTTGCTTCAGCAGACTTACACAGCAGTGTGCAAGTACCAGAAGGGTGGAATTGACATTTTATATAAAATAAATAAATATGCTGGTCTGCAAAGGAAGGCAGTCTACCTGTGTCTTCAGGAGACTGGAGAATAGTTAGAAAAGATGGGTGCACGGTTTCTGAGATTTCAGAAAGCATCAGCCATATCTTTAAACATGCCTTTCAGGTATAGATACCTGCTTCTTATTTAAAATGAAAACTTTGTCTCTTGTGAAGCTGAATTCTTTATCCATTACCACATTCTGAGGTATTTCTGTTCTTCCCCAGCATGGCAGCATATGCATATGGCCAATAGAGGCACTTCCTTCTTGGTGGAACCTATGTTGGGTTAGGCGGGAATAAATGAATAAGTCTCTTTCCAGTTCGTGTTAGCTTTGGATGTGTTCAGTCATTATCTGTTCCATCAGGTCAATTCTGTGTCCAGGGCAGCTGTCTATCAGCTCCATCTGGTACGCAGGCTGAGACCCTACCTGCCTGCAGACTGTCTCGCCAGAGTGGTGCATGCTCTAGTTATCTCCCGCTTGGACTACTGCAATGCGCTCTACGTGGGCCTACCTTTGAAGGTGACCCGGAAACTACAACTAATCCAGAATGCGGCAGCTAGACTGGTGACTGGGAGCGGCCGCCGAGACCACATAACACCTGTCTTGAAAGACCTACATTGGCTCCCAGTACATTTCCGAGCACAATTCAAAGTGTTGGTGCTGACCTTTAAAGCCCTAAATGGCCTCGGTCCAGTATACCTGAAGGAGCGTCTCCACCTCCATTGTTCTGCCCGGACACTGAGGTCCAGTACCGAGGGCCTTCTAGCAGTTCCCTCGTTGCGAGAAGCCAAGTTGCAGGGAACCAGGCAGAGGGCCTTCTCGGTAGTGGCGCCCGCCCTGTGGAACGCCCTCCCATCAGATGTCAAAGAGAAAAACAGCTACTAGATTTTTAGAAGACATCTGAAGGCAGCCCTGTTTAGGGAGGCTTTTAATGTTTAATGGATTATTTTATTTCATTTTTCTGTTGGAAGCCGCCCAGAGTGGCTGGGGAAACCCAGCCAGATGGGCGGGGTATAAATAATAAATTATTATTATTGTTGCTATTGTTATCCCTTTTTAAAAAATTGCAGAAAAATTGCATTATTATTGTAGTCACTTCCCCTAAACTTGACCAATATTATGCATTCTTGTATAATTTCCTCCTAAACCTATACGTTTCTTTGAGCTGAGAACTACATGACACAATATGAAGAACAACTGCATTCCAGTCCACATAATAGATCAGGATGTTTGAATTAGTTGGTTTGCTCTGAATGGGGGATTCCACCTTCCATATTTAGCAATGAGGTAGGAATTGTATCCAATAACTATTGATAAAGAAATGAGTCTGATAAAGTATTCAGGCTTTCTTCAGCCAAGCTAAGAACATTTACCTGGCATCGAATCGCCCAAACCTCAGTAGCTGTAGTCGAGAAAGTCTCGTAGATAAAGCTGTGCCCTACAGAGCAGCCATCATGCTTGAAATACACTGAATAGGGACAGTGACAATTGCATAAATGACAGACAAACGGAAGCATTTATGGAAGCTAGAAGGATTTCCACCAGTAGTCTTTGTATTAGAGATGAGCCTATCAATGAAGTAATAATAATGTGGGGGCGGGGCATTGTGTGTGCATTTTAAAATCTCTGTTCTGTTTTCTTGCAGGCAGTCCTCAAATATCATTTTGCTGACCCTGGTCAAATGCATAACAGGATCTGAACTAATAAGGGTAGTATTCAATTGTCAGCTGGGATAGCTCAGTCGGGAGAGCATGAGACTCTTAATCGCAAGGTCATGGGTTCGAGCCCCACTTTGGGCAAAAGATTCCTGCATTGCAGGGGGTTGGATTAGATGACCCTTGTGGTCCCTTCCAACAGTTCTATGATTCTATGAGTTAGGTCCATTAATTTCAATGGGTCTACTAGGAGTAAAATTAAGCTGACTGTCACCCAGTGATATTGTGTGAGCATGGTTACAGGCTGTTCCCTCAGGCCCTGATTGTAGGAGGAGGCAGAATCTGGGAACCAGGCCCAAAATAAAATGAGACTTGTATTGGAGAATATCCTCCATCCATATGATACATCATGCCCAGAATAATTCCAGTTTGTGAACAAACATTTCAGCTTTCTGTCCCCCCCCCCATGTGAGCAAGTTTTTGGCCATAAAAAAAAGCCATTATCAACATTTATGGTCTTGTGCTATTCAACTCTGCTGTAACCGACACAGCTGGAAGGATGAACGTCCTTCACAGCAAAGTTACAGAATCCAAAACCTGCCTGATATGAACTGGGTTAACAGCACACTTGGGCAACAGGTGTTGTTGCTGCCCCCGCAAGCTGGGGTAGTGGATTAGCCAACCCCCATCAGGCCAGGAGGGTCTGTAGCCCAAAATCTAAAGCAAACAAAGCAGGTGCTCTCCTTGTCGATCCAGCCAGCGCCCGATTGAATTACGTTTCGAAAGAATGGCTTTGCCTCTTTCATGAAATTCAATTATGGAAAAAGAGAGGTGGCACCTTCTGTGATGTGATGGAGTCGAAAGGACAATCTGCTCTTCTTGTGGCCTCCTTCTGTTGGCTACTTTGATCTGAGTTTTATTGTCTGGGTTTAACACCTTCACCTTTAATTCCAAACAGAGGAGGTCTTTAGAGCCGTTTTTCTATAGCAAGGATTGTTCAGGCCTTTTTAATAGGAACCCTCAATTATCCAGGAAGCCAGAAACTAAATACACATAGGTTTGGTGAAATATAAGATTATTCTCACCAGTATTAAAACAGGTAGGAGAGGCCACATTAAAGACTCGGGTTTTACTTTCTAAGACCATTGCTTAATAAAAAGCGCACTGGCAACAGCTCAGCAGCACATTAGGGCTGGAACCAGTTCAACCCAAAATGCAGAAAGGAGATGTAGCTGAGTAAAATAATACAGGTTAGACAGGCTCTCCTGCTCACCTCAATGAGATCTTTATTGTAAAGAGCTACCACCATATTGACATGACCCAAGGCCGTGGCAGTTCAACACTATAGTGTTACAGATTTGCATCACAAATCTCCGTGGAACAAAACCACACTCCTCTGCTGGATAGAAGTGCAACCCAAGCTGCCAGGACCCAATCCTGCACTACAGTTCTCATGTACATTTCAGGACCAGAAAGAGAATAGCCATCTAGCCAAGCTTCCACGCTGACAAAGGAAAAAAGAGGGGGGGGGGGTTTCCACTTGTTCATTCTTTCACTAGACAAAATATGCCTCTTTTAGTAAGTCAACTTGTCTGTCTTCTAGACTGTAACAATTTAACATATTTCCTTTCTTTCTTATTCCAACTTTCGGCTGATGCTAGCCTCTTAAGATTTCATGAATAAGATTGTCGTCGTCTCCCATATGTTTTCTAGCCATTTCTGTTTTAGCTGTAAGCTGCCATGAGTCCCCCGTCAGGGGAAAAGGTAGGATATAAATGAATATTTAAATAAATAAATAACATTCCTAGGTTCCTTTCTTTGGCCATACCTGATTGCTGGTTCACTAGTTTCCTATTTTCTAGTAGTTGGGAGTCCAAGATGATGAAAGAGAAAATGGAAATTGTGATTAACAAGTCTACTTTTGCAGAATTATAGATATCTGTCTTGCAGTCAATTTCAGATGTGGCGTCATCTTGGGAAGTGCATGGATGCCTGTATGACTGCTATGAATTGGGACCTTTGGTATAATAAGAAAAAGAGAAAATGCAGAAACACTACACACCATTGGCATGTCTGCCTGACATACACACAGGTTGGAGATGTCATCTTTTGCTAGATTCTATCCCCATGGTTGAACTTGTTCTGTTCTACCAGATGACAATGGGTTAGACCAGGGGTTCCCAACAAAATTTTCTCGAGGACCCCTCATCGAGCCGCTATTGTGACAAGGACCCCCATTAATTCCTAATCCTAAAATTAAAAAGTGAGAGCCAAATTAAGAGTCTTTTTATATTTTATATGTTTTTTACAGTTACAACAGAGTACTCCATCAGTATACAGTTAGTTTTAATTTTCAGTTCTTAATGAGATGAGTTAAATCTGTCCTTTGAGTCCATTATTTCTGAAATATTAGGTTCCAAACTTGAAACTTTCACTCTGAAATCCGACCGCATGTCGAGCCGATTCCTATATTTGTTTTTCATGAAACACATGGAAGAAAATGCTTGCTTTGTTTACAAACACTACTGTTTTGCAAAGAGGCAGCGCGCGCCAGGGAGGAGGGAGGGGAATGGAGAAGACAGGGTACCTGCGCAGTAGCGCACAAATGAAGCCGACGCGCGCAAAGCATCTTGGGGAGGTGAGCGTTAGTAGAATGCGCGCACTGCCTCTTTGCAAAACAGACTCTGCGCTAGACTCTGCTCATGCAGGAAGCGGCCAAAACAAAAAATCTGTTATCATACGAAATATATTTAATATATTATATTTTTTATTCTAATAGCATCTTGCGGACCCCTCTGGCATAGCTCGCGGACCCCTGGGGGTCCCCGGACCACCTGTTGGGAACCACTGGGTTAGACAGTGAAAAGAGCAATGTTGGTACAAGATGATACCTATGCACATTTACTTTGGAGTCAGCATAACTGAGCTTAATGACCCTTGTTTCTGAGATGAGGAGTCAAATCAAATAAAATAAAATCTTTATTACGGTCATAGACCAGCATAAGTAGATGGGGAGATTATGGTAAAAACAGAGAATGATTTTCAAGCTTTTTCTACAGGGCATGAGGATGGATCATGTTGAATAAACAAGGTGAGAAGTGTCTATGCTGGAGGGGCTCACAACATTAACACCTCAGAAGGACTTGTTTCTCCCATAGCCACAGCCTTGGATTCAAACAGAAATCAAACATCTCTCTCTCTCTCTCTCTCCCTCTCCCCGGCTTGCTGCTTTTCTTCACTCATTTAAACTTTGTGACTACGACTTATAACACCTGCATGCAGATTGCATACAAAACTATAAAACCATCTTGTTTCCTTCGGCAGCAATATTGTACCCATTTCAACGAAGGAGACATACTTTCAAGTATACATGGCTGACAAAGGCAGGGGGTTCTCTTTGAATACAACGTGCAAATCTAACATTAACATGAAACTTTTCAAGGCCTTGAACTGTCATTTCTTGTACGGTTCATCAGTTCCCTCCTGGTAAAAGTAACACAACACTCATCCTTGTCGGACTCTGTTGTGTTGAGTAGTTTTCTGTGCATGAGATATACAGTAAATAATTGCACTGGTCTGACATTATCAAAGTCAATCCTCAATGAGAGCCCATGTGATGTAGTGAATAGAGTCTCAGACTAGGACACAGGAAGCTGCCTTATACCAAGTCAGCATCTAGCTCAGTACTATCTGTACTGATTGGCTATGGCTTTCCAGGGTTTCAGGTAGCGCGCATTTTCAACTCTGACTAGAGGCATTGAACCTGGGACCTTTCAGATGCAACGCAGGAGCTCAGCCAGTGAGCTATGCCCTTCACCAAACTGGGATAGCCTTGCTCCCATTCCTTGATCAGCAATAAAACTCACTGAGTGACTCTCTCTCAGCCTAACTTACCTCAAAGGATGTTTTAAGGATATAGTTGATTTGGCAAGCAGGGGGAGAGATGGCACCCTGATAGCCATGGAGGAAACATGGGATAAAAATGATTGAGCAAATATTACTGTCAGTTGCTCACTTGTGTAATCTGACTCATAAGGCAGGAATTTAAGCAAAAATATGGCAACATCAATTGAGCTAAACAATGCACAAATAAGAGGTTGACAGTAACCCACCTCAGACAAAACTGCCCCCCAAATTAAGTCAGAAAACCAGATGACAGCTTAAGATTTCAGACAGCCCAATTTCAAACAAGCAGACACACAATAAATGGGAGGATTCCAGTTATTTCAAAAATATTTTACTATATTAACAAGTAATTACATTCAAATTCTTGTGCTCTCAGTAATGGACTTGCATTGATACACTTAATTTTTAATGCATTTTTAAAAATCACAAAAGACACAATTCTAGTGGTTTTTCAATAAAAGATCCCAGAGCATGAGTAAAAGGTATGTTGCATTGATATATTGGGCACAATGTGGTCAAATGGCACTAATTTTTTTTATTTTTTTAAAAAAGAAAGTTGCATAAGAGGAACTTTTTAGGAGCCCCAACTGGTGTTAAGAGTATAGAAAAATTCTCATTTTACTTGTAATTTGAAAAGGCGAAAAATTACAGAGACATACTGTTCACAACTAAAAGTGAAACTAAGCTAAGACATGTCCTAGCCATTATTAGATGGAGGAACATAAAAGACAGTCCCAAAGTTCCCATGAGTTTATTATAAATGAAGAATCAGGTAAATAAATCTGGCATGTCCCAGAGAAAGCTATGGTACTGTATGTTCATTATTCCCAATGCGCTAGCCTTGTACACACAGGCATATTTTTATTTTATTTTTGTATGAGGAGAGCATTCAGAACTGCAATCCTTTATGTGCAGACTGAAGTGGTGCAGTGCTGGAAGCAGTGCCGGATTTATGTACAAGCTAAACAAGCTATAGCTTAGGGCCCCACTCTCTTGGCCCCCCCCCAAAAAAAATGTAAAGGGAAAATAAACTGGGTGTACTGGATCAAAAACTTTGATAAAATACATTTTTTATGTGCAAATGGCTTTAGTTACCTATTAGGTCCATAAATTACCATATAGTATATATTCAACACAAGAAAAACAGCAACAATTTGTTGTTGGCAAAGGAAAGCTGGACATATAAAGGACCCCATCACCTTCAGTAGCTTAGGGCCTCATCAAACCTAAATCTGGCCTTGGCTGGAAGTACAGTATTCTACCATGTGACTGAACTGAAAATGTATGTTGCCTTGAAAGAGCTCTACTGATGCTAAGATAGGAATAATCCCAGGGCTGGCATAATGGAGCATACATGTGAAATTGCTACAAATTGCTTCTTTTTACAATTCAATTTATCTTTGCTCGTCAACTGCAAAGATTGGAACTGTTTTCCTGAGGAATAAACGTGGTGTGCCAGTTTCTGTAATTTGTGCGACAGGTTACTCAACACATTCTGATGTCCCTCTTCGATTTTCTGTACACTTCCCCCCCCCCCGCTCCAGGTTGTCGTTTGGGGGACAAGTGGCACCTCTCAGGGGTCTGGCACGGGACCTCCAAGTTACTAAACCCTCAAAGCTATGCACAGCATGTCTAAAGAGGAAAAAGGATCCCAGCAGACAGTTTAAAGAAATTTAAAATTCAGGATTGCAATGTCCAAGAGTCTAAAACTGCTTACAGACCTAGAATCTACTTGCTAAGACTGTAGATGAAGTTCACAAGGAGAATGGGAAAAAGGGGGTGGCAAAGGATGCCTTATGATGAAAATAACAGAAAGGGGCTATTTAATAACTCTTGCTGACTAAATGAATCACAGAAATGGCTATCAGAAGCGATGTGTCACAACACAGATCTCCTAACCAAGGCAGGGATAGGTCTCCATAACATCTGCAGTCTGTATCATGGTGTAATGAACTACTTTTACATCTAAAACTGTATTTTTAGGACTCTTTCAAGGACTCACATCCCAAGGTATTGCACACATGCTGTGATGGAACCACAGCTCATTCCTACACAAGAGAATTTTATCTAAATGCCCAAGACAAATATTTAGACTACTACTACAATTAAAAGCACTGAGATTTTCCTGCTGTAATTCTATTTTTTGTGTTTTAAAATTTGATGGCACAACAGCCTCGAATTCTCATTTTACTAATGTAAAATGGATGTTGGTTTCTCCTTTGTCTAATGGGATTCAACAGCAACGCAATAGTCCAAATACCAAAGTCTGTCTAGAAGTTTTATTACACACTGCCAATAACTTCAGAGTCTAAACTTGAAACACGGCTTTAAGCACCGGTCTTCGTAAGCATGGCAATGTATGGAAGTTAAAGCTCCATGCAACCTCAAGATCCCATATGTAACTTTCTAGCAAAAAAACCAAACCCCTGAGAAACAAAAGGATGATAATGCTAATAGCCAGAAAGGGTAGTACAATTAGGAATGAAACATGCGCTCGGCAGTCTAACAATTTTATGAATGTGTAGAAGCAAAACCCCTAAGAGCAAAGGGGTTCTCTCATCTTCTACTTGCCATATAAAACCCATAGTGGTCCTAATCCAGAGGCAGTCGTGTTCCACAAGGCATTTCTCATGAACAGATAGCGGCCTGAGATAGCGAATGAGGCAGTGCATTCTCCTCCACGCTGCAAGAAAGAGGTGGCTCATCTGACGAGCATCAAATTTGCCCACAGGTTTCCCAAACCAAGACGTGGCATATGTGCACAGAAGCCTGCTTCAATGCACATGTCTCCCTTATTGCAACAAGGCATATAAACGTATATATCTGTATATCATCATCAACAACAAGGAGGCACAATCCATCAAGCTCAACTATTGTGAAACTGCCAATCCATTTAATAAGGCATGTGTGGGAATTTAAAATAGGGAGAGCAGGTCTGCGGTTCTCAAACCCCTTCAGTGTAAACCCAGCAACAGGCACAACTGAGTGCAATTGCTATGAAGATGCTGTACTGGCACTGCAATATTCTTCATTCTAACCTAGGCTGCATATACACTTTACCATTAAAGCACATTCAAAGCCTATTTTCCTCTCAAAGAATTCTGGGCACTATAGTTCATTCATCGATGATAGGAAATGCAGCTCTGTAAGGGGTAAACTACAGCACCTAGAATTTTGGAGAAGAATGTGTTTTTGATGTGCGTATACACAGTCATAGATTTACCACTTTGGAGCAGATGATATTGGAAAAGAATTCCCAGGATAATGGCATCTTGTTTCAATCCTCAGCTTTTGCATTGTTTACTTTTTAAAAAGATGCTATTTTTCCAAGAACTATCCCCGTTATCAAGGCATTGTCCGTGGCACATCACATGCACAAAAATAACAGAAAAAGCTAAGTCCAACTAAGTCCAAGTTTATGTTTTCAAATGCCAGCAACAAGCCAGCGTAGTAGTTCTACATCTTCCACAGTTTCCATTCTAAAGTGCCATGTCATTAATGCAGTTCCCTTCTTTAAAATACTTAATTGCTCTGTCACATTATTTCCCAGATTTTTAAAGTCCCGTATTTTTAATGTGACAGTGCCATAAACTTATAAAAGTCAACTTAAAATAAAGTCAAATGAGGATTTTAAAAAAAAATGTTTTAAATGAACCATTTAAAACAAACCTTTAAAGACCATGTACTACAGGCACCATTCAAAAATAAAATCAAAGATACAGAGTACTGTACTTCTTTCAGAAAGATTTCCGATATCTTCCCTTCTGCTATAAAACCTGCATGCAGGCATGACTAGGAGAAACTGCTGCTTCCACCTGTGTCATCTACATAGATGCATATGTGGGTGCTGGTGAAGTTTTTCAATCAGCTCTTCCTCTGTAGGTTCTTCCAAAACATCTCTAGAAGGACAAAACAGGAGCCATCAGAAGTCAACGGAGCCAATGTCTCAGCTCAGATTTTGCACACCTTTATGTACTCTAGATGCAACTTCTACCGTCACTTGAACATTAATAACCTCGGTGGTGGCACACACTATCTAAGTTGGTCTTCAAGGTACAGTTCAGCCACAAAATGTTTTACAGTTATCCCATATGCCCTTGCAGAGAATATAAAAGAATCCAACATCAAAAGGGGATTCACTCTCTTTCAATCAGGGAAAATAATACATCTTTCTAAAATCTAGTACCACACTGTGTCTTGCCAAAATGTGTCTATAAGGCTGGTCCCTATTGAAAATTCTGATCTTCTAACAGAGTTAAAGAAACAATCACTTGTGCAACATAAATTTCGCAGCCCTTGGGGCAAATCTAGTGTCAACAGCCATTCCACTAGCAGGGGTCAGCAAACTTTTTCAGCAGGGGGCTGGTCCACTGTCCCTCAGACCTTGTGGGGGGCAGGACTATATTGGGGGGAAGGAGGGATGAACTAATTCCTATGCGCCACAAATAACCCAGAAATGTATTTTAAATCAAAGGACACATTCTACTCATGTAACACGCTGATTTGATTCCCGGACCATCCGCGGGCCGGATTGAGAAGGCGATTGTGCTTTAGTTTGCCTACCCATGAACTAATCCTTAAAACATGTTGTTTTAAATCAGGAAATAAGATTAAGCACTCCATACTCACCGGAACATGAGTTCCATTGTCATCTGGTATTCAACTTCGGAGAGAGATGGTCGATGGCAGAGACGGTCCCATTTATGGATAAAATTCTGCCAGTCAAGAGAAAGAATGGGAAGAGGGCTATTTCAGGTGGTCTTTCTGAGAGTTGCTCACTTCCACACCCACAAGCCAAGCCTGAGTCTACTCATGGAAGCAACCATTCATGGAAGCCTCAGCTGCAGGCCCCATAAAAGTGAGGTGTACCAGGAGCAGTGGAAATCTGCTCTCCCGGATTTCATGGAAGTTGGTGGTGAAACTTCCATGACTTACCTGCCCCTAATCACCACAGCAGCCTTTCTGTGCTGAGTAAAAGACAGACAATTTGAACCTGCTCTAAGTCCCAGGATATAAGGTAGCCCAGGCAAGGACAAGGCTTTTGAAATCAGTCTAAATATTGTTTGGGAGAGGTACTGTAGGGCTAGACCCAAACTTCAGCCCTCCAGATGTTTTGGACTATAATTCCCATCTTTCCCGACCACTGATCCTGTTAGCTAGGGATCATGAGAGTTGTAGGCCAAAACATCTGGAGGGCCGCAGTTTGGGGATGCCTGGGCTAGACAGATGTGCCAAAATAAATAAATAAAGACGTTTTCATTGTACTTGGGTGTCAAGCCATTTAAGGCTTTGTACAGTGGTTCTAACACTTCAGGCCTAGTAGGGCAGGCAATGGAGTTCCCTGAGGAAAGGGGTGGTATATCTCTTGCCATTTCGTACAACAAGTGGGCAGAGTGTTCTGCACCAACTGCAGCTTCCGGGCCATCTTCAATAGTAGCCCCATGTAGAGGGGATGGCAGTAATCCATCCAGGAACATGGTCTAGGAATAACCACAGGCAGTGAACCAGCTGTATCTGGGTATATGTGACATTCCTTGCCTCCAACAACTGCTTAGAATTGAGGAGTAGCCCCAAGCTACATATCTGCTTTCTCAGGTGATTTCCAGAACAAGCTGACAGCCCTGTGCCTGGACATGAGCCCTAAGGACCAACAGGGCCTCCTTTTTGTCAGGCTCCGGTTTCAGTTTACTGACCCTCTGACCCTCACCCAGCCCAATCCTGCCTTCGGGACACCGGTTCAGCAACTGAACAGCCCTTTCTGATTCAGATGGAATGGAGAGAAAGAGCTGGGCATCATCCGCATACTGACAACATTGTGTTCCAAATACTGCCTGTATGATAGCATAGCTTGCCTATTCCATTTATCCATCAGAGGGTTTGCTACTTCAAGAACAACAAAAAGTGAATTCTCTTGTGATAGTTAAGCCCATCGGCATTACCTCCAGAAGCAAAGCAATGAACAGATTGACCCAGATGACAGAGGAAATCAGCCACCAGGAGACAAAGTATAATTTTGACCATCTACAGAGGGAAACAGATACATATATTTAAAGGTAATCAAATAGCACCAATTATTCCAAATGAATGGGTTGGATCCAGACTTAATCATGCTTAGGTTAAGCCCATTGAAATTAATGGGATTTAAGTTAGTCAGGCATGATCAACTCTAGATTCAACCCAATGTGTACTGCTCATACAGGTGGACAGGCGGCCCACATATACTGTACTGGCACACCTTCAGAGGTCATTCAAAAAACACTGCATTGCAAGTTCCACAATCAGGACATATTCCAATCCCTGCTCTCCCCAGTCATGAAAGATGAAACACAGCATTCCAAGAATTCTTTCTTCCAATAGGTATGCCTGTGTGAACAGACATGAGCTTCAAAACATGGTAAGTGACATGAAGCAGATTTGGGTTCTTTTTTGTCTAGCAGAAAAGTCACCTTTAAGACAATCCCATTTCTCTTTATTTATGCTCTGGACTTCATAAGGGATCCATGTGTTCTACTGGGGATAGGTCTAACCATGGTCCCCATAACCCTGGATGCAGCCTGATCTCCATTAGGGGGTTATCCTACACTGTTTCTTAAGACTGCATATTTTAGAGCTTTCCTATCATGCCCTGAAATGTGCCTCTTTCTCCCACCCCACTCGCCCGCCCACCAAACAGTACAATTTGTATCATTCTGCTGTTCTTATTTGTTTCATTTATCATCCATAAAAGTATTTTTTTAAAGAACAAAATGTTCTAGAGAACTTTTAAGAGATCTCACTCGCTTGGTTGGTCCTGATAAAGGGACTATCTGCTGGTTGCTTTGGGGCTATTTCTAAAGGGCCTACAAAATGCATCTCTCAGTGCTGAGTTTCTGAAGCAGCAAGACGTGTGGATCCAGAATTGGCCTCCACGGTCACTTAGAATAGAATCATAGAATCATAGAGTTAGAAGAGACCACAAGGGCCATCCAGTCCAACCCCCCGCCAAGCAGGAAACACCATCAAAGCATTCCTGACAGATGGCTGTCAAGCCTCCGCTTAAAGACCTCTAAAGAAGGAGACTCCATCACACTCCTTGGCAGCAAATTCCACTGTCGAACAGCTCTTACTGTCAGGAAGTTCTTCCTAAAGTTTAGGTGGAATCTTCTTTCTTGTAGCTTGAATCCATTGCTCCGTGTCCACTTCTCTGGAGCAGCAGAAAACAACCGTTCACCCTCTTCCATATGACATCCTTTTATATATTTGAACATGGCTATCATATCACCCCTTAACCTTCTCTTCTCCAGGCTAAACATACCCAGCTCTCTAAGCCATTCCTCATAAGGCATCGTTTCCAGGCCTTTGACCATTTTGGTTGCCCTCTTCTGGACACGTTCCAGCCCAGAACTGGACACAGTATTCCAGGTGAGGTCTGACCAGAGCAGAATACAGTGGTACTATTACTTCCCTTGAGCTATTGATGCAGCCCAGAATACAGACCCATTGTTAAAATTGTGTTTATGGAAGACAATCTTACTCGGCTACGAGTGATCGCCAAAGAAGAAGAAGACTACAGAAGCAGACCAAACGTCTTCCCCCCCAAAATGCAAACATCTTTTTTTACTTTGGAGACATCTGCCAAATGTACAGCTTTTGGCCATTACTTACGGAGATGAGTATCTGGAATATGCATCCAAGAAAACCTGCCAGTTGTTCACAACCATCACATCCCACAAAGTCACCAGGGATGCCTGATGGACAAGAATGAAAAAATGAGCCGTAATGGAGATTATTCTGATTTGAGATTTAGCAGCAACAGCAAAGAGAGGCCTCAAACAAGCCAACGGGTAAATGATGAAAATGAAAAGCAATCCCTAATGAAAACACTCACCGCAAAGTCATCAAAGTTGTTTGGCCAATACTGCAGCTGTTCAAAGGTGCCACACTGCAAAGTGCCATTTGTTGCATTGACACCGCTATAAATGAAAAATAAGTGTAAAGTTGTTTCATTATTGCGTACAATGCATTGCAGGACCAGATGAGATGCTGCTCTGCAGCTGGCTATGTTTGCATATGGAAATTACCAGCACTTCTGCCTTAAAGGTAAAGGGGCCCCTGACCATCAGGTCCAGTCGTGTCCGACTCTGGGGTTGCGGCGCTCATCTCGCGTTATTGGCCGAGGGAGCCAGCCTACAGCTTCCAGTTCATGTGGCCAGCATGACAAAGCCGCTTCTGGCGAACCAGAGCAGCGCATGGAAACACCGTCATAGCTGCCAAGTTTTCCCTTTTCTCGCGAGGAAGCCTATTCAGCATAAGGGAAAATCCCTTTAAAAAAGGGATAACTTGGCAGCTATGAACACCGTTTACCTTCCCGCTGTAGTGATACCTATTTATCTACTTGCACTTTGATGTGCTTTCGAACTGCTAGGTGGGCAGGAGCTGGGACCGAGCAACGGGAGCTCACCCCGTTGCAGGGATTCGAACCGCCGACCTTCTGATCAGCAAGCCCTAGACTCTGTAGTTTAACCCACAGCGCCACCTGGGTCCCCGACTTCTGCCTTAAACCCACATTTTAAGTGAGACTTACCTGATGCTGCCCATGGGAGTAATGGCACCCCTAAACAGCTCCATCCCTGCTATTGCAAATGCATAGAAAACCACCTGGGAGAGAACAAGTTGGGCATCAGTTACTTTCAATTGCTAAGCTACCAGTGCAAAGTCATTGGCAAGACGGGAGTCATTTTATAGGTAAGCTCAACGTTTTCCAAAGCACACTAATCTTTGTTTGCTTTTGAATTTTAATATAAGCAGTTTGGAAAAGAAGCGAAGACAGCAAAACCTCAAAGTACCTACTCTATAGTAATCTCATTGAAGCAAAATACAAGCCCTGGGAGCAGATTCAGATGCAGAGGGATGGCTCGCGCCAGGATCTTGATACATGCTCCTTCATGTGCCTTCTGGGCTTATTCAGAGGATGGTATCATGTGACTTTTCTGAATGCCTGCCTTGCTTTTCTGGCTTCGAGGATTGTGGTCAAACTTTCTAAAAGCCCTAATTGCACCCACTGGCGCATGCAGATACAGACACATAAAGAGGAAGCTCGTGCTTCTCTGCAGCACATAGCTTATGGTTCGCATTTGCCACATTATGATTCTCAGTGTCCTGACACCCACTATTGCTTTGCTCAATTTTAAATAAACAAATTAATCATAGGAACATTTCCATCAGCTATCTGTGTTCAGATCAGATATGACAGATATCACCCTTTCCTAAGGGATTTGCTGCATCTAAAATAGGCACATTGAATCAAGAGAGGAAGACAGGAAACAGAGGCACAGGTAGTTGGAGAAAAGTGACTATTTAAAACAAAAACAACAAACTTTTGCTTCTGGCCTTACTGGGATATTTATCTGTTCCTACGCTTCCGTGATAGAAAACTCCCACAAATTGTCTGACAAGCTATTTGAGAGATTTATCTTTACCTTGCAATTCCTAAATCTGTCAACAGATGGCACTTCACCCTTTAGGACAGCAGAGCTTTCCAAACTCTGTGTCGCAACACATTAGTGTGTTGACTGCAGTGTGTAAGTGGTTTGTTAATAAAACTGAATTGCAGTGTCACGAAATGATGCATGTCTAAAAAGTGTGCCACCAACGTGAAAAGTTTGGAAAGCTCTGCTTTAGGACAACTCTTATTTTTAGTCAATTAAGTTTTACTCTGATTAACCCAATGGGTTCGATCATTTCAGTGGATTTACTATGAGTAAAATTTAGCTGACGTAGTACTACCCTTTGCTTTTATATAAGCATCTTACATACAGTGGAACCTTGGGTTACAAACAGCTCGGGTTACAAACACTTCAGGTTACAGACTCCGCTAACCTGGAAGTAGTACCTCGGGTTAAGAACTTTACCTCAGGATGAGAACAGAAATCGTGCGGTGGCACGGCAGTAGCGGGAGGCCCCATTAGCTAAAGTGGTACCTCAGGTTAAGAAAAGTTTCAGGTTAAGAATGGACCTCCGGAACAAATTATGTTCATAACCAGAGGTACCCATTGTATTTTAAAAACCATAAATGATCCATACATTATTATAGATAGATAATGCTGTGATAACAGTGACCATACTGATCCCACCAGGGTGACCAAAGTTTGCTTGCATATATTCTATTGCCAAATATTGTTTTATAAATCTTTCACTTACCACCAAGATCCCTGCGAAAGATCTAATGTTTTTCACAAGGTCCAACAGTGTACTGGCAACTAAGGACATGAACTGGAAAAAGAGACAGAATCATTAGGATTTTTTAATTTTTAAAATGGTTCTTATACTTATTATAACAGAGACTACAATCAAATTCAGATAAAAGCAACACAATGAAGCAGAAGTACCTTTATGTTAGGGATGATACGCAGAAATCTGAACACAATCAGCATGTTTGCCAGGCGAACCATGTCCCACAGAGAGAGCAAGCCCAACATTTCAGGTCTCCTAGAATTAAGATACAAACAAAAAAACAAAAAACCTGGGAGAACGAACCAACACTATAAACTACATCTGCTTTTCTAAGCTAACTAAAAGTGTGGTCTTACTCAAGCAAGATTTTCATGCCAGTATTGGAAAAAGGAACACAATGCCACAGAGTCTTAAATTAACACCTTTGTCTTAAGAGTTATAAGCTGATAATGACATGGTCATTTCCCCATCCTCAGATCACACTGACGTGCTATCCTTTCCAAGCTGCAATGTTCCAACTGGCCTGCAACCCTCTTATCAAACTCCATTTTAAAGGGGCTTGAGACTGAAGAGAAATACATTTTGGCTATGGTCATACAAAGCCCCGTAGCTGCAAGCCTGCTCTTTGCTCTAAAAGGATTTTCCACTGTCCATTGCAGATACTTTCAGATCCTCATGTAATACAGATTATAAACCACTATGTCCCTCCTTACAGTGCCTCATCATCATCATCATATTCCTACAAATAAAGAGATACCAGAATCAACCACTATCAGAAAAAAAAACACCAGTTGATTTTAGAGCTGGATGTGAGGCAGCTCCCAGTCACGAGTTTCTAGCCCCACTTTTGTCCAGCAAGAATTCTAGCAAGAAGCAAAGTGGATGTTGGTTAAAACATCAAAAGTTGCCGGTTTCTGGAAAGCTGAAATTGCTGACAAAGAGCACATACCAGCCTCGATGAGGAAATCCATAGACAGCAAATGTCGACACCTCCAAAACCTTTGAGAAGAAGGAGCAGAGCAAAGCTATAGCAATTTCAATCGCTATACAATAACTGAAATTTAAGTAGTAGAAAATATCTATTAGAAACAAATGCCCTATTAACATGCTGGGGAGAGATCTTTATAACAAGCAAGGTCCTTTAAAAAAAATTCTTTCTTTCTTCTGCATCCAACAAAGTAGTTTTCACCCATGAAGGAAATATAACCAGCACAGTCATACTTTTAAACTCTTACAAACAGGAAGTTATTTTCTGATTTGACTGTGCAAAACACGCACACACGGCCTGGGTGAAGTCACATGTACATTCTCTTTTCCTATTCTATCCTACAGCCAACAATTTGTGGTCAGTGGTCATCTTTACAGTAAAAAAAACAAAACAGAATGGAACTTGCGTAGCAATACTCACCATCAGAACTACAGTCAGAAGGCCATCAAATATGTTGCTTGGGTAAGATATGTATCTTTTTAATCCCAGTGCTAGAATTTTCAATGACATTTCCAGGAGGTAGTAGAAAATGAAGACACAGTTTATAACCTTGAAAATTTAGAATTGAGATGCACATTAAGAATTGAGCATTTGGAAGAGCAGCTCTTACACAGAAAGCCAGGGAAAGTGGCCTTACCCCTAAAAAAAAGTCGTCCCGTGCAGCAGGTTGCTTATCTGCATCTAGTACCATGACCACCTTAAGGGGAAGAGAAACAGATACTGGTCAGTTGGCACCAAACTTTTAAACTACAACATTATGAAGTTTCCAGAGCAAAGTTGTTCTGAACTGACGCCTAGCACATAAAGCAAGATAGAAAAAGGACCAGACTGTAACTATGTTATAAAGACTACATTCTCGCGCACTGACCATGGCAGCAGTAAAATATTTTGAGAATCTTCAACAGTTAGGACATACTTAACAGCATATCCATGCGTCTCTCATTCCCTTCCTGCAATGGATTCAGGCATCCCACAATAGGAAGGCAAGAAATCTCTAGCTGTAAAAGGCACTGCGTTTCAAGGGCCAGCAAGAATAGCAGCTATCTGGTTTGTTTTGTTTTTGTTGTAATTTACACACAGATACTGTTGGACTCCTATCAACCTCAGCCAGCATGGCCAATCGTCAAGGCTGATGGAAGCTGCAGTGTGGCAACATCTAGAGGGCCACTGTTTCCCCACCACGACATTTTCAGTTACTGGGGAGAAAAAACAGGGAAGGGCTATTGCTGTGCTTCCTAAGAATATCTGCCTGGCTGCAAGTGGAATCAGGATGCTTCCTGGAGTCTTGGTCTGATCCAGCAGGGCTTTTCTTATGAGAACAATTGCCTCGCAGAAAATGACAAGAGAACTGAGCTAAAACTTGCCTTAATGTAAAATCACTACTATTTGACACATGTTATACTTACGCACACAGACAAAACGTTTGCTACAGCAACAGCATTCCCTAAGTAGCCAAAGTAATGGTGACCAAAGACAATTTGGATTCTCTGTAGGAAAGGCGACTGATAATCTGGCCTGGGAGGACGCTGAAAGGAAAGGATATGAGAGTCTTGTCAACATGAACTGCTGTTTCTTCAATAATACATGGCCTTGAGGAGGCGTCTCTTTGACTTAGGATACGTATCCCTGAGGCCTGATGTGACAGCACTGTGACAGCTCCACACCTGCATGCAGCCCCTCTTTAGAGACCAAGAAGAAAAGGATGACAGGGAAGCTGTCATCCCAGAAATCTCTGAGTGCAACAAGATTAATACCCTGGCACAACACAATACCCGCTGGCCCAGTTAATCATTTATTTGCTTAAAACTTCAACCCCCCCCCCAAAAAAATGCAACAAAAGGTCCAGTTATCAGCACTGATCATCAATCAAAGGGGTACAGTTAGTAGAAGATGATCTCGCTCAAATGATAGACTGTACAAATCTCTTGCATCAGTTATGGCATATTTGTGCCAATCAGTCAACGGAAAACCATTCTTACCACATTAAGCCAGCTCAAAGTTATTACTAATCAGAATCTTTAGAAGTCCTTCCCTGGGAACCTTATATAACTGGTGGAAAGGTGTATTTTGAACTGTTTTTATATGCATAGGGCAGTGTTTCCCAAACCTGGGTCTCCAGCTGTTTTCGGACTACAAATCCCATCACCCCTGACCACTGATTCTCCTGGTTAGGGATGATGGGAGTTGTAGTCCAAAAACAGCAGGGGGGGCCAAGTTTGGGAACCTCTGGCCTAGGGCATCTTTCTCTTATATCTTAATTTTTAATTTTCTGCACACTTTTTGGAGCAGTCAGACCCTATTCAGAAAGCAGGGATTCATATCTCACTGATCAGCTACTGTATAATATATTCTGTTCAGCTTTGCTTTCTTTTATGGGTGGGGGAGCAGCGATTTTCCAAATATGCTTTGAGATTTAGGAAACACAGGAGCCCTATGCATTTGTGAGCCATATGTAGAACACTTCTTGTTAGCAGCAAGAGTGGGGCCACACATCTATTCCCATCGCTGATGTTATGCCCTTGCCGTTAAACTGCCCCCAACCTTCACCTATCGAGCACAGAGCACAGAAGAGCAGCCCAGTTGCATGGAGCTTAGATGTGTGAGCAGCAGCTTGCCTGAAGGGCCCATTGAGGCAGACACAGTGAAGCCCCATCACAGGCGGGGCTTGAAGTGCAGCCCCACTCCTACTGAGGTATGGGCGTGACCTACACTCAAGCAGACACATCATTAGAGCTAAGAGGAAACAGCAATTGAAAGGTTAGGCCTACTGTTCTGCAGAGAAGCAAATGCACCAAAAAAACAAACAAACCCCTATTCGCAACGATTCACATAAACTTTATCCAAGCAATTCTTTATTAGAACAACTCAGCAATAACTGCAGCTCCTTCAAGAGTTCTCAGACTCAACAAAGCTAGAAAATGTGAATATTTAAATTCTACATTTTATGCCAGGTAAGGGGAGGAAAGGCTGGACTAGATGAATCCCAGCCGGAATTAAGATTGCTGGAAGAAATATCAACAACCTCAGATATGCAGATGACACAACCTTGATGGCAGAAAGTGAGGAGGAATAAAAGAACATTTTAATGAGGGTGAAAGAGGAGAGCGCAAAATATGGTCTGAAGCTCAACATCAAAAAAACCAAGATCATGGCCACTGGTCCCATCACCTCCTGGCAAATAGAAGGGGAAGAAATGGAGGCAGTGAGAGATTTTACTTTCTTGGGCTCCTTGATCACTGCAGATGGTGACAGCAGTCACGAAATTAAAAGACACCTGCTTTTTCCCAGTAGTGATGTATGGAAGTGAGAGCTGGACCATAAAGAAGGCTGATTGCTGAAGAATTGATGCTTTTGAATTATGGTACAGTGTCACGAAATGATGTAACACATAGCACGGCTCTCAGTGAACTTGTACACCATCCCCAAATGTATAATGACTGCATAAATCAGCATTTGCCAGGCTGCTACCCTGCAGATGTTTTGGACCACAGCTCCTATCTGCCTCAGCCACCACTCCTGGAGGGTACCTGGAAAGCTGGAATAAATGAAAGCCAGGTCCATACCTCTTTAACTTTGTGTTTGTCCAGTTCATCAAACAGTAACTGAAACTGAGCAGCGGTCAGACCTCCTGGGGGACACAACTCAAGGTTCTGCATATACAAGATAATACTGGAAGTTAACACACCAACAAACATTTTTTGAATGAAATCCAACTTCTCATTAAATAAAAAAGGTGATTCCTACCCTAATGATTGTTTCCTTGCAGTCAGGATCCATTTTTACTCTATGAAGAACTTGAGCTAGAGTCTCCGACTGGACACGCAAGCTACATAAAAAAAGTTACAATGTGTGAGAAGGAATCATTAACCTTCTGTTCCTTGTCTCTACCCACCCTATGTGTGCTTGACGCCTTTCACTCACATGTTCTTATTGAGAGAAGTCTCCTTCAGAGAACAAAGAACTTCAAACGCAGCCCGGATTCCTAAGCGCCTTCGGAAAAGTGAGGATTGAACAGATTTCTGAAACGGAAAGAAAAAATATATCCACCAACACATGGGAGAAAGTTACAGGCATGAAGAACACAAAGAACTAGAGAAAATTTGCTCTGTTTTGAAAGTGTCACATGGAGCAGAACACAAATTAAAGGCATAAGTCCAAGACAAAAAGTCACTGGGCGAAAACCCATCATGAGCTCCTGGCCTTCAGAACATCTTCATTGGCTGAACTGATTTTCTCACTCTTGCAGGTGAGGTGGCCAGATAAGCATCCCCTTGGGAAATGTTTGCTCACAATTTTGGTTTCTGAAATGTTAAAGATTACAGTTCTATCTCCATCACACAAGACAGCTGCAATGTGTACATAAAAACCACAACCATGTATATGTGGAAGGGAGTGAATCATGTGGATATTCCTCACTCTGCCATCTCCCTCCTAAGGTGGCAATCAGATGGCAAGGACCCTAACCACCCACTCATGTGGTTGGAGCAGCAGCCACACATAGAACACAAGCACATGAGATCCAACTACAGTATGTCACAGCTGTATTCATCCATGCCATAGCCAAAATCTTCTACCAAAGACTCCCTAAAACCCAGATTCCTGAAGGCTGTTGAAATACCCCAACGGCAGGAACTTCCTGCGCAGTAGCCCGTGCTAGGTTTCATCATTTCAACAACATGTCATTTAGGCTTTACTCACCAGAAGATAGCCACGAAACTGATTGTATATTATTGCTGTCAGCAAGTTCATCAGAAATAAGTTCCCTTAAGAAAAGAAGAAGAAAAATTACTTTAAAAAAAGAAGAAGCTGTGCTGTGTTTGTTCTACTGTAAACTGAACAGAGACCCATCTGAATGCCCTAGGAATTTGCATCAAAACTGCAACAATAAGCAGAATTCCCAAGGTTAGCTGGTAAAATGGGAATTTGCTAGAATTATTCTACCACAAGTATGAACACCACATTTTAAAACCTGTCTGTTCTAGTACACTCTTTCCAAAGAAAGGAAGGAAGAAGGTACCTTGTTTTTTAAATACTGGCTTAGATAACTTTATGAAGCATGAAAGTACAATGAATTTTAATCAGGTGTATTTTAAGTGTCAATAGTGTATGCGAGGTAATTTCTTCTGTCCCTAAATGTTGTTTTATTTTCCCAGAGAAAGCCACAACTTCGGTGGAATACAGGGGAGGATGGGGAATATAGTTCGGGTGCTTCCAAACAGAGGCTTAATTTGCAAACTGGTGTGTGTGTGTGTGTGTATCAGATTCCTCCCCCACTGGTCAAAAAATGTAAATCTGAGTTAAAATGGGGAGAGGGATATTTTAATGCCAATGATGTCCTATGGATGCTGAGGGGGGAAATGCATGAATGAGGAGTACCAATCCCACAGAAGTCTGGAAACATCCTTCCTTATATAGCGACAAATAAAACAAAGGTCACACTGAATGACTTGCATAGGGATCTTATTCAAATGAAGTGGCAGCTTACCAATTACAGTGAAGATTATGAAGAAGATGGAATATGCTCGATTCTTAGAGTAGGCAGGAATCATCACTGTACAACAATTTTTAAGAAGGTTAGAAAGTAATAATGAATATATAAAGTGCTGAAAAAGAAAAGCACACACACTGCTTCTGTTGGGCCAATGAAGAAGTGCACTCATGAAAACATATGTATATAATTATTTTTCAGATAAAGCTCAGGGTGAACCTCTACTTCTGAGGGGTGGTTTTTTGTGGGTTGGTTTTTTTTTTTTTGCTAGAAGCCAGATTTGCACAATACTAAATGGCCAGCCCTTATGCCAGTCCCAAAGCCAACTTCTTCTTCACTCCAAACAGTGTTTAAAAAAATCAAGGCAAAGACCAAGTAACACCTGACAAATCAGAGAAACATGCTAGGTGTTTGAAGAGACAAAAGAAGCAGTTAGTCGGCATGAAACATGGGGTAGAGAGGCAAACTGAAAAAGGCAAAGAATTCAATTCATACTGGGGTAGATAAGAGCTTACTCTACAGGTCAAAACCCACTATGTGCACTCCAATCCGTAAGTAAATAAGTTTAAAGATAAACAGGAGTGAGGGGAGAGGTGTCTTCTGTATTTCTATAGTAGTCAAATCAGGCCTGAGACACAGTGAAACTGAAGTAATTTGCGCTCACATTCCCAGCCATATGTCTCAAAGTTTGTACCACCATGAAATACATGAATTTGCTCAAATCTTAATTCTCTTTAACAGTAGAAAGTAAGAGAGGGAGAGAGAGAATACATTTAGAAAGTTATGCTTACCATCTGGATTGTTTGCAGTTGTCAGCAGTACCAGCAGGGAAGTTAATGAATCTGGCAAGTTGTGAAAATATCCTTGCCATTCCTTGTCCTGCTGAGCATCCTAGTCACAGAGAGCCAAGCCATTAGCAAAGCAATGCCAAGAGTCTGCCACAGCCATTTAATAAACATGCACAAGCCCTGGGATCACACTGTCTGACCCAAGTGCATGATGACACAAACACACACACACACACACACACACACACACACACACACACAAAACTAGCTATTCAGGCAGAACAGGACTGTGGAAGATCGGGGCCACACAACACTATGTTACAATCAATCAAGTTACTTCTGGCTTCAGAAAGACAGGCGGGTACTTCAGAAAAATACAATGTAAAGCATGATATTCATTAAATTTCCAAAAGACATACAACTAGTCTCAGGTGGCACTTTTTCTACTCTACTTGCACATAACAACATCATTCTTGAACATCTTCCCAAAGTGGTCTTCTCTGCGCTGGTGTATGAATACTAAGATAACTAGAATTAAGCTAGAATCTCTTTAAAAAAAGAATATACTTGATATAATTTTGCATTTTAATATCTATATAATTCTTTAACATTTCATCATTTTTGTATTGCTATCATAAACTGACAGATTTGCAAACTATAACCCAAGATAACCAACAGACTTTTATTTTTTCCAATTTTGTATTTAGAAAGCAAACACATTTTTTAAAACCTGAGGGAAGGGAAGCAGCTGGGGGGGGGCACCTAGAATAGAAAATATTCAAGCAGCAAAAGGGTTAAGTATACGCTTCTGCTTGAGAACTGGAGCTGTGTTACAGAGATTTGTTCCTTACATGTAGTCAGTTTCTAAGTGAATATGCTGGAAGAGAATTGGTACTAAATATATATTGGTACTATATACATGGGCTTGTGTGTGTTCGCACATACACACACATATACCCACTGGAATAAGACCTCTGTATTTAAATACACAGGAGGGGGGGAGCACAGCAAAGTTCAGAGTGCAAAGATTCAAGAAAGACACAGTGAAATGAAGACATCCGTCTTCTACACTGAGGCATTTATTTTGGAGTTTGTGGTGGTTTGCATGTGGTAACTTATCACCTCAGTTTTTCTTAGAGGGAACAGTTTGTGGGGAAAGCTATAATGCTGGAGCGTTTCATATGTATAATTTCTCTTATATGATTGGTCATGATATGGCAAGGGGGTTATCACTTTCTCCCTTGGAAAGTGCAAAGAGCTGAGGGAGGGAACTGAAAAGAGGAAGCTAGAGGAATGATGCTCTTTTCCACTTTTTTCAGCTCTATCTGCTTTTCAGGCTAATTCTGCTGGATCCAACTTTTACAAAGATCCTCTGGGAAAGCAAAGTGTGTACAGAGAAGCTTTATTTCCTTCTGATAAAGGGGGGGGTGGATAATCCAGACCTATCATAACACTATGTTTGAAACACAGAAAAGATAAGACTTTTCAGAAAGGGGCAATTCCCCCCCCAAAAAAAAACTTATTACATTTGCCAACATTTCTGGCAATGCTCTCAAGACAACCAACCCCTACATGAATCATTCACGTTAGTTAGTTACCTTCGTTCGAGCAAACAGCAGCATGCCAAACATGGTAAAGAGAAACAGGTGAACAGCTAAAAGCAGCATAACACTATTAGGGAGAAAGCACAAATGCCAAAATTAGTTCTTTCATTAAAATGTAAGGGGGATGCAAATGGAGAGATGTCAGACCACAACATTCAAATAGAAGAAGAAGTTGCCCTCTATTCAGGAAATAATTTCTTTGGCTGAGACATTTAAGTTCTTGTAAATTTAGTCAAAACCTGGGAAGAATAGCACTGACATACATCTTCCTATGGTAATGTAGAACTTTTCCTTGACAGATCCCTCTCAACAAGTTTCCACTATACTCCAAAGACCCCAAAATTCACCCTCAACTTGCAAATGTTGTGCCAGAAAATTACCATCAAAATGGTTTTCCTGGCTCCTCTCCACTTCCAACTGATTCCCAACCAGTCATTCCTTCAGGCATTTCCTAATTTCTACCCTTAGTTATGGTAGTGTGGTGACCCAAGTCATACTTCATGGTAAATCATAGTTAACTGTCTCCAACAACATCGAACATACCATTTCAGGACTATTTAATTGATCATCTTCTAACACTGTGTATGCCATCAAATGCCAAACAGTGCCCTTCAGCTCTCTATATTGGACAAACAGGCCAAACCTACGCCAAAGGATAAATGGACATAAATCCGATATCAGGAATCACAAGACAGAGAAACCAGTAGGAGAAGACTTCAATCTCCCCGGACATTCTATACAAGATCTCAAAGTAGCTGTCTTATTACAAAAGAATTTCAGAAATAGACTGGAAAGAGAAGTTGCTGAATTGCAACTTACAGTGATACCTCGGTTTACAAACACAATTGGTTCCGGAAGTCTGTACTTAACCTGAAGCGTACTTAACCTGAAGCGTACTTTCCCATTGAAAGTAATGGAAAGTGGATTAATCCATTCCAGACGTTCCGTGGAGTACTTAAACTGAAGCGTACTGAACCTGAAGCGAACTTTCCCATTGAAAGTAACGGAAAGTGGATTAATCTGTTCCAGACGGGTCTGTGGAGTACTCAACCTGAAGCGTACTTAACCCGAGGTATGAGTGTAATTGGTTCTGGAAGTCCGTACTTTAACCTGAAGCGTACTTGACCTGAAGCGAACTTTCCCATTGAAAGTAATGGAAAGTGGATTAATCTGTTCCAGACAGGTCTGCGGAGTACTTAAACTGAAGATACTCAAACCGAGGCGTACTTAAACCGAGATATGACTGTATTACCAAATTTAAAAACATGGAGAGGCCTGGTCTGAATAGACATTGGATTTTTATCTCATTTTACATGATAAGAAGGACCCAGGTGGCGCTGTGGTTAAACCACTGAGCCTAGGGCTTGCTGATCAGAAGGTCGGCGGTTCGAATCCCTGTGATGGGGTGAGCTCCCATTGCTTGGTCCCAGCTCCAGCCAACCTAGCAGTTCGAAAGCACGTCAAAATGCAAGTAGATAAATAGGAACCGCTACAGCGGGAAGGTAAACGGCGTTTCCATGTGCTGCTCTGGTTTGCCAGAAGCGGCTTTGTCATGCTGGCCACATGACCTGGAAGCTATACGCTGGCTCCCTCGGCCAATAATGCGAGATGAGCGCGCAACCCCAGAGTCGGTCACGACTGGACCTAATGGTCAGGGGTCCCTTTACCTTTACCTATACATGATAAAGCTATATTTAGCAATCTCAGCCCCTTACCAATTGCAGTCATTAACAGTCGTCAACAGGTTTACCACACCTATCAGCCAATCACCCATTCCCACCACCCTTCTGAGTAATACCCCTCCCCACCCTCTCACTATATATAAGCATCTGGTGACTTCTCTTTCAGTGTATCTGAAGAAGTGTGCATGATTGCACACAAAAGCTCATACTAATAACAAACTTAGTTGGTCTCTAAGGTGCTACTGGAAGGAATTCTTTTATCATAATTAACAGTTTACTGCCTTCCAGATGTTGCATGGCCTATGGCCAAGGATGATGAGAGGTGTAGTCAAACAACATCTGGAGGGCCACAGGCTCCCCACCCCAGGTTTACCATGAACACAATGATCTGGGTTGTTTTCTCACTTCCCACTAGTTAATAGAAGACATGAACATGGTCCCTGGCTTAGTGTTATGTCTGAATTGGGAACCATGGTTTGTTTTGCTCATACAAAACACAATCATCATTCCAAAAACAAATTAGACATAAAACGTGGGTTGTTTTATCCACCCGCTACGGGCAGGAGTAAAACATCCCAGATTGACATGTCATGGTAAACAACTGTGGTGCACAAACTGGGCCACTATAGGGAAGTAAAATCTACAGTATTTCTTGATTTCTTATATGCAGGCTGGAAGATAGTTGCTCTATTACTCCTTATTACCTTGTAATTTCTGGCAATGTCCTCTTGATGCTTTTTAGTGTCTTTTTCATCATTGAAGAGTTCTGAAGGAGGAAGAAAGGACGGAGGATTCGCCTTATTCTCAGACTCTAAGATTGAAGGGGATAAATTTTGCACTTGTTAATGACAAAACAAGCTAGCATCCAAACCAGAGAATGAGTTTGCTTTTTAATGCAATGTCCACATGGGCTGCTCAAGCTGAACAGTAAAGTTTAGTTCTGCAAATTATAATGCAAGCACAAAAGGGAATAATTTCTTTCTTTTTTTAACTGGAAGTCTGGTAATGAGACAAACAGGCAACATTTGATCACCCACATGATGTAATGACTACCAGTGTATAAATGGATGACAAAGAAAGAAAGAAAAACAAGGTTTGAACAAATTTACTGGGGTATGAGAAAGTAAAAGTGGATCGGGACTTTTTGAACCATGTTATAAAAAGACATGTATGAAGCTTGGATGATATAAAGAGTGGTTTGAGATAAAGACACCATATGGTTGTCACCCTTAGAAGCCTTTTCAGTTAAAAAATAAAATATGAAAGGAGACTGGTTAACTTACAGAGACCTGTTGATAGAAGAAAATAATATTATTAAAATTAGGCCTTATGAGGATCTCAAAACAAAATTAACAGGATGGTTAGAATACCACCAAGTCAATGATATCCTTTTAAAGGACAAAAAAAAAACCAATGGCTTCGAACATGTTGATCAAGGATAGAAATTGATGTAATACAAGGAGGTACAAAAACATTGTCTAGAATTTATGAGTTTCTGCTGGAGTGGCATACAAAGGATGAAGGAATTAAAGAGGTCATGACAAAGTGGGCAATTGACATAGGTTATAGTATTGAATATGATAAATGGTTAAAGCTATGGAACACAGGGTTAAAATTTACCGCTTGTGTGACCCTGAAGGAAAATATATAAAAAATGATGTACAGATGGTATCTTACCCCAGCCAGGCTAGCAAAGATGTATAGAATGAGAAATAAGAACTGTTGGAAATGTGAATCAAAGGAAGGAAACTTTTTCTACATGTGGTGGTTATGTGAAAAAGTTAAAGCCTTCTGGGAAAATATATATAATGAGTTAAAAAAGATTGTTAGATACACTTTCCCCAAAAAACCAGAAGCATTCTTGCTAGGTCTGGTTGGAGATGGTATAACAAAGAATGACTAGAAACTGTTCCTTTATGCTACTACCGCGGCGAGAATACTACTCGCATAGAAATGGAAGCAATATGAAATACCCACAGTTGAAGAATGGCAGCGGAAACTCATCGAGTACGCAGAAATAGCAAAATTGACTGGAAAAATCAGATAACAGGGCAACGAAGTATTCCAAAGAGACTGGATGAAATTTACAACATACATAGAAAAGAACTATACAAAAATAAAGACACTCGCGGGACTGAAATAGACCTCATAATGGATTAAAAATCATTCATTTTGGATTTAAGAAAATTGAACAAATATATTACAACAATTGAAGAATGTATATTTAATGAAATTTTGAATAATATTATTCCATAGTATTAAGTACACATAGGATGTAAACATGGCAAATGTGTAAATATAAAGAAAATATAGAGAAACCAGGAGGGAGGGTAGTACAAACTTGTTTAGAGTTAAAGTATTAAGGTTAAGAGGAATAAGGTATGTATTATGTATTATGATGGTGAAATTTGTAAAATCTGTAAAACCAATAAAGATCATGTTTTAAAAAGAACAAATTAACTGGGGGGGAAGCATTAACTATTAACCAAGGTGAATGCTCATTTTGGGGCAATCTCAGTGATGGTGTTCCTTGTGAAATTCCCCCATCAGATACAGTGGTACCTCCGGTTAAGAACTTAATTCGTTCCGGAGGTATGTTCTTAACCTAATGAGGCCTCCTGCTGCCGCACCACCAGAGCATAATTTCTGTTCTCTTCCTGAAGCAAAGTTCTTAACTTGAGGTACTATTTCTGGGTTAGCGGAGTTTGTAACCTGAAGCGTTTGTAACCCGAGGTACCACTGTGCCATGGAAAGGGCCATGGAAAAAACATCTGTGTTCTTTCAGGTGTTTTAATGTATTTTTCTTTTTTAACAGATTGCTGCAGAGAGGGGGGTTGGTTTGGGGGCATCTTGGTTTTGGGTTTTTTTTTGTTTTTTTGTGTTTTTTTTTTGTAAACTGCCCTGGAAGTTCTGCTGAATTGTGGCATAAAAAATGTTTTCAATAAATAAATACTTTCCAACTTAAGACTTCATACATTAGCTCAATCACTAGAAAACTCTTTGTTGCTGTTGTTGCTAGAACAGGTTAACCTGAGAATCCTTCAGAATGTTTTGAAGTCCCACAGAGGAAGGAAAAGACGGTTTGCTTCAGCTGCACCTGTTTTCACTGATATTGACAGTGGCATACTGAACCCTCACACAGCTAGCCATGGAGAGAAGGATCTCAGCCCTTCCCCAAGCGATCAGTTCATTAGATGCAAAGTTTATCTCTTTTGCAATCGTTTAAATAATAACCTTGGCACAAAATTCTGCGGATGGAGCAAAGCACAAAACTCTTCCTCTTTAGTTCCTCATACCTTTACATAACGTTAACATTTGGTTATCTTCATTTCCAGTGTGGGAGTTATTTCTAGTCAGCATTTCTGTTCCAGAAAGAAAGTACTGGTACAAGAAGGGATGTTTCCAAAATCATTTTAAAAAACACAACAAGCAGAAACACCACTGAAACGAACATACTCTCCAAAAACTTCAAACACTCATACCTGGCTCAGTTGTTATAGATATATTGAACTGGGTGTCAACCGCCTATTAGTGATGCCTTGTTCCAACCTGGAACCTTCTGCATGCAAAGAAGAAACTCTGTCACTGAGCTATGGCCTCTCCTTGTGGGGTTTACTGGCTAGTAATTCACAGCTTGGTTATAATGTATTATTGTTTACAGTGGTTTGAATGACATTGTGTTGCTATTATGTGCATTTTGTTGTACTGTGTTTATATATTGTGAACTGCGCCAGCATCGTGTCAATGAAAAGCAGTATAGAGATATTTTAAATATAACAAAATTAAAAAGTTAAACATTACAAAGTTACCCAGTGTGCTTCAAGACTGAATGGAGATTTGAACTTTCAGTTGAGATGCCCATATGTTATGAAGGCTAGGGTGTTAAAATGAAACCAGGGAGGCCCAGATTCAAGCTCCCACTTAGGGAGGAAGTTCACTGGGTGACTCTGGGCCTAACCTACCTCACAGGGTTGTCATGAGGATAGCATGGCGGAGGAGGAGGTTAGGAGGAGGGCAGGATAAGAAGGCTGATGACAACAACTTCACAGCAGAGTGGGACTTTGAGCTGTGCTTGCTCCAAGTTGTAAGTATATAAGCAGAGGATGCTCTCAGATTACAAACTCAAAGTTTTGCGAAAGTGAAAATGGGTTTTTTGCTTGCTCAACTGCGAAGTGCTACTCGCTCAGTCTGACCCTCCTTCCCTGTAGCCCCTGCCTCAGTGGCATACACACATATAATCCTTACCTCACCACAGGAAGAACTCAGTGAAGCAGTCCAGTCTGCAAGGGAGATGATTAGCACCAGGATATATGCCATCAACCACTTGGTTTTCCGAAACTCTTCCCATCCTATTAGGTAACTCTGATGAAGCAATACATGTTTAAACAGTCGTTAGGTCATTGTAACATTTTCTTTTGCAGAAAGATTTTATTTTACAAATCTAAAGTGTGACTAATCTTGATGTAGTCTTTCTAAAAATGGCTGGGCCAGTCATAATGAAAATGAAGCCTTCACCGATGGGGAGGTTTTTCCAAAAGAACCATTTCCTAATTTTCCCATTTCTGAAGCATAGAGCCCAGAATCATGTTGGAATCCATTGGTTATTCCATATATTCCACATAGGGAAGTGTGGGCAATTCAAATGCATCTCATGAATCTGGAAATTTTCTAAGTGGCATTAAATGTGTCATCGCTCACCTTTACAGAGACATCCGCTATAAAGACAAGGAAGCAAAGTAGTTCAATGCTCTCCGTCAAGCCACATGGAGGCTCCCAGGGTTCCAAGCGGTATCGTACGTCCGACGTGACAGTAAGTGAAGAAGGCGTTTCGATGAAAGCAAGAGCCAGGATTAGTGTAATGGTGGCAATCAAAATCCTTTAAGAGCAAAGGAAGATCAATGTGATTACTGAATGAAAAACATACCCTCCTAAAAGCTACTTGGCCAAAAGGAACTGTGCAATATAAAGCCATAAAATCGCTTAATATCAGGAGCAGTCAAAATGCATGGTATCTGGGATTGAGCCTAAATGGACAACTGAAAGCCTTTTATAGCACGATGATGTGCAATAGTTACCTCCCTGCAAAGTGATAGTACAGCATAAAGAGATCAAGCTCTTCATTCCAGTCTCCTTGGACCTAAAGCCGGCCAAGCCATTCAGGCATCACGCTTTTAGTTCAGAAATCCAAAAACAAATAAAAATAGTTTCAACTCTCAGGATCAGCTCAGACAGGCTTTTGCTCCACATCCAAAGTAGTGCTAACTGTTCTCTAAACATGTGCACATGAGGACTAGAGGGGCATACCAACGAGGAGAGCAAAAAATTCAGCCAGCTGCAGCACTATTTCTTTTCCAGCTATTGCTGCCAGTTATACCTGCAATTGCTTGGTTCACGTTACACTATTAGGCGAACGCATATCTTAGGTTGGTAAGCAAAATAAAAAAAATCCTTCAGTAGCACCTTAAAGACCAACTAAGTTTATATTTTGGTATGAGCTTTCGTGTGCATGCACACTTCTTCAGATACACTGAGGTTGGTAAGGATAGCTTGCCCTTGGAAGAGGGTGAAAGTTTTGTGTGGACTGATACATGATGAAGGCACTGTATCTACAACAGAGTGAATAGCTGATACGATGACTATTTTTTAATTAGTTTTTATTTGAGGTTTTTTTCTGTTACAAAACAAACGAACATAAGAAAGTACATACAGTATAGCGTCTCTACTTTAGAATCTTTTTCACAGTTCATTTACATTCAGTATGAGACACGATTGTCAGAGACACTGTGCGGTTGGGGTAAAGAGGGAAGAGAGGGAGGGAGGGAGGGAGAGAGGGTGGGACAATGAACTTTTATTCTATTGCGTAGTGTTTGTGGAGGGTTTTTGTGTCAGCATCAACTGAGTAGGTGCTTTATTTATATATGGTTTCATTTTTATTGGCATTGCGAGAGATTGGGAAGGGGGTGATCCAGAGCTTGGTTGGTTGTGTTTGGTTGGTTGCAGCATGGATTGTTTACATGTGTTAGAGGGGAGAGTGTTGGGTCTTATTAGCCATATTGATTTGTATGCTGGGGGGGGGGGTTGGAGGGGATAGGCAACCACCCTACTAGAAAAGTTAACCAACAAACTAAAACTAGCACAGGGACAATCAAAGGAGGACACCTTCACCCCAGTGTGGCTCCCCTTTATCAAATATACAACGCAACAAGACAATGACCTAATGGTAGTACCATTGTCACTGCTGCAATGGTCACAGGATGATTAAAAATTGGATGATTAAAAATGTAGTTGATAAAACCAAGCCCTTTTTTGCAATAGCAAACACTACAGATCAGACATGGGGAATCTCTGGCCCTCCAAATGTTTCTGAACCACAATTCCCATCAACACCAGCAAGCGCTGCCAATGGCAACGGTTGGTGGAAGTTGTAGCAACATCTGGAGGGCCAAAGATTTCCCACACCTGCTATAGTTACTGCACATATTTCAATGATATTCCTCATTTTCAAGACATAAGGATTTAAATTATCACCGACACATTTTGGCATTCCTGCCATTTGCAACTATGCTTGTGATAGTAAGAATCTGGAAATGTAACATTTCCCTAGCTTAGGAGATGAAGGTTGGCAAAGTCGGGAACTGGGAACTATGACAGGTTCTTTTCAGCAGCAACCCATTACCTATGGAACGCCGGGGGGGGGGGGTCATTGGCCTACGTTATTAATGTTTAGGTAGGGTTTTAAAACATTCCTGTTCACTCACACATTTGGTGGCTGAAAAATACATTTCTGGAAGCTTTCAAATGATTAGTTGTGAGGATATTTGGCTTGTTTCTAAGCATGTAAATTGTTTTGTTGTTTGCCACTCTGGGGTACTTTGGGGGAAAGGGCAGAAATAAAGGATGATTAATAACATGGAATGTATCACAACTTAAAACAGGGTAGAGGGTAAATCCGCATATATATTTTTGTAATCCTGGGAATTTTTCTTAAGGATTTATTTTTAAAAATAAATTGGCGATATGACAACACTCGCAACCTGTGAACGGAATGCTTACAGATGTGGACTTTGCTTGGATAAATATGATAATATTTGGAAGGGCTTTATACAAAATGTAGTAGGCTATTAACATTTACATAAGCATTAAGGATAATAACACTATACAGTACCAATTTATATAAGAATGTATGGAAATATACTGCATTTTTGCATATCTATCTATTATTTTCATATGTGTCTGTTGTTCTTTCCCCCCCCCTTACTTTCCCTTCTTTTTTCTGTATCACTTTATTTCTTTTAATTGAAATAACTTCAAAAAATATAAATAACCAAAAAAAGAAAAAGAAAGAAATAAGAAATGTAGGTGGTATTCACTTAAACAGGATTAACACCAGCATAATGGGATTGCCCCCTCCTCCCCACACTATCCCCAAATCTACTCTGGAGGGTTGGGGGAACAGGGAAGGAGAGGGGGGTTATTGTGCCAACAAAACATTCTGCTTAACATTATGTTGAATTCAACAAGTGGGTTGCAATCCTATATATACTTTCCCAGGAGTAAGTCCTCTTGAACTCAGTGGGTTGTATTTCTGAGTAGACATGCATAGGATTGTGCAGTTGGGTTCTTAACTATTCAACCATTTCTGGGTTCCCATACCTCTGCTTTCTAGGGTTGCCAGACTCAATAGTGGACAGGACTTCTGTGCCTTTAATTGCCCTGCTCTCTTTTGATTCTGGAAACCTTAAAGAGAAACCAGCAGACCCTTTGCTTGGAAATTAAACAAAGGGTCTGCTGGTTTCTCTTTAAGGTTTCCAGACTCAAAAGAGAGCAGGGCAATTAAAGGCACAGAAGTCCTGTCCACTATTGAGTCTGGCAACCCTATTGCTTTCGTCCAGTGGGGTGTTATGCTATCACAAGAGCAGACAAAAGTGCAAATTCCATTTCAACTTATAAACATAATTTTAAATAAATATTTTTAAATGTGGCTGAAACACTCTAATAAGGCCTCCGACTAAAGGTTGGTGGGGAGCAGCAGCTGTGGAGTGCTGCTGCACTCACATTCTGTTTGTGAGTTTTCCACAGGGACCTGGTTGGACAGGGGCGATTTTATATCTGTGATGACCAGCAATATTTGTAGCAATGTCACATTGTTTAGCAAAAGGTCTCTTTCTCCAGCCTACCAACTTGGGAGTGCTGGAGAGAGGTATCATGGTTATGGCTACAAAACGAAAGTGCCCAACGTAGCTGCTGACTTGCAGATGCCAGAAAGGAAATCCCAAGAGGGATAGTTAGGAAAATATAAAAATGCCTTGCATTGACAGAGGAACCAAGGATTTGTGGAGTCAGAGAGTGACAGAGGCTCTAAGCATCAGAGATGAGCAAGAGAAAAGAGCCCGGTTCTCACCATTGGCAAACTTCTGAGTAATACCGCCGATAAAGCCACAAGGAGTAAGAATCCACACGGTGATTTATGGAACGATACTAGAGAGATGAAAGGCAAGATAGATCACTCAGGCATCACAATTGCTCTGTTATTCAAAGTCAAGCCAATCTATACAGGCAAGCACTATTCAAGGCAACATCCACTAACCTTTAAACAAGCTGATTTCCCAACACGGAATGGCTCTTACAAGTGCCGTGAGCAACAATTATGCAATCCCAGTTGTCCAAAGAGATGAAAACACAAATACGCAGAAATCAAGCTTCCCTAAAATTATTTAGGGCAGTCTCTTACTGCACAGCTGGTAAGACCGGACTACAGAGCCTAACATTAATTTAACTGTGTGCCATAAACTGGCAGCTCACCAATAAAAAACAGAATACTCAAGTCCTATGCAATAGTTTATTTCACTGGGCACTAATCAGTTATCTCCACTTTGGCCGTAGCCTGGCAGATGAGACATTTACCTGTATTGCATCTTCAATGAACACTACGGCTTGGTTCAAGTAGGGATTTTGGTCATCGGCAACTGCAAAGATACAACAGTCATTTCTGTGATCCCAACAAAGCTAATAGCTAGTTTTATAAATCATGAAGATACCACACAAAGTGTTGGTATTGCTTAATTTAGCCTTTTGGGATGTCATCACATCTCAAGCATCTTTTCAGTGAATGCAATAGGAGAAGGAAGGAGGAAAGGGAGTCGAGAGCCCGTCTACTGGCCTACCATCAGGATTAAGAAAGGGACCTGTGAATTAGTCCAAGCAGTGGATTTTAGGTTATCTCTAAACCAATATAAGAGCAGTAATGCCATGAACATTCATGTGTTAGCCTTGTACTTATCTCTGCTGTGCTGAATTTGCGTATATTTAGGAAGGAAGACTGAAGATGCCACCAGTGCCAAGTTTGCGCTAAAAAACAAACAAAAATCAATTGAGGAGAAATCTGTAATGTTCCCCTTAAAGCAGAGGTGGAGAACCTTCAGCCTTTGGGCAAATCATGGTCTGGCAGGAGTTCCAATACGGCACAAGAGACCATTTTTCTTAAACCATGGCCACCTGACAATTTGGTAACATCGTCCTGCTTGGTTAGTTTCCTTTAGAAATGGCGCAGAGTCATATTTCAGGAACTTTGGCATCAAGAAAAAAAGTATTTTTGAATTACTGGCTAATCTTCAGCTATTTTTGTATGGTTGAACCTTCAAAAATTAATGTTAATTGAGTGGTCCGGAAGGAATATGAGGGGCCATTCACAAATACCCCTTTGATCATGATTTCAGTCATTTTGGGCAGTTTCCTGGTTAACAGGATGCAACAAGAATGTTCTGGCTCCCACCTATTTCCTTTTTGATTTCCAGCTGCGAACACATCTACATGCTAAAGCATGCCCAATGAGAAATTTCACGTGCAGCGCAATGCTCTGCATATTTGCTCCAAAGTAATTCTCACTGTGCTCCTCAGAGCTTCCTCCCTAATATGTCTTCTTAGACTTGCAACCTAAGACACTCTTGATTTACTTCAAAACTGCCTCACACATGAGGTAATTTTCACATTGTTTACCGCTTCCCTCTTGTGGATGAAAGGGTTTAACTCAAGGAAACAGCAGCAGCAATTGTAAATAGAGGATTGTAGCAGATTACCCCTCAATTAGTCCTGTCCTTAGTTCACTCTTCTCCAGCAAGGGCATACAGGCAAGTAAATTAGCAGAGGGAGTACTGGCAAATTAGCATGGTGAAAGCAATTACAGGAAAGCAGCAACAAGCCATTCCTGTAACAAGCAAGTCTGAGACTGTCCACCTTTTGAATACAAAGTTACACTCAAAATAGGCAGTGAGCCAACAAGCAAGATCACATACTTGGGCTGTATGGGATAAGAAGCTCTAGAAGCAGACATGCATGTTAAGAGAACAGCTATGCTCTTGCATCACTCCCATCCATTGTAATGAGGCTTGTGAAGAAGTTCTTGGTGGACTGGGGTCCAAATCCTAAAAGTGGACACCAGGGAATGCAACAGAAGCACTCAAGAGACAAGTGTATATTTATGCATTGCCCTTCTAAAGCTGGAATAGCTCCGGAGAAGGAACCTCCATCCCATAGCCAAGATGGTACCCTTCAGATGTTCTGGACTGCAACTTGCATCACCAATGGTCAATGGTTAGGGATAATGGAAGTTGTGATCCAGATCTGCAGGGCGCACTGACTTCCCATGTTCTAGCTCCTTGTCTGCAGGAGATAAACTTTTGGAACATACTGCAAAGCTCACAGCAGGCTGCCCAGCTCACATACCCAGCGAGCTTCCCTTCCTTCCAGTTTTGCAACTGAAGTGACAGCTGTATATACCAGGAAACAAATGCTAATGCTGCCATGATGGGTCTTGTCCCTATGCTGCTTTGCACAGGCTGCCCAACATTTTTAAAAGCACAATTTGCATGTTAATTTATTCATTCATTGCCCAATTAATATTTTTTTAAAGAAAATGTTTTTAAGTGCAAAATTGCTCTGAAGATGGAGAAGGGGAAATTAGGGGCTAGACTATGGCCATCAGTCAATCAGTTTCATGCAATCTTCTGCTGCAAACTTGCAGAACTACTCCCACCACCACCCAAAGCTCCACATTAGAAGAAATGGTGCATCTGGACTGAACACAGTGATGATGTACCTTCAGTGTCAAAGGTGGTATGTCTCCAGTGTTAGAAACTGGGATAGAAAAGCTAGGAGCCAAATGGCTCCTGGGACCTGGGTTGTGGGCGCCAAAACAGAATGTCTATTCATCATTGGGGGAGGGGGAGGGTTGGCAACACTTTTAATTTATTACTTTGATAACATGCCATTCACATAAGTGACACATTGTTAATACTACATTTTTAACAGAAATTGTTAATAGATGTTTAATTTGATGTTCACAATAAAAAATATTGGTACTATACTTCAGTTTTCAAAACACTCTACTCTTTATTGTTAAACTCCTTAACATATTGTCTATCCTTAACATAACTTTGAAACTTCAAAGTATGTATATTTCAGTAATCCTTGGGTGTCAGCCAGGTGCAAAAAATGGCACCCAGGCTTTTTGAGGTGCTCCAAATGGAGAATCTTTAGGTGCAAAACGCGCCTGGCACCCTGCTAATTTCGAACCCTGTATGCCTCTGAATACCAGTCACTGGGCAGGCATGTCCAACAGGTAGATCATGATCTACCGGTAGATCACTGGACGTCTGTGGTAGATCACCGGTAGATCAGTGGCTCTCCCCAAAGAAGCTAAAAAACTTTGGCTTCCCTAAAAAAAGCTCAACATCTTTGCCCTGCACCCCTAAAATGACCTGAACCACCCAAAACAGGGCTTTCCTTGCTAAAAAAAAAAAGAGCTCAATGTCGCTTTCCTCTCCCCTAAAGAAGTTCAACAACTTTTACATGAACCCCCCCAAACAGGGCTTTCCTTCCTAAAAAAAACTCAACAACTTTGACCTGAACCCCCCAAAAGGAGGTAGATCACTGCCAGTTTTTAACTGTGAGTAGATCGTAGTCTCTTGGAAGCTGGGCACCCCTGGCGTATAGGAAGAGTGCTGCTGCACTCATGCCCTTCTAGCGGATTTCCCATAGGCATTTGGTTGGCCACTGATGCTAGACTAAATGGACCTTTGGCATGATCCAGCAAGGGCTCTCTATATGTTCTTAGATGCTTCAAATGCAACTGCCCTGTTCTAAAAATGCTGTGCCCTTCTTTTAAGCCAAGTATTCACATTGTCCAGGAAAGTATGAACAAATGATTTCCAAATGTTATTGTGGGTGGAACTTGGGTGTGCCCTGGAGATTGTAGGGAGAGTGACTTCTCAAGATGTGGAACTGAATGACTAATCACCAACACAGATGAATCGTCTCAGTTAAAAGCTTGGATGTAAATGGTGCCAGTCACTACGCTGACATTTATCATAGCACTGTGCATCTATAGTTCTTTATAGAGTTCAAATAATTCAGGGGAAAGGCACAAACATCTGAGCTAGACTTCGCTATTGCAAATGCAAATGACTGATGGGAGTGCATGGAATCCTTGCTGAAACAATATGTAAACATGTGCTATGAAAAATGATTGCTTTCCTACTGTTATGTGAACTGTGGAGTTACTGTTCTGTATTTATTGGGAGAGTATCACTTCACAGCCCAGCATCCCTGGGGATGTGGCACTGGACCTGCAACATTCTAGGCCATGGAATCGTTTGTATGATTTAATATGGATGGATTAGTAATTGGCTCTGTAATCTAGAAGTGCAGACAATCGATTAGCAGATCTGCTGTACCACTTCCATCACAGAAGTTGACACAAGGCACAAGAAGTATGCAACCAATGTTGATGTTTCATTGTACTATCTAAAGTACAGTCTTTATAGGCATTGTCCTACATCAGGCATCCCCAAACTTCAGCCCTCCAGGTGTTTTGGACTACAATTACCATCATCCCTGACCACTGGTCCTCTTAGCTAGGGATCATGGGCGTTGTAGGCCAAAACATCTGGAGGGCTGCAGTTTGGGGATGCCTGTCCTACATGCTGTAAATGTAATTTTCTCTCTCTCTGCTCTTTCTCGCAACTGCAGTCTACCCAACAATATTTAAGAAAAACAGAGTAAAACAGTAAAACAAGTAAAACAGAAGGAACACTGCCACACCTACCCAGCAGGGACTGTCATAAACAGGAGGCTAAGGTTATGTCACACCAAACGGTGGGGCAAAAGCCTGTAACAGCGATTAATTTATAATCCTGAGAAAGTTGCATTTGCTGCTCTGAAAAGAGATGCCTCAAGAGATCTCTGAAGTGCTGGTAGTGGACCTTGAGTCCTCCTGTCTGCACATGTTCAGGGGCACTTTAGAACTGCTTCCCTCAACCCATGCAGGCCTTACTGACCAAGGGTGCCCCTTTTCAGTGCAAGGGCTCTGTGAGCAGGAACAAACTACTCCGTTGTGAAAGCTACGCAATCCCACACCTACCGGTACTTACCTGGGAGAGGAAACCCTATTGAGAGAAAGCATGCAGAGATGGATGTGATAATGGAATATGGAATGCTTTAGTTTTTGTAAAATATGCAGGCATTTGTGATATGCAAAATGAGCCATGGAAAGAGAAGAAGGAAAGTCATTGATATTTGAAGGATGTTTAAATGAGTATTTTAATGGTAAAACAGAAAATTTAATAAAAATGAGAGAGGGAGAGAGAGAGAGAGAGAGGGAGAGGGAGGGAGGGAGGGAGAGAGAGAGAGAGAGAGAGAGAGAGAGAGAGAGAGAGAGAGAGAGAGAGAGAGAGAGAGAGAGAGAGAGAGAGAGAGCCCAAGCATGCATAGGCTAGTGCTGCAGGCGCCTGACCACCCGCTAACCCCTTCCAACCAGCCCGGTGCAGGTGAGGATGAAGGGACAGCTCTTGGGCACCCCAGGATGCAACTCCGAGGCTTGGCTCAAGCCCTGGCACCTCCAGGGTCAGAACTTGAGCCCTGCAGTGGACTCGCTCTTGCCCCACCAGCCCGGCCCGGCCCGTGTCCCTGGCTTCAGGATCCAGCAGTCGACTGGTAGCCCCGATTCCCCACCGACGCCCCCGTGGGCTCACCGTTCCCGCCCGGGGAAGACCAGGAGGCCTCGGAGCCGCCGCCGTTTCCTCTGTCGCCCGGGGCAGCACCGTCCCCGCCCGAGTAGAGGCGACGTAGCCCTCGGGAGCCGCTGGGAGCCGCCGTCGGCGGCGTCGCCAGCAGAGGCTCTCTTTCGGGGTTGCCTGCCTCCTCCGAGTCCTCCATGGCGAGCGGAAGCGGCTCCCGAACGAAGCTGGAGGAGGCGGAGGCTGCAGGGCAAGCCGAGGGGGCGGGACTCTCGCGCTGAGCCCGGGGCGCTCCGTCCGCGCCGCGCGGTGGGAGGAGCCGCTTGCCCCACACGGCTCCAGCTATGACGCCTAATAGTCAGAGGCAGGGCGGAGCTTCCTCCGCGGGGGGGGGGGGAGTTCGCCATAGCTGCCAAGTTATCCCTTTTTTACAGGGATTTTCCCTTATGCTGAATAGGCTTCCTCGCGAGAAAAGCGAAAACTTGGCAGCTATGGAGTTCGCGCGGTTCGCCCCTTTCGCGGCGCTGCTCAGCCGCGGGCGCTCTTCTTCTGCGCGGCCGTCGAACTCCCGTGCGATTCTGGTTTTGCTGAGAGGGGGACTAAAGGGCCAGACCCGCGGGAGCTTCCCTGATCCGCAGAAGAATAGGGTCTTCGGTCGATAGAGCATATGGCTCTTAATCTCAGGGTTGCGGGTTCAAGCCCCACGTTGGGCAAAAAAAGATCCCCGCGTTGCAGGGGGATGGACTGGATGACCCTCGCTGTACCTTCCAACTCTACCGTTCTATTCTGTGATTCAAACAGAGGAGCTCCGGAGCCCAGGGCTGCGTTAAAACGCGGGTGCTATTTCCCAGATCATGCTTCCAGGCGGGCTGTGCTGGGAGGTGCTTTCTGTTCATGCTCAGAGGAACTGTCGTCGTGTGACTCAGGGCAGAAAGCAGATTCGCTTTTAATTCAACGGGGTGTGTTAACCTCCAGATAAGCATCTGCTCCATTCTATGCAGGTCCCCACCCACTCATCCGTCGCCCGACTTAATTCAATAGGGTAGCTATCATTGCCGCAGCGATGTACTGCCCCAGCCACGCGTTAACAGTAGCGCCATCCCAAACGTGTCTGCAGTATTAAATCCCACTGTGTTCAATGGGACTTACCCCTTTGTGCATGTGTCTGGGATTGCAGTTCTAGAAGCGCTTTCTTGGGAGTAAGTAAGCCCCATTGAACACTCTAGAATAGATCTACTACTCTGAGCAAGCATGCATAGGATTGCGCTGCTAGGAGCAACTGTATACTAAATGGGAGTGAATAGAGATGAGTTATTATGTGCTCATTAAATATAGTTGTGTCTCTGAGCAGGCATTTCAAGCACATGCCTTCCCCGAAGACCCCTGAGAACTTGTTGGTTTAGGGGTGCTGGAGATGGTAGCTCTGGGAGGGTTCTTCAGGGGAAGATGTGCTCTAAACATGCACTGGATGTTATTTATGTGTGTGTAACTGGAGAAGTTTGCTGCTGACTTATTACCAAAGGTGGTGAATACTAAATGTCAGTAACTTTTCCATTAATTTCATTTTAGCAACGATGTATTTCATTTTTACACATGTCACCCGTAGTGGGCATTAAATTGTGGTGGTTTCCCAGAAGGACACTTTAGCAAACTCTTTAAGGCTGGGGTAGAATGAATTACTGTACTCTAAATTCCACACATTATCCCTTTTACTGCTGTTTTCTTGAGAATGCTCGGCCCAGTATATTTCTGCTGAAATTTCCTGTCAAAGGTATGGGATCCCTGGCAATCATTTCTCACTGATCACACTTGTCCTTGCATGGAAAGTGGTTTTGTTCAACATTATTATATAGGATTTTAATTAATTCAAAAACTTCCTCCTTTCAAAATGGATCATTTTTGGTTGCCAGTGAATCAGTGAGTATTTTTTCCATAGTACTAGTTACAGGTAGGTAGCCGTGTTGGTCTGATGCAGTCAAAACAAAATTTAAAAAATCCTTCCAGTAGCACCTTAGAGACCAACTAAGTTTGTCATAGGTATGAGCTTTCGTGTGCATGCATGTGTATCTGAAGAAGTGTGTATCTGAAGAAGTGTGCATGCACACGAAAGCTCATACCTATGACAAACTTAGTTGGTCTCTAAGGTGCTACTGGAAGGATTTTTTTTCCCCATGTTCAGCTTTTCAGGTTAGTTCAGCTAGCATTTTCGTTGCCTAAGCTTTTACGATGATAAAAGCATTCCATTCACGAAGGTGAAGTCATCCAAATAAAGATGATCTCATTCAGATTTTTATCGTATGTCCACAGATACAATTCTAAATGCCAGCCTTTTTTGTTGTTGCTGTTGCTTATGCTGGGCAACATTGTAAAGCATTACTATGCAGTTACCTCCTACAAGGGAATCCAGCCAGCATAAGTAGAACAAATTCTCCAAACCATAGAAGTCAGCAACAAAAAGATAAAAACTCAGTTTAATGCATAGATCAGGCAAAGGGTGTAAAAACACAAATGCAAGGAAAAACAACAGCAGCAAAATGTTATATGGCCACAGTAGAAACAAAATAGAACAAATTATGACCTCCATAACCAGCATCATGGTGCCCACAAACAAATGAGCATTAAACCACACAATCTGGCACATATTTGCAAATTTTTAGCATGCTAATAAAGGTGGTAAAACTAACTCAGGCAAAACCTGAAGTATTTTGATTATCTGTGTATGTTCCTACTATTGAAACTATATTTTTGAAGTGTCAGGAACCAATGATAATTTGCAAGCTAATGTTTCTGAATGTTATATGTTCATACTTTATTTTCAACTGGTTCAAACTCTAGTATCCCATTTTTCATTTCACCATACTTAACCATTTCCCACTGCCTATCAATAAATTATCATGACAGAAAACCTGGCACACCTCTTTGACACATAACTCGAAGTGAAAATGCTACTATGTGTATATCCATCACCCTTGCATAGAAAATCTTGACTCTGGCTTGTATCCAAATAAACCCTACTCATTGTAGACACACTGAAATTGAAATTAAGGGGCCTGATTCAGTCATATCAATTAATTTAATGAGTCAACTCAGAGTAGGGCTATTTGGAAACAACCCTCTAAGACAGAGGGTTGTTTATCCCTCATCTAAGTAGAATACTAATTCCATAAGAATTGCAACTTTGAAAAGAATTGAAATGTAATATTAAATAATCTAAAAGGAATTGGAAAAAGAAAAACAACTTTTGCAATAAGAAAAATGAATAGCTTCATTATAAAATTAAGCACCTGGTTGGAGCAGAGTGATGAGCTCTTTGCCGCTTATCCATCTAGAAAATTGGAAATATGATCCATTTTGCAGGGGTCTTTTGAAAATTTGCAGAACAAAAATGGTAAAGCATGTGTTACCACAAATTTTGAATAATAATGCTCCCAAGATGGAGGATTTTTAAAAATAATAATAATTGTGAGTGGCTAAACAATCTAGTAATATATCTTAATTCCTATATTGCCAAGGTAAAAAAGCAACAACTTTGCCTTTCAGAACTCCACTGAGATCTTGTATGACCTTTATTTAGCTAACAATATTTTAATATCAAACTAGGAAAGCCTCATTTTGCTTTCTAGACATCTGTTATCATTGAGATCCAAATTAGTTTAAGTAACTATAAATGATTTTTCTTATTTAAATTTGATCTAACAGAAAAGCAAAATTGGCCCATTCAGTGAAACAAATAAGAACCATCAATTTCAAATGTGTCAGGCTAGTATTTCTTACCACTGTAATAAAATTTGAGTAAGTTTAAGCCTGTACATGGTGAGAAACTCTTGGGTTTTCCTTCCTGGCATTTTAAATTCAGTTTTTTTATTATATAATAGCCAAAATCTCATTAGTAATTGGGCCTATAGTGATTTTATTCCATGCAATAATCATAGTTTGGCTATTGGTTTATAAATGATGACATCATTGTTCCCATGATAACTTACACAATAATTAGGCGGAGTTATAAAAAAAAAGTTTACTGCTGGCCATGGGTTATATTGTGGGACTTAGTGGTGGAGGTTTCTTCGTTCATTATGAAATAAGTTATAATGAGAAGTTACTGAGGAAGAGTTCAGCTACAGTTCAGATTAGGTAATGATTTGTATTTTTTTTTAACCCACACAAGAATAAAAATTCTCTTACACTGGTGGTCTGATAACCAAGTCAATATTTCATCAATGAAAAGTGGTTCTCTTGATAGTTGGGGATCTCTGCCCAGTATTTAGACTGTAATCTGCCTTTGAAAGGTAACAATGTTCAGTTACTGAGAGGGGACAGAGTACGGTTTTGAAGCAATCACAAGAGGTAAAGAGAGCTTGGAGTTTGGTGAAGTCAGAATCTGATGCAAGATTTAGTGGCTGTGCTGTCAGCTGCTGGAGTACCTGTTTGCTTTAAATATGCACAACTTGTACATTTTAAAATAAATATTACAAATATACTACCAAGTAGTGTCAACCCTGGAACTTCTTATAACTTTGGGGAACGCAGGTAATTTAGTATTTAATTATTTAATATTTTAAGGAACAGTTTTTCTGATGTAATCTAGATTTTGGCTTTTCCCCCCAAACATTTTGGTAACCAGATAATCTGCAGGAGGTTTGGTGTTTAACTCCAAGTACGGCACCATTCTGAAAACACCATTTGTGGGGCTTTTCTCAAACACCATTGTAGCCTAATGCCATTGTAGTCTAATAGCACACAACCACCCTATTTGAAACTCTGGAGATCTTATTGCATAGGGAAATGGCAGGAGGAGGAGGAGAGCAAAAGTCTCACTTGGGCTTTGTTTTGCACACACCATTACAGTGGTTCCTTGGTTTTAGAACAGCTTAGTTGGAAGTTGGAAGTAGGTGTTTTGGTTTGTGAAGTTTGCCTTGGAAGCTGAATATGTTCCGCTTCCTGTTGAGTGTGTTCCATTTGTAAATTGAGTCCCCCGCTGCTAATCAGAGGCTTCCTGTTGAGTCTGTCGGCTGTTGAGTCCCAAGCACCCACGCAACACAGAGGTGATATTTGGAGCTTTTGTTTTTGCTATTTTTTGTGATTTTGTTTGTGCGGCTCTTTCATTTTTTTGACTGTGACTTGTTCTTTGTTTTATGGGACTGACTTGTTTTTGTGGCTTGTGACTTCGTTTTTGTGACTTGTTTTTGTGACAGAGTTGAACCCAGTTCAGCTACTGATTGACTGATTGATTGATTGTGCGACTGCGGAAATGAATAAAAGCCCCCCATCCAAACAATGACTATCATCAGTGCACGTAAGAAAATAAATAAATTTTAATTTCTACCATCTACAATACTGTCTTATTTATTTTATAGTACAGTACATTGATTATTGCTTTCATTTTATGGATCAGTGGTCTCGTTAGGTAGTAAAATTCATGTTAAATTGCTGTTTTAGGGGTTGTTTAAAAGTCAGGAACGGATTAATCCATTTTGCATTACTTTCTATGGGAAAGCAAGCCTTGGGTTTGTAACGCTTTGGTTTTGGAACAGACTTCCGGAACGGATTAAGTTTGGGAATCAAGGTACCACTGAATAATTTGTGATGCATGTATGAAAGCCATTATGTAAATTCAGCTTCTCTGCCTCCACCTTTTAAAAAGTCTACTATCTCAAGAAGTAAATATTTATGTGTGTGTGTTAGAAAAAGGCTAATATTAGCCCTGAAAGGAGGAGGAATAAAAGAAATGGGACGAGGCATTATTACATAATAATAATAATAATAATAATAATAATAATAATAATAATAATAATTTATTATTTATACCCCACCCATCTGGCTGGGTTTCCCCAGCCACTCTGGGCGGCTTCCAACAGAAGAATAAAATAATCAATTAAAGATTAAAAGCCTCCCTAAACAGGGCTGCCTTCAGATGTCTTCTAAAAATCTGGTAGCTGTTTTTCTCTTTGACATCTGATGGGAGGGCGTTCCACAGGGCGGGCGCCACCACCGAGAAGGCCCTCTGCCTGGTGCCATATGCATTTTTAAGTCAACATGGGCTTAAAGAGACCAACATTATATTTGATGATTTGGCATGTGTATGGTGACGTTAGTTTTCAGCAAAGGAAGAAACAGTGGGATTTCTAATACTGCTTGGGTGTGGCTGACAGAAGCAGGTGTTGCGAGGTTTGTGAAAAATCATGTCCTTTAAAAGTGATTATGCGTATCTCCCAGCAGGGCAGTCAGGTTAATCTGCTGCAGCAAAGCCAACAAAGTCTTGTGGTATTTTAAAGACTTAACAGCTTTACATGTATCTTTATTGGGCCATCCTCATAAAATACATTTGTTGACTGAAAAAAATAGCCTTTGTTAAACAATTATTGCCTCATCTGAGACCAGGAGAACAGACCAGGTATCACTTTAGCTGATAGGAAGAATAAACAGCTCTCTACTACAAAAGCAGTAGCAAGCAACTAATTGGACTGCCCAAAAATAGATTATCAGGAGAACGTTATGTTCCTTCTTTATCTTGGAAGACACACAGTGAGGACATTAACAAAACACTAAACTTCTGCCTCTGAATTCTTCTGATAGTGTATGTCTATAGAAGCCTTTGCAAGAGAACAAAAAAGGGAGACACACACAGAGAGACTATCTAAGTCAGGTGGGGAACCTATGGCCCTGTGTTGTTGAACTCTAGTTCCCATCTCCTCCAGCCAGCATGGCCCAGGGGTCAGGGATGATGGGAGTTGTAGTTTAGCAACTTCTGGAGGGCCACAGGTTTGCCAGCCCCAAGGCTGGCACAAGACTTCAGGTGGTCCTTGGTATGGCACTTCCCATAAAATGACCGGGCTATACTTCAGGGAAAGGCTTCTTTAGTAGCAGGTAACCTGCTTTTTCACTTTTGCAAGCCTCTAGTTACACGAAGCAGCTCTCAAGCTGCAGGATCATTAAAAAAAAAAAAGATCAGGTTCAGAGGCTGGTTCTTAATTGCTGACCCTTCAAAGGGGATAAGTAAAATCTTATTTACTCATTCCTAATCCTTTGTGTCTGAAAACAATTAGAATTAAAGTAAGAGCCAAGTGCACATAAGGACTCACCACATGGATATTGTTGCTCTCCCGCAGCTCAGCCACTCTTTCCACACAGCAAGCCATTCAGAGGACGGATTAGGCAGGAGATTTTGCCTACCTACAGCACCAAAAGAAACTCTCTTTCACTTATGGTCTGGGACAGAATCCTTCCATCTATACTGCACACTGCTGCATGCAAATAGGCTGCAAAGAACCAGACACTAGTGGGAGTGATTTAAAATGTCTTGTGTGGCCTATACTGTACACACTTACCAGAGTCAAGTCTATGGCACTTTTGAGGAGAAACGCACAGGATTTCATTGATAGTGGTCATTTTGTGTGACCACTAGATCTGTGGGTAACAGTATCACAGCTAGGGTACCTGCAAGATATAAATTCCGGTATGCATTGGTCTGGCCCTTATTAGACAATTCCTCACACAGCGCAGAGTTAAACTGTGGAACTCCCTCCCTCAGGAGGCACTGGGTGGCTTTAAAAGAGGATTATACAAATTCATGGAGGTAGGGCTATAAATGGCTACCACCCATGGTGACTATACTCTGCCTCCACAGCTGGAGACAGCAATGCTTCTGAATACCAGTTGCTGCAAACCACAATCTGGTTCCCCACAGGCATCTGGTCAACTGCTGTGAGAACAGAATGCCATACCCTCCAACATTTCTCTAATGAAAATAGGGACGTCCCATTCCAAAATGATAATTTGACTATATATACCCCACGCGTCTTACTGGGTTGCCCCAGCCACTCTAGGCAGCTTCCAACACACATAAAAACATAATAAAACATTAAACATTAAATAAAACCCTTCCTGATACAGGATTGCCTTCAGACAGCTCGGGGGTCGGATAACTCCATACCCTCCAACATTTCTCCAATGAAAATAGGGACATCCTAAGGAAAAGTGGGATATTCTGGGTTCGAATCAGAAGCCGGGACGGCTTCTCTAAATTAGGGGTGTCCTTGGAAAATAGGGGCACTTGGAGGGTCTGGAATGCTAAATTAGATGAATCATTGGCCTGATCCAGCAAGCTCTTCTTATGATATTCTTTTCTTCTAGAAGGCATAAGATTATTCTTAAGATGTTTATCATAGAATACATCTTTTTAAGCCTCTCAGGATCTCTCGCTATTTCTGTTCAGCAACCATATCTCTCAAACACATTGCCCCCACCCCCCAAAACTGTGGTTTGCCATTTCATGAGGGCTTTGAACTCTTGTAATCTAGCATTGCAGCATACATCACCCTAATCTAAAATACACAAACACTTGCAGTGAGACTGTCTCAGCTATTACATGAGGATGGAACAGTGGGGTGTTCACACCAGATCACGGCTAGTACAGGTACCACATTAACGAGAAATGTGTTTGCTTCAGTGTTCACTAGCTGATAAATTAAGGCCTAGATCCAGCCCCTCTCCAAGTTCTCTCTCTCACCCTCTGCGTAGCTCCTACCTAATCCCATGCCCCCATTATGTACATCAGCCACTTCTTCCTCCTAAGCAGAGACAAAGGCAGAATGCACTTAAATCCTTTCTCCTACCACTGCAGGAACAGAGAAAGGCATCTCTTTACCCAAAAGGCTATTTCCCCAGTCCACAAACGTATGAGATGAGCAAACCAAAATAGCTTCCCAGTTGCCACAAGGCTTATTGTTTTTTGTTCAGCCAAAAACTCTTTTGCTCATGCCAAGACATAAGAAAATGGCAGTGAGGCACTGAAGTAAATGAAGTTCGTGCCTCTGTTTCTGTTCACAATGGGGGGAAAGAGGGTTAAAGAGCTTTTTTGCCTATGTCTCAGCTCATACATATGGGCCAACATTGCTGGCTAGTCTACCCTTATTCAGCTAAAAAATATAGCCCTCGTTAAAAATTAGTTGGCCTGCAGCCCCTAAAAAGAAAAAAAAATCAAGAGAGACTATTTCATTCCCCTTTCCTATAATTTTGGCCACACACTTGCAAGACACAGATGACACTGTGAACCTTAGTGCAAATAAGCTAAAAACAGTGAGGGAGAGCCAAGAGGAAAGACTTATGGAACTTTTAAAAGAATCTCGCTTTATATGAATCATAAGTGTCTCAGAAAGCAACGTATTTTTTAAAAATGTAATGAGGTCAATTCCAGGAAGACAGCATAGCCAAACAATGGTGTCATATGACCACCTTATGACTTACAGTCTGTGTAAGTGACCGTGGAAATTTTGGTGGGAATACTTGGTCACATTCTCCTGAAGCAAACATTTCACACATCTGGGCTATTCTTAAACATAAAAGACCCATTTCACTTTTTTTCCCTTCATAGTTCTGGCACATCACCTCTTAAACATTTTAGACATGTTTTTTATTTGATGAAGACCAAAAAGCAAATGAATACGAATGACTGCTTCCATATCCCAGCTCTCTAGGCATTAAATGTGGAAGAAGCAGAGACAAAAGCCCTTGCCAGGTATGTGTGCCACATACAAGGGTGCCTGGCCAATTTGAGCATCACAGGCTCTGCACAGCAGTTGCTAAAATCTGTTTCCCTGTGGCAGGTCTGGCATTTAAAGCCCTGTTACACCTCTGTAACATCAGTCCCCAAGAATTTGAAAATGCCCTTCTCATGTGTTAGCCTAATACGCACATGGACCAATGTCACTCACACCATTAAGTGTGACCCTGGGGAGAAGCTGTTTGGAAGCCATCCCAATAAGGCCTGCAGCATTTTAATGGGCCAACTTATGAGTGTTCCTATGTGGAGTTACTTAAAGCATGGGAGGGAGAGTATTATGAGATACAGGAACCGCAAAGCTTTTCAGACATTCCAAACCTGTCTCCTCCTGTCAAAGTAACTCCAGTGTCTTAAAAAAAAAAGTGTGGCAAATAGGCAAGTATGGAGCGTGATGGTTTGGAAACCATAGATTAGCTTCTACACAATTCTACAAGGGACAAGAAGACCATTCAGGGTGAGAATGGGCAACCTTGAAAAGCCGGAGTTTAGTTTAAATGCGAGCTTTGTTATTCATCATCTCTTTCCTGTTTATGTACATATTATGAACAAACAGACAAACTCTATACCATGATCTCTCAGTGGGTTTTGAAAGGCTTTTCGAGTCTCCAAGCTCCCCACTCCTACTGTGAGAACTAGGCTCTTTTCTAAATCTTCAGTTGTTCCACACTCTTGCCCTGTTTCCTGTGTGTGGGGAGACTTGCACAACCATATTCTGCCAACACAGAAGTTTACTTAAGCACAAAGACTCTTACTGGATCTCACACACACACACACAGCCTATTGGTAAGCAAAACCTTCTACATAAATTCTCTTGAATACAGTACTCCAATAACAAATCGTTTTTCTTCAGAATCTGGCCGTCCAGTCTACAGTCCCTGGTGTTCATTCATAAATAAGGCCATAAATTTAATTCATACCCACTGTGGAGAGACTTTCCTTTTGTCTCCAAAGCATATGTTGTTTTCTTGCATGCTATATGGTGTTCTAAAGCCTAGTTCTTACAGAGGTGAGTCTGGTGAACCAATTTTTAGTGGAAATGAAAAGCTAAGGGACAGAATAGGGTAGGCAGATGGTTGGAGTAGGTGGGGAAGAGAGATATGGTTGTGCTGGCAGCCAGAGATGAAGCACCTGGGGGCCAAATCAAGCCACCAGACCTGTCACTAAAAGGCAATAACTTATATGGTAGCCTCTAAGTACTACTTAAAATTCATCAGAGATAAGCACTGTAACATAAAAATGGAGGCAGATGGGAACTACCCTAGGTAGCAATGCAAAAATGAAATGCAAGGGCAAGCTCTCAAGGGTTTTAATGTTTAAATAAATTATTAAATATCAAAAGTGCCAAGCAAAGAACCCAGAAGTCCCTGTTTAGGCCATTCTGACGTCAGCAGGATTATATCCGTGTTTAAAGTTAATCACATACTCTACCACCAGGCTTAATCAGGGCCTTTATTTGCTGTCCTAGCCACCAGACCAGAGCAGTTAAACCTATGTAAATAACAAAAAAATATGAAAAATAAAAACAGAGCCAATTAGATTCATTAAAATGTGAATTTATTACACAGTAAAATGAAAAAAAATCATTTTTCACGTCCACATGTGCCAGTGACTGTAAAATTTTATGATTTCAGTTCAACAAGTTAAAAGAGAAAAATCATATGCAGACTGTTCATTAGAGGAGCAAATATTTTCCCAAACTAAAGATTGAGTTGCTATGACTGGTGTTGGTCATATTAATTATTTCCATATATTCCAATGGTTTCCAAGTATTGAACATTTTATGTTTCATCCAAAACCTCAGACACAGCTACTACTCGTGTTCTAAAAGTTGCCACCCCAGCCAGAACACTGCAATAAATCCAGGCAAGTTAAATGGCCAAATCATATTATATGACCTGTAAGTAACCAAAGTTTTGGAACAGTCGTCCAAGATGTTGTTGATCCATCTTAAATCTTTAATGTATACAAAAAGTGCAACTGAATTATTACTTTGTTGGTCTTAATTCTGCACATGTTACTGATTATAGTGAAGAGTCTGACCAACTTTAGAATTCGTAAACTTGGCGCTTCTATAATCTCACAGGTCCATGACAGCAAGAGCAATTTCTTAGAAAATTGACCGATTCAATTCAATTCTGCAATTTAATTCTGCGTCAGTGCTTTTTCTTCTTTTCTGTTTAAACGTTGAGTTTAATTTATTTTTGGTGATTGTTGATTTTTCTATTTAAAAAAAGCTATTTGATTTAAAAAACAGCTGAGATTGTCTCATGTCAAACTGTGGAGAGGGATGATTCAAAACAAGGACTAAAATGTCCTTCATAAATACATAATCAGAAACCAAGAAAACATACTAAACTGTGTAATTGGAACCATTTTATAATCATAACCATACTTTATGTGTTTAGTTTTGATTGTTTACTGCTGTTGATATTACAGCAACATAAATCAGTAACATGATCAAAAATAATGATGATGATAATTCAGGGAACTTGCAGAACTTCTGATCTTCATAATATCAACAAGAGTGAGAGGAATCAAGCCACATCTTCAAGCTTGGAGTTCACTTCCTTAGATTCTACTTTTGAAACCTGTAAATCAGAAGTTCAAGCAACCATTTAATCTTTCATCAAGATCCAGGCAGGAAAAAACTCCAGTTAAGAGCTGAAGTCTATGTTATGCACAAATAACTGCATCAACTCCCCAACCCTTGTGGCCTTTTCTTCCAAGAAAAAGTGGAACAGAATCAGCAGGTGGGCTTCTTAGCCCTTCCAGTCCATGACTTCTCTACATTGTCTCCTGAAAGCTTGTCACCTAACACACTTTGCTTGGAAGACAAACATACTTCAACCTTCAGTTTAAAGCAGGGAACCTGGAATATCTCCCAACAAACAGATCTGCTTGTGGGAAAAATATCACACCCAGTTTTCCAAGCAGCAGGGGAACAATTTGAGAAGCACAGAAATGACTTTGTGAGTCAATGGACCCAGTATGCCATTCCAAATGGCAGACTGGGGTGCTTCCTTGTGAGCAGAACTACTGGTAGAGAAGGCAAGCAAGCACCCCAGGCTGTTTGCTGTAACAGGCTGTGGCAATTCCTCTTGTGTGAAAATAGCTTAACTCATATCGCACAAGCTCTGCCCTGTCTGTTCTCACCAAGGGACACTAAACACCATATAACACCGGTCCTGAAAGACCTACATTGGCTCCCAGTATGTTTCTGAGCACAATTCAAAGTGTTGGTGCTGACCTTTAAAGCCCTAAACGGCCTTAACCCTGTATACTTGAAGGAGCATCTCCACCCCCATCGTTCAGCCCGGACATTGAGGTCCAGCTCCAAGGGCCTTCTGGCAGTTCCCTCCCTGCAAGAAGTGAGGTTACAGGGAACCAGACAGAGGGCCTTCTCGGTAGTGGCGCTCGCCCTGTGGAACGCCCTCCCATCAGATGTAAAGGAAATGAGAACAACTACCTGACTTTTAGAAGACATCTGAAGGCAGCCCTGTTTAGGGAAGTTTTTAATGTTTGATGTTTTATGGTGTTTTTAATATTCTTTTGGGAGCTGCCCAGAGTGGCTGGGGAAAAGCACCCAGGTGGGCAGGGTATAAATAATTGTTGTTATTGTTGTTGTTGTTGTTGTTGTTGTTGTTGTTGTTGTTGTTGTTGTTGTTGTTGTTGTTGTTGTTAAACACCTTTCTCCTCCCCAACTGCCATAATGTTCACTATACATGCCCCCTCATCATGATGAGCATGTTCCCAACGAGCCACAGTTTCCGCACTAAAAGGGTACTTCCTTTCAACATTTCATAGGGCTGTAGTGGCGACACATACTGGTGCTCATAGTGGTAGGAAATGGACTAGCATTCAGGATCTGAGCAGCTGAAATTGAAATTGCGTCTCCCTCTCTCCTGCCCAGCACAGTTACATCCCTTAAAGCAGGCATCCCCAAACTTCGCCCCTCCAGATGTTTTGGACTACAATTCCTATCATGCCTGACCACTGGTCCTGTTAGCTAGGGATCATGGGAGTTGTAGGCCAAAACATCTGGAGGGCCACAGTTTGGGGATGCCTGCCTTAAAGTCCCTCCATGGCTCTGATGGGAAGAGAGCAGAGCAGTCCTTCTACTCCCAAGGACCATGAGAGAGGCCTAGAAATGGCTTGGTGTGAAAACGTGCACCTCACTCACACCAACAATTCAACTCCGTGCCAGTTGCGGCCTTAGAAGGGACACTGGCAGGGAAGTAGCCGGGAGTGAAAAGGGAAATACCAAGAGTTGCAGGGGTCTGCAAATGCATGGAATGTGGCTTTAGCTTTAGCCCCAGAAACTAGCTGAGTGAGTGGGGCAGGGAATATGAAGAGGGATACTGGGCCTGCAACACAAATCATTCTGGTGTTCTGTCATGGATGCTTTAGCTGAGATTTTTGCATTGCAGGGGGCTGGACTAATGTCCCTTGGGATCCCTTCCTACTCTACAATTCTAGCCTCCTGAATACATGAGATATTAGGAATGTCATCCTTCCTGACAATTCAAACTGCTTAAGTTAAGCAATCCGGCTGCCAGCATAACACTTGTGTGCAGTCCAAGCTCCACATAAGGCTGCAAGACCTGGCAATATTGCCTAGGCATCTGGCAAAGGCTAATGACTACACCAATATACCGGGTAATTAGATACTTAAGCCCCGATTAATCATGCCCATAAATTATTACAGGCACAGAAAGATTTTAAAAATATGACCCTGCAATAACATCCAAACGAGCTCTAATTGAAGCTAGTAAGGTTTTCTACCCCTTTTGACTTCAATGAGACTGGGTCAGGTCTATGTTGTGGAAAAAATGATGGAAAAACAATACAACGCTTTAAAAAAAGAGAAAAGAAGCAGGGACCACATGGCATCTTTTATCTTGCGTTTCCAGGAAGTCAGATACTATTACAGCATGTCTGGCATTTCAGGGAGGTGGGAACTAGCATTTTATTGCATGCATAAACATACTATTAAAGGCAACCAAGGTGTAAAAATCTTTGGCAGGGAAAATGTGAAGGTGTTAACATTCCTCTGTCCAGCAAAAGAAAATACATTAAAATAATGTTACGGCTGTGACTGAAGACCACAAGCAAGTCATAATTATGATGCCTGCTTGATCTTTTCCATACCTTCCAGTACCTTGTCTTGGAACAGAACCATATCCAGGTCTAAAACTCCACAGATCAGGCTGAATGCTGCTACGAACCTAATGAACCTTGCTTTGGGCAAGAAAGCCAGTTCAAGCCCCACAAAAGCTTATTATTATTATTATTTTTTAAATCAATGCCATGGCTGGGGTAAGCTCACATTTATCCAGGTGTGAGTAATATTATTGCAAAAGACAGAGGCAAAGAGGGAACATGGCCTTGAATGGCCACCACATTCATGACAGCTAAATTCAGGAGGGAGCCTAAGCTTTGCAAGACACATGTCTTCTCCCCACTCGTGTACCCAAAATTGAAGCCCACATGAAGCTATCCATTCTGCCTGTATTGGAGGGGATGGACAATGGCTCAGAACCTTCCTCACCCAATGGTCCCCGCAAAAGAAAAGCAAGTTAGGAAATGGGTTTGGGACCCCTTAAAAGAGGTAGTTTTGACATCCACAAATATCAACCTTTGCTCCGAAAGCTAGATGGTTGTAAACAAATCCCATTACTAGTGTAGGCTTGAACAGGACTGAGGAATCTGGACTACAACCCACACCCACACCCTTTATCCCTGGCCACACTGTCTGGGGCTGATGGGAGCTGGAGGGCCACATGTTTTCCACCTCTGAGCTAAACTGTTGTGCATGGACCCAATAAACCCAGATTCCAATCCCTGCTTGGCTATGAAGTTTGATGGCAACCTCTGCCATGCTGACCAACCTAAAGAGGAAGGGTGCCTATAGATGCACAAAAGAATAGCTCATACATTAAATGAACTTCTGCATGCTTATAAAGGTCTCCATAACACTTAACTACTTTAATATTTTGACATCCATTTCTATAGAATATTTTAGCTCCTTGTAATGGCCATTGTTTTCTCTCTACTGGAGATGTACATTACTAACCACACTTCCATTATACATATACTGAGCATATTATGCATCATCATGAAGTCAACTCCCATCATCCTTAGCTATGGACTAGGCCTAGGGGGTAATGGAAGTTGCAGTTCAGCGACATCTGGAGGGTCAATTGTTCCCCGGACTCGGGCTGTGATGTTAAAATAAAGAACAGGCTCCCACTTACCTGTTCATCTATGCACCTGAATTGCCAGGACCAGGCGGTATTATAAAGAAAGGGCCTCAGATCAAATCGGTTGTCATCAGGGCCATAGTCTGCAGCATGGTAGGATGGGGTGAGAATTGTCATTTTGTGTCGATTGATAGAATACATTCGGAAGAAATGCTTAACCTTGGACGCCACCTGGTGTACAACACACAGAATTTCAGGATAAAACAACCTGAAGGTGCTTCACAACCAGAATCAGAATCCCAGATGAGAAAAGGGCTCTTAAAAGACGCATCTTTTTAGTATAGCATACAAGAGAATGAGAGTACATATCAGAATACATCTCAGAACGTACTGATACCAAGCTTCCTCAATGCTGACTTGGCAAGATGTCTGAATTACGCCACTGCATCTCTCAGGGTTGAATTGATATCTCACCTAATATATTCTTGGTCAAATTTTAACAATCTATAAAGTTCTTAAGCCTCAGTATCTGAGTTGAAGAACTTGCCAATGACGTGTGCATAAAAAATGGACTCTGTCCAAAATGGTGGCCAAATTCTGTCTGGCACACAGAAAAAGAGAAAGTCTCCAACTCACTCCCAAATTCCCATAATGCACCAATCTCGGGCCAATTAATTTATAAAATTGTCTTCCTCCAAATCCTCATCAACCTCCTTTCTTCTGAATATATATATCACTCAAATAGGGATGGACACATCAGTCTATTTCCCGCCTGTGTCAATTTCACATATATATTTATAAATCAGTTCTATTCTGTTTCCATAATGATCTGCTATTAAACAAATTTTTTTACAAGGAATGTATTTAAATATGCAATAAAATGCAACTGTAAATATGTATTTTATCTCAACATACACATTTCAAAATACATTACATCATAAAATATGCATTTTTAAATGCATTGTGGTATGTTTGAGCTTAGAACAGTATCAAAAAAATTCGAGAAATGCAACATCTGAAGGATAATTATATTCTAATCAATGTATTAGTCTGGAAGGTGAGAATTAGTTCCTGCATTTGCTTAAAAATGCAGACCAAGTCCTTCTGCCATTAAGCTTTTCCTGCAGCTATCAATTTCATTGCTGCAGCCTTTGAACACCATGCCCAACATTAGCACCCTGCCTGCAAAATATCATGCCACTCATCTCCGCAGCATCCGAACTACCAAATCTCACGCCCCACTATGTCTGTGTTTGCGCCATGGGGCAAGGGTTCTCTTTACCTCTCTTGGAGTGCAAATCTCTTTCCACATTGTGATTAGCTTGCAAAACATAGTGTACGGTCCAGACTTGGCTATTTTCCTTAGTTTGCCATATACAGAGAGTTCAGCATATGTCATCCCCATGTCTTTCTGAAATCACATAGATTAAGATAAAAACCATGAATTCCTAAGGAGCCACCATCAACCAAATCAGACCCATGGTACATGTAGCCCAGTTATCATCTGTTCTGAGGCTCGGAAAAGAGACCTTTCTTTATACACAGCAGAAGAAAAAGCAATTTGAATGCTCCTTCACATACAGAAGCAACTCTTTTCAATTAAAAAAAATAGCAAAGCAGAAAGAATTATTCCCATCCAGCCAACATTTGGCTTCACTGGATGTCAACAAATTTCACTTTCTCCACTTTCTCCATAGCACGCCTAATTTTCCTATCATGTCACCTCTTGCTCACCTTTTCTCTAAACTAAAAATCCCCCAATTCTGCAACTTTCCCTCATAGGGGAGTCGCTGCATCCCTTTGATAATTTTGGCTGCTTTTTTCCAAATTTTTTCCAACCCTACAATATCCTTTCTGAGGTGAGGCGACCAGAATTGTACATTTCTGAAGGAGTTGTGCTATAAATTTGTATGATGGCACTGTGATATTGGCAGTTTTCTTTTCAACTCCTTTTCTACTGATCCAGAGCATGGAATTTCCTCTTTTCACAGCTGCCACAAACTAACTCAGGGTGGTCCGAGCTGTCAGACTAAGCCTTCCCGGCTGCGCAGAAGCTTCCCTCACTGACATTATGTCCAATACATGATATTATAATTGAGATGCCTTATTGGTTTGCTGGAGAAATAATTGCAGGAAAAGATGTGATGTTTTCACATTTGCTTTGATTTTTTTGTGCTGCATAAGTCACAAAACCAACACATAATGTAATCAGGAACATTAAACAAACAAAAAACAGCTACACATCAGGCTTCCAAAGGGTTTTTGTAGTCGCTGTCCTTTACCTCATCTAATTGAGTGACCTCTCCTTTTTTCAGGGGCTCCAACTCTGCTGTTGATGGTGCAGACACAACACTGAAAAAGAAGAAGAATCCAGCCAGATTAGTTTTTTGGTCTCCTTTAAAGAATTAGCTCTTCTTGCAAGGGGGAAGCTTATTCACATCAAGGACTCAACTGTGTTCCCCTTTCCCCAGAACAAATATCAAGGGGGGAGATATGACTTTCCAAGGACAGGTTTAAGTGTGAAGTTAAGGAAGATCTTAAATCTTCTGTAAAGACTGTTGGTTTGAAACAAAGTGCTGTGCCTTTCAAAAGTAACCACTAAGTTATAACCCCCTTCAAGTGTAAATAAATAAAGTTCAAGTTTTGTTGTAAAAGTGCCTCAACCTTACTTAGGTCCTCTCAGTTACATAAAAATGTCTGCTGTGGGAATACAAAGAGGGATTTATCCAATAAAACTTATTACCCAGCACCTATTTTAAGTGTGGGTGTCTGTCACATGCACTTCCCACTATTATCTCCTTTGCGGTGTTGTTTTTACTGAATGGCAAGCATACATAAATTGTCAATCAATGTCAAGATGATGGAATACAGTTGGCCTCAGGAAACTGTTTCCCATTGGTCAAGGAAGCTGTCAAATACAATCGTTCTTTAGGGTGTTTCTTGCTGGCATTCAAAACCGGATTGAAATTTACATAGTCAAAAGTGCTAACTGGGGTCAGACTTCAATCATACTAACATGCAACCATCACAGGAGAGGATGTGGTGTCAAGAGTGTAGTCCAGTTCAAAGGAAAGCCTATCACTGCACGTCTTACCTTCTGAGAGACGTTAGGTGAAAATTATTGATGCAATACTGGATAAAGCTGAGTAAGTCTGTCTTCCTAATTCCACCAATAGGGTTGATATCAGCACTGGAACAGTCATACTTTGTGAAATATCCACGAAGGCTGACAGACAGAACACAAGTATTTTTACTTTGCATTTAATCCAGAAAGGAAGAGAGAGGAAAAGTTCCAGATTCTTTCACACAGTCATGCAGCAGTATAAGCATTTTAATGGTTGTGTTCAACTAATGTTAATCCAGAGTAGACCCACTGAAACTAATGACCATGACTGTCTGAACAACTCCTTTCTTTGAAATTTCCACAGAAGGAGAATCTATTACAGTAGTTGCTTCAGACAAAAACATGAGAAACCTCAGTATTCCTGCAATGACCCACTTCCCACTTCTGGTCAGCCCTGAACAGCTAGATGTTGTGTCATCATGGTGAGTAATAGTTGACAGATATTACATAACTCCCTTTCATGGATCACTGCCTTGTCGTGGCAAAGGGGCTTGAACAACTCAGAGAAGCTATGAGCTATGCCGTGCAGGGACACCCAAGATGGACAGGTCATAGTGGAGAGTTTTGACTAAACGTGATCCACCTGGAGAAGGAACTGGCAAGCCACTCCAGCATCCCTTCCAAGAAAACTCCATGGACAAAGACAACAGAGTACAATTGCACTCATTTCACATGCTAGCAAGGTTATGCTTAAAATTCTACAAGGCAGGCTTAAACAGTATGTGGACCGAGAACTCCCAGAAGTGCAAGCCGGGTTTCGAAGGGGCAGAGGAACCAGAGACCATGCGCTGGATTATGGAGAAAGCTAGAGAGTTCCAGAAAAACATCTACTTCTGCTTCATCGACTACGCAAAAGCATTTGACTGTGTCAACCACAGCAAACTATGGCAAGTTCTTAAGAGAATGGGAGTGCCTGATCGCCTCATCTGTCTCCTGAGAAATCTCTATGTGGGACAAGAAGCTACAGTTAGAACTGGATATGGAACAACTGATTGGTTCAAAATTGGGAAAGGAGTACGACAAGGCTGTATATTGTCTCCCTGCTTATTTAACTTATATGCAGAATTCATCATGTGAAAGGCTGAACTGGATGAATCCCAAGCCGGAATTAAGATTGCCAGAAGAAATATCAACAACCTCAGATATGCTGATGACACAACCTTGATGGCAGAAAGTGAGGAGGAATTAAAGAACCTTTTAATGAGGGTGAAAGAGGAGAGCGCAAAATATGGTCTGAAGCTCAACATAAAAAAAACAAACACCAAGATCATGGCCACTGGTCCCATCACCTCCTGGCAAATAGAAGAGGAAGAAATGGAGGCAGTGAGAGATTTTACTTTCTTGGGTTCCATGATCACTGCAGATGGTGACAGCAGTCACAAAATTAAAAGACGCCTGTTTCTTGGGAGAAAAGCATTGACAAACCTAGACAGCATCTTAAAAAGCAGAGACATCACCTTGCCGACAAAGGTCCGTATAGTTAAAGCTATGGTTTTCCCAGTAGTGATGTATGGAAGTGAGAGCTGGACCATAAAGAAGGCTGATCGCCGAAGAATTGATGCTTTTGAATTATGGTGCTGGAGGAGACTCTTGAGAGTCCCATGGACTGCAAGAAGATCAAACCTATCCATTCTGAAGGAAATCAGCCCTGAGTGCTCACTGGAAGGACAGATCATGAAGCTGAGGCTCCAATACTTTGGCCACCTCATGAGAAGAGAAGACTCCCTGGGAAAGACCCTGATGTTGGGAAAGATGGAGGGCACAAGGAGAAGGGGACAACAGATGGTTGGACAGTGTTCTCGAAGCTACGAACATGAGTCTGACCAAACTGTGGGAGGCAGTGGAAGACAGGAGTGCCTGGCGTGCTCTGGTCCATGGGGTCACGAAGAGCCGGACACGACTAAACAACATCATCACATAACTGAATTAATGGACTCTACTCATTATAGTTTGCCACCCATTTTTAATCAAGACACATTACGCAAACTGAGAAAGTAAAAGGTGTGTACTACGCACACAACTTTCTCAATCCACTCCTATATCCAATTAAACGCTTATGTATATGTTTTCAGTAACTGTTTAATGGATGTTAACAAAAGATAGAGAGAAAGCAGAAACAAAACCCACAAGCTGATTGTAGAAAACCAAAATGCTGAGCAGGTAAACAAAATGATTGCTGAGGCACCAAACTGGAATACAGAAGAAAACTGGACAGTTTTTTTTAGTTTTTTTGTTTTGTAACAAAACCCAAACCCATCAATGATATTTTTGTCTCTACCAGCATGTTAGATATCTAATGAAGTTATTTAGAGAGCTTCATTCCTAACCCCTAAGATGCACACCTTTCATCCACATTAGCTGTTCCAAGCACTAGCAGTCCACCAGGCATTCCACGACTCCATAGGCACAGCTGTGCAAACAGGTAGGCAAGTACCATTCTTATTCTGGCCTAAAAGTCAAATATAGAAAACCAGGTTTTAAGGAAGAAGGAATTCTCAAGTGGCAGGTCGTGGCAGCTCGATCAGTCTCAGCAAGAGGATATTAAGAACAGTATGGATTACATAAAGCCTGCGGACCACATTTCCTTCTGGGGAACCTTCTGGGGGCCACATGCCTGTGGTGGACAGAGGCCAAAGTCGGTGGGGCAGTGAATATCAGTAGGCTGGTGCTTACGCAGAAATTCATGCACCCCTTTCTATCCTCTATCTAGGCAAGCAAGAGGCACTATCAGAGTTCAAAGACACATTCCAACCAGGCAAAAACTCACAAGGACCTGCCTAAGGAGGATGTGTGGCCTGGGGAGAGTCTCAAGGGTCGGACAGAGAGGCCTGAAAGCCAGGCCTGAGGTTCCTGACAACAAAATAAGTGGGAGCAAGGTCAGTTATTAGAATGTTTAGTAAATTACTCTGCATTGTAAGAAGTGCAAGACAGCCAAGTCCTATTCCTAAGGACCATAGGCAATAGATGTTGCTAGCAAAGAAAGAGAACTAAAACTGCAAGATAGAGAAATTATATGGTGTCAGTCTAAAGCGAGAGAAATCTGACTTCAGCAGCTAGCTCTACCATACTCAGAAGAATCACCAAGTCCCCAGGAAATCAGTAGAAAAAAATAAATATAGATAAAATTACCTGCACATTTTGTAGGGCCAAATTTTCCCTGGCACTTCCTCCATGTACTTTATACTGGGGCAATCGTCCTGTTACGGCATTGAAAATGCTCCAAACAGCCTTCACAGCTCCATCTATGTTTATGTTTATATGATAACTGAGAGAAGAAACAAATACTTACCACCAAAGGAAAGCATTTTCTACCTCATCAAGACAAAATTCATAAGTTTGCTTTAACATATTTTACTGTCCAACAAGGATTAAAGGCTTGGAGCCAAATATAAGTTAACCTAAGGAAGTTCACAGAAGGAAAGTTTCCTGTCTCCTCATCTAACCTGCAGAGGCCCCTAAGAATCACGAAAAGCCTCTCTAAAAGGTGAACTGGGCACCAGAGGCTTCTGGGGGAAGAGATTCCTGTGCAAAACTAGGCTTGGTCCCAGGATGGCTTATTGAAGTTCACAGGAGGAACACTTTCCATCCCCACCTCCCATAACAATACCCTCCATCCTTCTACAATCTTCAAGACAACCCCCCAAACCTCCAGAGACACTTTGGGGGGCTCAGGCAACAGCTGTAGGAGAGAAGGCAACAATAAACTCTCATTTCATGAACTTCCTTAAATTAACTTAACTCAGGAACCAAGTCAAAGTTTGTCAGGTGTTTAACTCACTGAAGATACAAGTTAAAACTGAATGTCACAGAAGATACTTCTCTAGCCTTGCCAACCTTTACAAAAGTTAATGTGCTTCCCTCCCTTCCGCTGCCCAGTTCTTACTATTTACACTTCCTAAGTATTTGAGGCAGTCTAGTAAACAACCCCAAAGTGACTTGAATTTCTAAAATACACCAAGACAAAATATAATATTGAAAAACCAACAATACATAAAAAATATAAGCCAGAAGATTAAAATTAAAGCCAGAAATAATCTAGCAACATCTTTGATTTTACACCAATGATTTGTGGAGGTCTGAAGAAATAAATGCATCTTGACTAATGCCCAGACAGCTCACGTAGGGGCAACTATCTCCACGTGGAGAAAATTCACAAGGATTGGCTCTTCCCTCCTGTGATTTCCAGCAACTGGTATTCAGAAGCATTGCTGTCTCCAGCTGTGGAGAAAGAGCATGCTTGTCATGGCTAGTAGCTAATGCAGATGCCTATCTGAATGTAATGCCCCTGTCTAATGGTACTGCTAGATCTGTATCAAGGTTTTTAATCACAACCTACAGTTTATCATGCATTTATCATTCATATACCTGCCTATCTCTTCAGCCAAACATTTGGCTCTATTGCACGTTTCCTGAGAGGAGTTTTCACTAGCCATGTAGCAAGTTGTTAAGACACGTCCACAAAGTTCCTGAGGCTCCTTTGGTGTGTAGGCCTCATCATTTACTATTTTGCGCACATCGTCTAGCACAGTCTGATCTGAAAACGGTAAGAAAGGAGGCAGTCAGGAAATGAGAGATGAACTGAGTGTATCAGAACTAATAGCAGCTGCATCATTTCATAAAGTAACATAATTCTGTGTTGGTAAGTATTCTGAATACAGTTTGCTGATGCTGGTAAGCTTACTTTAAACTGAAGAGCAAATATTTAATTTAAAGATGAAAATGCATACTTTGGGGGCAGTTATTTGAAGTAAGCATTTCTCCCTTTCTCCCTTTTTTGGGAAAAGTTTGGACTCTTTACCACTCTTTGGTAGCAGAATAGAACATCTTAAGTGTGATTACATTTGTTCCAAACAACGTAAATTATATGAAATTAAACCTGAGGGTGACAAGGCTGAAAATCAGGTGGAGGTATTACTGTATATGTAGCTAATTAAGATGTACAAAGAACTGTCATGGGATCCTGGGTGGGAAGTCCAAAAGAATTAATGAACAAGAATGTAAAATGATAAGAGTGTATAACTGAAAATCTACAAATAAAATAAAGAAATTAAACCTGAGAGAAATCAGGTAAACAGCCTTGGTTCAATAAAGGAGAAGCTCAATTTGCTTTCAGTTCTAACACACCAACAACATAATCCTATGCATGTTTAGTTGGACATAAATCCCACTGTGTTCAACAAGACCTACTTCCTTAGTTTGAGTACCGTATGTTTTAAGATTGCAGTCTTAAGCAACTTGGGAGTATGATTCTAAGCTGTGCTGATTACAGCATAACACACTGTGTGACTCAAAAGAGCAAAAAGAATTGTTTCCATTATTTTGAACACTACAAAGGGTCTAGGCCAAATTAAAAGTATTGACTCACTCTTGTTCCAGAGTCTTGGAATCTAGTTCCCACTCTGTAAAACAGATCCCACCTTTATCTAAAGCATAGAGTCTACGTGCAGGACATATTTCGAAAGACATCTTCAAAACTGTTTTGCTTAGAACGCTGAGGTTTCTTGAAAGCTCCTCAAGAGCATCTCAGTAAGAAGACTACTAAAACAGGACTACCTTCTCTGAAAGACAACATGCTCAGACTACTGAACTTCCTCTGCAATATACAACTTCAGGGGAATATTAAGAGTGCACTCTCAGTGCTTGCCGTGTGCTCTAAATGAGCTGTGTGTGCTACCTAAGATAAGCCACAGGATCCTCTGCAACATGCACAGGTTCTGGGCCAGCTGCTCAGAAAGGTTGCAGCTCAATAGTAAAGCACATGATTCGCATGCAGAGGATTCTTAGCATCCTCTGAGAAAGTCCTCAGAGTTATGAGTTACGCCTTTATCATTCATCGGTCCACGTGCTGCCTCTTTTGTCTCAGCTTCATACATTCAGCAGACTGATCGGAACTGGAAAGAGTTCCTGGAAAGTTTGTTGTTGTTTTTTTTACAAAGAATTAGTTTTCAAACAAACACCCCCAGCATCTACGGCAGGGATGGGGAAGCGGTGGCCTTCCAGATGTTGGTGGACTACAACTCACATCATCCCTCACTAGCTATGCTGGCTAGGGATCATGGATGCTGGAGTCTAGCAACATCCAGAGGATCACATTCTCCGGTCATCACAACTATTCAAGGGCACTTACTTCCATTCTGTACTGCATAACAAACCTGAAGACACATGGAGTACACAATGCAGGCTGCAGAAGAACTGTCCACTCCACCACTAAGTGGCAAAAGAAATCCTCCCTTAAGGAATTGCAACAGAGAAGGAAAGAAAGAAAACAGAACATTGTTGGCAACCATGTACCTGACTGTTCAGCCCACCGCAGCACAAACTATATATCCATCCTAATCTTATTCACTTCTGGCCAGCTGTGGTCCCAAGCCTCCCTTCTTCAGATCAGAATTAAAATGCATACCTTTTCTCAAACCATTTTGGAAAGTGCAAGGGGAGAGGTGACAAAACAAGGCCCCTTCCGTCAATTTGGCTGAGAACAACTCCCATTTGACTCTACCCTTCTCAGAATTGATTTCTGCAGTGATCCTTCCGGATAATAATACAGTTAACTAATGACTATCATCATCATAATCAATTTATGATTCATCTTCTAAGCAACCACCTCAAGGTGATATATATGGAAGATAATTAAAAACACAAAAATATCCAATACGTTTATGAACAGTATAAAATACCGTGTTTCTCACATTATAAAACATCCCTACAAAATAAGGCATGGCAGGATTTTTCTGAGGTGGCAAAATATAAGGCATACCTCGAAAATAAGCCATACCGCGGGTCTGTGGCAAAGAAGAGGAAAAGGAAGGGGGCTGCTTGGAACCGGCTGCTGCTGCTGCGTTAACCCCTGGGACCCGGCTGCAGCCTTTGCGCGCGCTGCGCGAAGCCCCAGGACCCGGCTACAGCCTTTGCACGCGGCGCACGAAGCCCCAGGACCCGGCTACAGCCTTTGCACGCGCCGCGCGAAGCCCCGGGACCCGGCTACAGCCTTTGCACGCGCCGCACGAAGCCCCGGGACCCGGCTGCAGCCTTTGCGCGCACCGCGCGAAGCCCCGGGACCCGGCTGCAGCCTTTGCGTGCGCCGCGCGAAGCCCCGGGACCCGGCTGCAGCCTTTGCATGCGCCGCGCGAAGCCCTGCTCGCAGACAGGCAGGCGCGCGAACGAACGAGGGAGGTGAGGAAATGGCCAGGAGAGGTTTCCCACCCACCCCTCCTCCTCCCTCGGGCTTCACATACGGTAGCTGGGCAGCCAGTCACCGGCTCTAACTACGGTATGGACTTTTTACCTCAGGCGGGGAAATGGGGTGGGGGTCGGTTGGCGGTGAGGGAGGGGCGGAAGGAATCTGAGGGGTTGCATGCTGACGCGCATCTTGCCCCCGTCACGCAAAGCGGGCTGAGGATGCGCGCCCGGCTGAGGCGCAGGCATGGGGGGGGAGAGAGCAGCAAACGTTTCCTCAGGCGATCCGAAATAGCAGGGTGACTCCCTTGCCTGCCTGCCTCACTCAATCAACTCAGCAAAACCACCTCCGCTCCCCAGCTCACTGACCGGTGTGGGAGCGAGAGGACACACACTCGCAACAGGACATGCAAAACGCGATAGCGGGGGGAGCTACTGCACTACCCATGTATCGTAATAAAAATAAGACATCCCTTGAAAATAAGCCATGGTGTGTTTTTTTGAGGAAAAAATACATATAAGACGTGTCTTATAATATGAGAAACACGGTAGTTGGTACCGGAATGCACTTATCTGCCTTCCCTATTCCTTTCCCCTTATGTATCATGTCTCTTATACTGTAAGGTTGCAATCCTAACCCTAATAAAACTTACTTCTAAGTATGGTAAATATGGGTAGAAGGCCTTTTTTAAAGTTTTGTTTCCAGCTGATTTACTTGGAAGGAGCCATATTGCCAGAAATGTAGTGAACATGGAATGTAGTGATCATGTGGTTCTGAAGCAGGGGTGGGAAACTGGCACAATGACTTAGTTGAATACCACCCATAGACTCCATATTCATTATCAGGCAATTCAAGGTGCTGGTGCTTTCCTTTAAAAACCCATACCAACTCAGGCCCCAAGTATCAGAAGGGGCACCTCCTCCCACACCAACTTGCCTATGCACTACGATAGTCCAAGGTGGTCCTTCTCTGTGTTCCACCTTTAGGAAAAGTACACCATGTCTATGCAAGAGGGATGGCTTTGTCTATGTTGGCAACACAACTACGTAACGCCCTCCTGAGGCAGAAATGCATGGCACCAACAAAGTATTCTTTCCGGCGCCAGATTAACATCATTTTACTTGTCCAGGCATTTAAAATTTTATTTTTGTCTGGTTAGGTGGTTTTATTCCTCTTCAGTTTTGTTGTTGGTTTGTATTTTTGTAATTGGGTGCTTTTAAAAAAAAAGTGTGCAGTGCCCTGAAATCCATTTTTGGACAAAGGGCACTTCATTGATTTTTAAGGCAGAGTAATTATATAATAAAGCTGCCTGCATATGAATATAATTTTAAAAAAATAAAAGAAGTGTGTCAGCACAGCAAATCTCTATTCATGGCAAGCAAAACTGTGTCCTGCCTCCAAGAGAATTCACTAAGCCAGGCTTCCTCAAATTTGGCCCTCCAGATGTTTTTGGCCTACAACTCCCATGATCCCTAGCTAGCGGGACCAGTGGTCAGGGATGATGGGAATTGTAGTCTCAAAACATCTGGAGGGCAAAGTTTGAGGAAGCCTGCCTGCACTAAGCTTATCTTTACTGATTTTTGCCAGCTGTCTCCTTAACTTTAAGACTGTGGAATACAATGAATGGGGGGGTGGGGAATCATGCAAATCAAATTAAGTCGAAACATCTTTAAACAGTAAAAAACACTCCATAAATACCAGTTTTGCTACCTATTTCAGAAAGAAACAAGAATGGGCAACCTGCAATTCTAAGTTAAAAGTATCTTCATCTCAAAATCCATGCAGACTCTCAATTGCCCTTTTGTTAAATTAAAAAATCAGCCTTCCTCAACCTGGTGCCCTCGAGATACTTTGAACTATGAACTCTGATCAGTTCAAGTCAGCACAGCTAATAGTCAGGGATGATGAGTTGTAGTCCAATTTTTTTTGAAGGGTATAAGCTCGGGGAAGGCTAATTTAGGTGAATGAGGGAGTAGAAGTCTTTACCTGTTTACTGCGCCGTAAATAGTCCCAAAGCCAACATGCAGGGCCAAGGCTGAAAGCAAAAGAGCACATGTTTCAAGATGACTGAAGAAAAAAGTCATATTCTCACAAAATCATTGGAGCTTCTCCTAGAATTGCACCTTGGCAGCACCTATATTTTATTAAGAATTTCATGGTCCCTATTTACATTGCACACACACACACATACACACACAACTGACAGCACAATCCTATGCATATTTACTCAGAAAAAAAGCTCCAATGAAATCAATGTGACTTATTTCCAGACTTATGTCACAGGGTTACAGAGCAAGTTACTTAAACTGGTCAATGGTATCGAGAACCATGAAGGGGACTAGGTCAGAATGAGCAGGGTCACACTCCATCAACAAAATGTCTTCAACATGGGTGACCAAGGCAGTTTCAGGGACATGAATTCAGACTGAAATGGATCCAGGCAACAACAACAACAAAAATGCGCCTAATTTCTTCTTTTAAAAAAATTATTTATTTATTTTACCTCTAATCAGAAGATCCACTGCTTTCGGTGACGGTATGTGGATTCGGCTGTAGGGTGCAATGGAGCCATGAGCGGACTCAGGCCCCTTCCCCTTCGCAACATCAGCGAAGGGAAGATTGGGGTTAAGGCGGGTTCTCCTCGCTCTGCTGGACCCCTGGAGTCCCCACTTGTTTGGGGGGGGGGGGTTTCAGGGGGGCACCTAGCCCTGGTGCGCACCCCCAGAACCCTAACAACCTGGACCGTGTCGTCTTTTAGTCAGACGACACGGAGCGCACCGCCATTCCGCTCCGCAGCAGACCAGAAGTCCCCACTTTCCATAAGAATACTTAAGGCATTAAAAATAATAATAGAAAAATGGAATTAGAAGGTAGACTGTACAAAAATGAAGGCTGGAAATAAGTCTGTAAGAAGGATTCTGTCATTGTTCTTCACATTTCACTACAAAGAATCAATGTCCACTTAGCAAAAGGCTGAGGCTCAACAGTGTTGAGTTATGGAGAATGCAAATGTCACTTGCTTTTAACTTCCAAACTGCTCCAAATCTGTTTACCCTTGGAGGGAAGCTTGCAGAAATATCAGCCTTGAAAATGAGCAGAAAATGAGTAGAACACTTTGTTCAGAAGTTCAATATCTCATTTTTAAATCTCCAATAAGGATAATTAATGACTTCTTTCTCTGCTCTAAAGACACAAGACTGATCAAGTAAAGGGCATTGGGGAGCCCAGGAGTACAAACTAAGGCTTTGGGGAATTATCATGGAGGAAAAAGTTGAGTGGTGCTGTCCAACTCTGCTCTGTTTGCATCAGTCAGGGAGATGTTATACAAGGAGACAGGCTTCTTCCTAATTTTGCTTACCTGATCTCTTCCTCAGGACTATGATACCTCCACTGGATTGGGTCGCTCACAGGTGTACATACATCATCGGAACATGACAGGGCAAAATTTACTTTTATTCTGTGGTAAGGAGTCACTCTGCTTCCCTGCTCAATTAAAAAGGAAAAAGAGACGGTTCAGAAAACGAGAGGCATTTTACCTGAGGAAAAGCAGGCTGTTTTCTTACGTTCTGAAATACAGTATCTGTCTGGATGCTTCAGTTTTAGCTTGCATTGGCTGTAGTTTCTTACTTAACAAACACCTTGTGGGGAGGGGAATCAGATATAAGGAATTCTTACTGCTAAGTTTCGAGAGGATATTTCCGCCCTGTAACTTCTGACATCTTCCAAGTCCAGTGTGGCAGTCAACACTTCCTAAAAAATGACAGCGATATCAACCTGTAATAAGGTACTGAGTTTACAAAACCGTTTTTTATGTGTTTTCTCACACATGCTAAAGACATAAGAATGTCTAACCTACTTTTACTTTGAATGTAGTAAATAAAGCTCCCATTCTGCACTCACACTAACACACAGGAGTGTGCTTTTAAGAATATTTTGCGGCACTCTCAAGCACAATTCCTACAAGTGGGCACCTTCTGTGCCAGCATTTAAACATTTACTGAAAACTTTTGTAGTCCACCAGGCCTATGCAGGCAATTAAGAGTACATCTTCCACAACTGATGTTTGTTATTAACTTGTTTATTTATGATTTGATTTGATTTGTTTTATACTGCTGTAAACCACTGTGAGATATTGTTATGATACATTAGTATATTAATATTTTTATGAATAAATGAATGCATTACCACATCATCCAGAGAAAACTGAAGTCCTTGAGCAACAGTGTCTCCATTCATAGAGATCATAGCACAGCCGTCATAATACAGACGATCGCCATCACAGCCTTTTTGGTTAGCCATGACATATATCCCGCCATTCTAAAAAAGCATGCACACACATATTATTAAAAAAACTATTCAGCCCATACGTCACTAACTGCAACAACAACATTAATCTTTTAAATAACAGCAAAAAAAAAAATGCTTTTCATTCTACTTTTAGAGAGCTGCTGTGCGCAAGTTATGGGAAGCCAGATTTTTGTCTGTCAACAGAACCAAGTTTTACCCAAGTGCACAGTGTGTCCTGTTCATTTTATATAGTGCATTTATATACTAAGCTTCATCAACAAGTGCTCTCAAAGCAATTTCCATAACAGCAAACAAAGCTATAATATTAAAAATTCACAGAAAACAAATTAAAACATCAATAATAATAAAATCAATAATAATAATAAAACCATCAATTAAAGCATCAATAACAAAACCACACACACACACACACACACACACCAGTGGTATAACACCAGGCAGACTCAATGCTTATTCAAAACAATCTAACCACAGCTCCAGAAGCTAGAGAAAACAAGCAAGTCTTCACCAAGTGGTGCAATCCTATCAATATTGTGGCCACCTATGCCTCCAGGGCAGGGAGCTCTGCGGCTGAGGCACCACTACAGAGAAGGACCTACTCTAAGGCAGTGTTTCTCAACCAATGTGCCTCCAGATGTTTTGGGACTACAACTCCCATCATCCCTAGCTAGCAAGACCAGTGGTCAGGAATGATGGGAGTTGTAGTCCCAAAACATCTGGAGGCACACTGGTTGAGAAACACTGCTCTAAGGTCCCTACACAGCAAGCTACGGTAAATGTACTGGTGAGACCACAAGCAGGAGCCCCTGCCCCATATCTCGGAGCTTTGGCTGGCTGATATGGGGAGAAGTGCTCTGTCAAATCCCTAGGCCCTGAGTCATTCAGGGCTCTATGCATTAAGAGTTAACACCCTGAACTGGGCCTGGTAACACAAAGGCAGCCAGCGCATATTGCACAAAGTAGATGTTCAGTGAAATTGCACAGAAGTGCCTGTCAGTACTCTGGTGGCTGCATTCTACACTAGCATCTTCAGACTGTCTTTAAGGATAGTCCTGCCTAGTCTAGTAGTCTAGCTCCTGTATGTTTAATAGGAGCATCAGCGTAAAGACAAGGCAGTTCTCAACAAGTCCTTACAAACAACTGGGACTACCCATGCCACAGGAAGTTAACAAGCAGTGGGAAGTTCTTTCGCAATACCAGCTCTGCAAATATAAAAGCGAAAAGGCCTAGTATTTTGCTTCCACCCACACAACTCAGCCACTTCCCCACACAATCTGCTCTTGGTTACAGAATTATGTAAAGAATTCGGGGAGGTTGTGGGAGCCAGACATCATCATATGCAGATACTTTTCAGAGAACCATAGCTCATTCCCATGATCAAGAGGGAAACTTTGCCAAATTGCTGCGATCAGAAAAAAAACTTCTGGCCACTGCAGAGTATATCAATTTACAAGAGAATCCATACTGGAGGAAGATATTAAGTAATCAGTTTTCTTGTGGAAATTTATCCTGTGTTTCCTTGTCAGGGCTCCAAAAACTGATCATCTGCTTAAAGTTAACTACCATGGCCAGGGATTTCTTTCTTTTCACACGCACTAAAATCAAGTCCCAGGTTATAAAGGATAATACAACATGACTATGCTATTACAGACTATGATCTGAAGATAGATGACGAAGCCGCCTTGATGACCCTAAGGAAGTCTGATTCTGGGAACAGAGACTTTTGGGCAACACTGCAGTTGCCACCTTGAATTATATTGATGAGATATCAATGTCACACACACCATTTAATGAAAAATCAAGTAAAATGTGGGGATATTAGACCTACCTTTGCTGTTGCAAAATTTACCAATTCCACTCGGGTATTAGCTTTTCGCAATACATGGTGACTCGCTGAAGAATTTGTGAATATCTCCACGCCATCAATTCCCATTTCAATGTGAGGACTATGAAATTGAGGAGCCACAAATTAAGTGAAAAGCTTGCAGCTGTGTGCTATCCAAAATCTGCATTGTGCTACTGGATCAAAATTTAGCACAGCAATAGCTTGCTGTTTGACTGCATGGAAAATGCAGTTTCACGGCCACCAAAGTGCTATTCTAGGGAACAGATGTTCGGATAAAACTGATATAAAGGGGGCCCTGACCATCAGGTCCAGTTGTGTCCAACTCTGCGGTTGCGGCGCTCATCTCGCTCTATAGGGCCGAGGGAGCCAGCGTTTGTCCGCAGACAGCTTCCGGGTCATGTGGCCAGCATGACAAAGCTGCTTCTGGTGAACCAGAGCAGTGCACGGAAACGCTGTTTACCTTCCCGCCGGAGCGGTCCCTATTTATCTACTTGCACTTTGATATGGTTTCGAACTGCTAGGTGGGCAGGAGCTGGGACCGAGCAACGGGAGCTCACCCCATTGCAGGGATTCGAACCGCCGACCTTCTGATCAGCAAGCCCTAGACTCTGTGGTTTAACCCACAGCACCACCTGGGTCCCTAAAACTGATATACCCATATAGAAAACACCACTTACACCATTACTGCATGAGTAGAGTACGCAGCAAGGTGGATGAAGTCTTCATTTGGAAACCCTCATCTATGTGAGTGTTGCCCACTCTTTTTGGTAAGATTGCCTCTCGTCAAGTCCAATGTATGAGACAGTGCCACCAATCTAGAGTGCTGCAGACAGTGTGCAACCTCCACATGCCTTGTAGCTTTACACTGAATCAAATGTTTATGGATGACTGAGCTCCATATGTTGACTTTTGAAAAGTCAATTTACAAATGCCAAGCCCATGCTTATGTTATAAAGTAATTAAGAAAAACTATTGTGCAAATATGAAATGTAAACTGAAGCTCTGGTAAAAACATGGGTATAGTCTATGAGCACCTCTAGTTACATGAATCATAGATACCCTCTGATTTAATGATCTACTGACCCTTGTTATCAGATTTCTTTTTATGCATATAGAGTTATTGTTACTACCAGCATTCTTTCTATTATTATGGTTTAAGTTTGGTATTTATGATCAGTGACTTTGGATATGAATATCTATTTCCTCAAATTAGAAAAGCTCAACCCCCCCCCCCCCCGCAATTACTAAATACAGTGGTACCTCGGTTTAAGAACAGCCCTGTTTACGAACTATTCGGTTTACGAACTCCGCAAAACCGGAAGTAATTTCCCGGTTTGCAAACTTTACCTCAGTCTAAGAACAGAATCCGAACAGTGGAAGGACACCAGTGGCGAGAGGCCTCATTAGGGAAAGCACACCTCGGTTTAAGAACAGTTTTGGTTTAAGAACAGACTTCCGGAATGCGTTAAGTTAGAAAACCGAGGTACCACTGTATTCAGTGTACAAAACAAGCAATAAACAATTTAAGGATACAGAAATATCTACAATAAAAGCTTCAGTTCTCCATATTGCCATCTTATTGATTAACTTGACTTGTTCTCTAGAACGTTCCACATATATATATATAGAGAGAGAGAGAGGGCAAAGGGGTCTTCAATGTTAACTGCAAAATTGATTTGGATTTGATTTATTTTAGCAGTTTTGGGAATCCTCTCCAAACCTTAATTCACCTCTCTTACCTGACTGGTGTCCACAGTTCTTCGCAGATTTCACTTCCTATGCAGGTATCTAAAGTTGCCAGAACTGCATCACCAAATGGGACACTTTCCTAAGATAAGCAAGGAGTGAGGATGGGCCATTGGAATAGGAAAAAATAATCCATGACCCAGTGATTGACCAACATACAAAATTATCCGTCTAAAGCTGTGATAAAGGCATTTATCATATGCAATTTGACTCACAATACCCTAATAAAAACACCTCTCAAAAAGTTTATCAAACTAGAGTTTACATCATTTATATTTTTTTAGTTTGAACATACTGCACCATAGCACGGGGATGGCCAATTATAATCCAAGTCACAAGATGCAATATTGGGCACAGTAGCTCTCAGCTACAAAACGTATCAGGAAATTAAGCTCTGGAAACTGTGCTTCTGAAAGGCATGTTTCTGATCCCTTAACCAAGGTAAAAAGTATCACAAGGGGGCTATGGGGTTTCACAGTTCCTCCTCACAGGGTCTCCTGCCCTTCTCTCCAATCAGCCCAGCAATAACTTTTAATGTTAAGCAAGGTTTTTAGTTTAAATCAGATAATTTAAACTTGCTTCAAACCCTGGTTTGAAAGTGAATCTGGATGAGCAACAGCTATGGTTACGGGCTATGCTAACATAATCGTAATTTTAAGGCTAATGGAATTAAATGAGAGTTGCCAACATGGCAACCACAGAGGCCTTCGCTGTTACCCACGGAGTCCCCTTTTCCTGCAGAATCTAGCCAGAAGAATACGATATTGTGTGGCACCCACAACAATTCACCTGATTTGCAAATGTGCCCATGGTCCCCAAAAGATCCTATGGCTTGTTTTAGATGATCTTTAATTTTAAATAACCACCTTTTTGGTGTATAAAAACTGAGGTAACATTTAATTAGTGCAAGGCTATGCATGTCCCATAAACAGTAATAATACATGAGTTTTCAATCAACTTTCCTCTTTAGTTTTTGAATTTATTTACTGCATATTCCAAATTTAAGAACATGGAAAGGAGAACAAAAATCACCATTTAGCACCTGTAACATCAAACCGCTAGTATCTAAACCAGGCATCCCCAAACTTCGGCCCTCCAGATGTTTTGGACTACAATTCCCATCATCCCTGACCATTGATCCTGTTAGGGATCATGGAAGTTGTAGGCCAAAACATCTGGAGGGCTGAAGTTTGGGGATGCCTGATCTAAACCATGGGACTCAGCAACATTTGTAAAGATAAAGCGCTTTATATGTGTTATAACACCAGATGGCGCTGTGGAGTCCTGTTTTTCACCAACAGAACTTCCCTGTATGAAGTTTACAATGCGTTTAACTGAATCGCTTCTTTGATGTGACTAGATCCAGCCATGGTTAACAGTCAAAGGTGATGGATATTATTATTACCTGAACTGTTATCTCTTGTATCATCCTGGGAGGAAAATACTCTTCCACATGCCTAAAGGAAGGGTTAGGGGGGAAATTATGTGACAAATAAAACACTTAAACACACTTTTCAATATACTAAATTTTAACACACTGCTAAACCTCTTCAGCTAAAACTCTCTGAAGCCAATTTCATGGCTTTCCAAAAATGTGACCAAAGAGGTTTTTTTATATATATAAAAAAGATCAAGTCAAAGCAAAAGCTTTTCATGAACAGGCCTGCACAACTTGCAACCTACCAAGCATGAGATCTATGGTATAGGGTGGTATGCAAATTCAACAAATAATAATTTTAAAAGTCAAATGCAGCTTTAGTAATACAGTAATAATAATAATAATTTATTTGTATCCCGCCCACCCCGGCTGAGCTCAGAGCGGCTAACATCATTAAAAACAACACAATAAGCATAAAAACAGACATCAATTAATTAAAATACATCTTAAAATTAATTCAGACAAGTTAAAATCTGGGCAGGTGGCAATTAACCGGTTGGAATAGAGAGTGGTTAATACTTGCCAGGACCAACTGTTTCCACTGATCATACAAGGACCTGTGAGCGGGTTGGGGGCCTCCTTCGGGCTTGTTTGATACAAAGGAAAGTAAGTCAAACTGAATCCTGCCCAAAGGCCTGGCGGAACAGCTCCGTCTTGCAGGCCCTGCAGAAAGATGTCAAATCCCGCAGGGCCCTGGTCTCTTGTGGGAGAGCGTTCCACCAGGCCGGGGCCACAGTCCAAAAGGCCCTGGCTCTAGTCAAGGCCAGTCTAATTTCTCCGGGGCCCAGGATCTTCAAGGTGTTGTTGTTAGCAGGCTGTAAGGTCCTCCATGGGGCATACCAGAAGAAGCAGTCCCATAGGGTCCTAGGCCGTATAGGGCTTTAAAGGTTAAAACCAGCACCTTAAACCTGATCCTGTACTCCACCGGGAGCCAGTGCAGCTGGTATAGCACTGGATGAATGTGATCCCGTGATGGGGACCCCATAAGGAGTCTCGTCGCAGTATTCTGCACCTGCAGAAGTTTGTGGGTCAGTTTCAGGGGCAGCTTTACAGCCTGAGAGGAAACCCTCCTGGCTTTGCAGTCTCATGCAAAGGACAAATACAGGCTTGGCTGGCTGCCATGCATGGTTAGCATGCCCCACCTGGCGCTCATGACAAAGTATTATATCAGGATGCAATGTCAGCATGGTGCTATTCTGGCAATGATTTTTTAAAAATGTTTAAGACAAGACATACAACAAAGCCTCCTGAAGGATCTTCTAATAGAGGTTTGGTGTGATATATGTCAAGGAGCAACCCAATTCTCTAGAATGGCTATCACAATGAAGTATAGGAACTTGCCGCGATCTACTCCAAGGAGTGAACCATCGCATCTCCCGGTAGTTTCCTGTATTTGCCAATGCCATCTTTGGCCGTATCAGAAGTATTTTCCTTGAATAAAACAAATAAAGCTACCATGAGGACATGCAGTGCAACAAAATGAAAACAAGGCCCTCGAGAAAGGTTCTTTTACTGCAATCCAGCCAAAGTTAAGGATTTTGAAATCTGCTTATTTCAACAGAGAACAATCAAACATATACTTAGGCCTAAGCATTAGTTTTTTCCACTTAAAAAATGAGGATTAAAGCTACACCTAAACACAAGCACACAGAGTATTCCAGAGAGGTGCATTCTAAAAAAGAGAGGAAGAGTACTTTGATTGGAAAGCAGTCACGTACTTGTTTAAGAAGATCACTCTGCAATTGTAGCGAACATTTCGGTGCATAACAGGCCTGCAGAAAAAATAAAAATCAGTGTAATCAAGAGATTCCTCACTACAGATGACATTCACATATATATGTATATGAGAGGACCTGAACAAAATAATCAAATTTTGAGTATCTTTCACACACCTAGACTCTGATGCACTCAAAACGTCTCAGTTCTAGCACACACCAGAAATATTTCTCCCTGTTTTCACTCTTCCTATTATAAGCCCACCTTGCCAGAAACAGCCAATTCAGTGCTGCAGGCATCCCCATTCTATGCCTATCATCTAGACAAGGCAAAACTAGATTCTAGCCTTCTACAGATCCCACTTCATTTATATACTGTATGACTGAGCTTGTACAAATGTGCTCAATACTGGAAAAGAGGAATCTCTGTTAATCATTTTACCTTTTTTTAAAAAAAAAACTTTAAAAAAACCCAAATGGCTTCACCTTTCCTCATAGGGGAGTCGCTACAGCCCCTTCATCATTTTGCCCATCCTGTTCTGTACCTTTCCCAGCTCTACAGCATCTCTGCTGAAGTGTAGTGACCAGAAGTGGGCACAATGGGCCATATTTAATGAACTGCACTAGGGGAAGCCAGCAGAAGGATTCCTACTAACATAGTGGGAATTCCCCCTGATTCCCACTCCCCATCCCTAAATCCGCTCTGAAGGGTTGGGGGAGCCCCTGGAACAGATTTAGAGGGTGTGCCACAGGAGGACAGGGGAAGGTTCAGCCACGGAAGGAAAATCCTTGCATTGACAGAACCATACCCTCAGCACTACATTGAATACAACCCAGTATTTCAAATGACGGTCATATTGTTATGAAACAAACGTGTGAAATAATGGAATGAAATATGGCACAGATGGGTGAACATGTATTTTTTCCCCTTTAACAAGGCTAAAGGGGTTAGAAGTCTAGTACTACCAAAAACTGCTGGAGTTGTCAGAAAACCAGCCAGAACAGGAAGACCAGGAGATAAGAACAGTGTGTACTTTGAAGGAAACAGCTGCAAAAAGAGAATGGAATGTGGAATCAAGGTCATGAAAAATAAAAACGTCTAAAGAGCTATGAGAAGCCTGTATCCAGTGAAGAACAGAACGAGGTTAAAGAAGATGCATTGCCAAGACTCCCCCATTTTAATCAAGACTAGTCGTGTAAGGGCTGCCCCCTCCATGTGCTTGCAAAAGTATGAATTAAATGAAAATAGCATCATGTACTGCTAGGTTGTTGGGACGCAGGTGGCGCTGTAGGTTAAACCACAGAGCCTAGGGCTTGCCGATCAGAAGGTCGGCGGTTCGAATCCCCGTAACGGGGTGAGCTCCTGTTGCTCGGTCCCAACTCCTGCCCACCTAGCATTTAGAAAGTGCAAGTAGATAAATAGGTACCGCTACAGCGGGAAGGTAAATGGTGTTTCCGTGTGCTGCTCTAGTTCGCCAGAAGTGGCTTTGTCATGCTGGCCACATGACCTGAAAGCTGTACGCCGGCTCCCTCGGCCAATAACGCGAGATGAGCGCCGCAACCCCAGAGTCAGTCACGACTGGACCTAATAGTCAGGGGTCCCTTTACCTTTACTGCTAGGTTGTTAAGAGTTAATAATAACAAGTCAAAATTGTCCTGAGCTTCCTTCTCTACAAGACCCACACACTTTCAAGGCAGTGGTTTCATCACCCACTGAGATAAAATTGGCCACAATATCAAACTTTCATATAAGAGCATAATCAAGTTGCTGGTTTCATTCCCAATCCCTTTGCTAGTGATGTCTAGCACATAATTTGTTTGTGTCCCCACCCCCCCCCCCCACATACACAGGGGCAGCAAACCAGGTCAACATTTTCACTGAGCTATCTACCACAAACCCCAATATCTTGCTTCTGCAATGTTACCATCCCGTGTGCAGTCAGGGCAATTGAGGATTGTTGTTGTTTAGCCCCCATGTGCATTATTTGCTTACAATGAACCACATCTGACATTTTAACACCCATTCACAGAGTTTGGAGAGATCTTTGTACAGCTCCACGCAACCCCTTTTTATTCTACCACCCTAAAGAATCTGGTGTTATCAGCAAACCTGGTCAGTTAACTGCTCACCCCTAACTCCAGACCAGTTATGAACAAGTTCTGTTCCCAATACATTATTACTTCTTTTTCTGTTCACAAAATAACATGGAGGAAACGAGGTCACAGAAAATAATTGAGGGATTGTGCTGCCTGCGTAGCAAAACAGGACATGCATGTGGCTAGGAAGGATACACATAGAGTACATATTTGTGGCGAGCAAAGCATATGCTCAGCTTTGGCTGAGTCACTACTTACAGTCATTCCTGGACCAGGGCAGCTTGACCTGTTGTCCACGCTCTAGTGTTCTGCTTGGACTACTGTCATGCTTTCTATGTGGGGCTGCATTTGAAGATGGTGCAGAGGCTGCAACTAGTACAAAATGTGGCTGCTAGTTTGGTAATTGTGGCACCCAATGGGAACATAGGGACGCGGGTGGCACTGTGGTCTAAAGCACTGAGCCTCTTGGGCTTGCCGATCAGAAGGTCGGCGGTTCGAATCCCCACAATGGGGTGAGCTCCCGTTGCTCGGTTCCAGCTCCTGCCAACCTAGCAGTTCGAAAGCATGCCAAAAAGTGCTAGTAGATAAATAGGTACTGCTCCAGTGGGAAGGTAAACGGCGTTTCCGTGCGCTGCTCTGGTTCGCCAGAAGCGGCTTAGTCATGCTGGCCACATGACCCGGAAAAACTGTCTGCGGACAAACGCCAGCTCCCTCGGCCTGTAGAGCGAGATGAGCGCCGCTACCCCAGAGTCGTCTGCGGCTGGACTTAACTGTCAGGGGTCCTGTACCTTTTTTAATGGTAACATCTGTCACTGATCCTGAAAGCACTGCACTGGCTGCCAGTGAACTACCAGGCCCATTCAAAGGGTTCGTACTAGCATATTGTAACCGTTTTTAGGTATTTTTAACTGAAACTGTTGTTAGAATGTCAAACAGAAAAACAACAACCAGACTTTTAGCAGACATCTGGAGGCAGGCCTGTTTAAGGAAGCTTTTAATGTTTGATGGACTATTGTATTTTAATATTTTGTTGGAAGCCGCCCAGAGTGGCTGGGGAAACCCAGCCAGATGGGAGGGAGGGAGGGAAATAAATAAATAAATAAATATTATTATTATTATCATCATACTATTTTAGAATCCTTTTTTAAAAACAAAATGTGGGTGTGTTTGCTACCCTGGGCTCCTTCAGGAGGAAGGATGGGGTATAAAGTCAATAAATAAATAAACCATGGCTCTCCAGCTAATGTACAAACATTATAATTACAAGGTAACTTACATTCCAACATCACAGATTATGTCTTGAGTAACAGGAGACTCCAAAAGTTTGGCCAGAACTTGAAATGAATGTAGGAGAGTATCAGACTCATAGTAATGATCAGAGCAGCCATATCCACTGCATGGAAACAAGAATCATATCAAGAAACACTTATTTTTATACCAAGAAGGAAATTCTGAGCTTTCGCAAGAGAAATTACCTAAAGCAGAACCACTTCATCATAGGAAATTGTACACATCTCACATATACCAATTAATGTGAAGCAACCACTTGCACCAAGAGTATATTATTAACTACATTTATATTACTCCAATGGTAATTGACATTAAAGAAATAAGCATGCGGGTTACAGAATTATTTCCTTTTGTATTAAAATCTCTATCCCATCCTTCTGCTGCCCACAACCCAATTTGCTACTAGTTATGCTATTGGCATGAATGAGGTGGCTCTCTTTCCCCTCCAACTACAATCCCCCCTTTGCCCTACAAATGGACAGGTTTGCACATTATTTCAGAAGGTAGAAGCGAAGTGTTGAGGACAATTAATCTCTTAAGGATAAATGTTTCAAACATTACCGGTACCTACCCCAACTCAAAAACCAGTAAGCATGGCAGTGTGTGTTAACACTGTCACCTTTAAAAGTGCTGATCACCTGTTTGAAGAGGTGAGCAGACGAAAACTGGCTTTCCCTTCTCCTATATAAAGACAGGAACAAGAGGGTGGAATGTGATTCTGGTGACTAGTCGACTGCTCTGGATGCCACCCCTGCTAAGTTTGCACAGCGTTGTATCTGAACAATTTTCAGAAGCAATGCAAAATAATATTTTACTTAAGCATGATTACAATAGCTATAGCTATGTACGGAAATATTTCAGTTACATTTACATTTACTTATATTTGTAACATACTTGATATCCTTACTCCCCAAGGTTATGGAGGATTAGGATGTCATATAGAGGAGGGAGAAAGGTTGTTTTCTGCTGCTCCAGAGAAGTGGACACGGAGCAATGGATTCAAACTACAAGAAAGAAGATTCCACCTAAACATTAGAAAGAACTTCCTGACAGTAAGAGCTGTTCGGCAGTGGAATTTGCTACCAAGGAGTGTGGTGGAGTCTCCTTCTTTGGAGGTCTTTAAGCAGAGGCTTGACAGGCGTATGTCAAGAATGCTTTGATGGTGTTTCCTGCTCGGCAGGGGGTTGGACTGGATGGCCCTTGTGATCTCTTCCAACTCTACGATTCTACGATTCTATGATTCTAGGAAGATCATATTTCTCTTTTTCCCTGCAAAAGGACTACTACTATATGAAACGGTTAAGAAATTCTCACCAAATTTCAAGTTCTGGCCCAAGCCGGTATCTTGCTCCCTTCTGTTTAGCAATTTCAATACCTAGAATATCAAATTATAATTATTAATCTTTGACAATCTCCTGGAAGGGAAGAATCCTACATCTTCAAGCAGAGCGACATGAATGCTACGACTCAGTAGAGCACAAAAAAATGGCACCATGTGATGCCTCAATCCAGCCTCTTCAGAATCTCGGGTTTTTAAAAGCAAATTCCCAGCCCTTATGGTTGTACAAAAAGTGCTTGAAAATATGTGAGCACTCCATTTTGAAATCTCAAAAACCAGAGACTATCAAGGCATTCAATAACTGAGAGGACACGCTACATACAAATTGCCATCAGCGGCAGTTTTTCTTGGTACAGAATATTTTCTTTTTCCAATAGGGTACTTACTACCCTATGTACAACTCAGATTCACAGAACTGTTTAAACTGCCATCAGTAGAGAACACAGGTGCATGAAATGGCTATCACAGAGCAATAACTATGCACAGAGCTCTCTTATAGCTTACACAGAACATACAAGCTTTACAAATTGTACGAAATGCCCTGCTGGATCAGACCAAAGAATTAGCTAGTCAGCATCCATCACCAACCAAATGCCTGCAAGAAGCCTACAAACAGAACTTGACCATAACAGCCTTTTCCTGCTGTTGTTTCCCAGCAACATTATCACTTAGAACCAGGGCTTTTTTCCAGCCGGAACTCGCTGGAACTCAGTTCCAGCACCTCTCAGGTGGGTGCCATTGCTGTTATAAGAGAACAGGGAGGCGTCCATAGTGAGTTCCGGCATCTCTTTTTCTAGAAAAATAGAACTGCTTAGAACCGCCACTTGAACCAGTCTGTGCTGGGCTAGCCAGCTGGAGATCACGGTAGTCTGGCCTCTGTGGTCCACCTGATGTCAGTCACCCTCCACCTTTTGGGGAAACAAACATTAACCAATTCTGCCATAACTGGAGTTTGCAAACAAAAAAAAGCAGTGTTTCAATTTAAAAAAAATATCCAGATGAGGCCATCAAATATGCAGGGCCCAATTAGACAACATGATGAAGAGTCATCAATAGGTATCCCATCTCTTTGACATTTAAAGAGACAGGAAATTGAATCAAAGAGCTCAATCTCAGCTACTGAAGACTTATATATACCAGCTTCATGCCTTACAGAACCACTCTAAGCGGTGCAACAAAGAAGCCTGGTAAGTCCTGAGCGGGGTTTGAGCTATGAGCAGCAGAAGTAATTCATTATAATATTGTGATTTTGATTTAATAGATAGAAGATAGGGTGCAGCAGAAGGGGAGAAACAACAGCTCCATAGAAAATGGGGTGGGAGAAAGATGAAAATGTGTTTTGATTGTTTATACTAAAAATGTTGAAACTTAATAAAATATAATTGAAAAAAGAGAAAAGAAACAGAATCCTGGAAGGGGGAAATCTGCATGGCACCCTGAACAAGAACACCCGTGTCTGAAACATCTCATTGCATAATTTATTATTTCATTGCATTTATTTCATCTCATTGCATAATTTATTATAATTTATTACCACCTGCAAGCTAACTCCACCATGACCATGGAGTAAATAGAAGTGCCGGCCTTTCATAGGTATTCATTGCAGAGTTGGAAGGCACCCAAAGGGGTATCTGGTCTAAACAGCTTTGGAGCATCTTTCTCCCCCTCCTCTTTTTCAGCAAATTAATATAATATAATATAATATAATATAATATAATAATATAATATAATAGCTGAAAGAGGAGGAGAAAGATATAAAATAAATAAACTATATTGTACTATGATCTCTCTCTCTCTTCTCTTCTTCTTTGGCAATCACTCGTAGCCAAGTAAGATAAGATAAGATATCTTTATTGTCATTGTCCCCTTGCGGGAACAACGAAATTACTCGGTTGCTACATCCACTCAGATAAAGCATTCTGCATGATCCAAAATTACAAAACCTAATTAAAAACAGTAAATATAATACAAAATAACAAGTAAAATAAGATGACTTCAAAGTCTAGGCTTTCCATTTAAGGCCAAAATCGCTCTAGAGAATAAACTGTTCCTGAGACGGCTCGTTCTTGCCTGCATTGTTCTATATCTCCGTCCGGATGGCAGGAGCTCAAAGAAATGGTGACCAGGGTGCGTTGGATCTCTTGATATGTCTAGTGCTTTTCTATGGCACCTGGTGGTGTAGATTTGTTCTAAGGTGGTGAGTGAGCAGCCAATAATGCTCTCTGCTGTTTTAATAATTCTACACAGCCCTGCTCTGTCCTGAGAAGTACAGCTTCCGTACCACACACATAAACCGTATGTGAGCACGCTCTGTATGGCACAGTGATACGGTAGAAGGCAAGCAGCAGCTTTTGTGGAAGATGGTTTTTCCTTTAAATTCTCAAAAAATACAGTCTCTGCTGTGCCTTCTTCACAAGCCCCCTTGTGTTAACACTCCAGGACAGATCCTCCTGTAACTCAATGCCTAGAAATCTAAACGTTGTTACCCTCTCCACACAAATTCCGTCAATCAAAAGTGGCTGGACCTTGTTCTTCTGTCTCCTAAAGTCCACCACAAGCTCCTTTGTTTTCTTTGTATTTATGAGCAAGTTGTTAACTCTGCACCACTCTGTCAGCCGCTCCACCTCATCTCTATAGTCCGTTTACCCTCCTTATCAGAGATGAGCCCGATCACGGTTGTGTCATCTGCGAATTTGACAACCCTATTTCTAGGGTGGGCAGCGACACAATCATACGTATAAAGAGTATAAAGGAGCGGACTAAGCACACATCCTTGTGGTGTTCCTGTGTTAGTCCTAAGCATGTTAGACATATAAGGGCCCAACCGTCTTATGGAAGACAAGTAAGATTGTCTTCCATAAACACGGTGTTAACAGTGAGTCCGTAAGTGACTGTGGAGGCCAATTCTGGATCCACACGTCCTTCCAGAGTGGGGACATTGGTTTCCAGGCGGGAGTTGATTATGGAGCGGATTTGCCAAGCGTGCCTCCCTTGTGCCTTGAATTCGAGTGTCTCAAAGCCCATGACACCTTTGGTAAAGGATGTTCTCCAACTGAAGCGCTCGCAGGCCAGTGTTTCCCAATTGTTGGTGTTTATACTACATTTTTTAAAATTTGCCTTGAGACAGTCTTTGAACCTCTTTTGCTGACCACCAGCATTACGCTTTCCATTTTTAAGTTCGGAATAGAGTAGTTGCTTTGGAAGACGGTCATCAGGCATCCGCACAACATAACCAGTTCAATGAAGTTGATGTTGAAGAATAATTGCATACACACATGCGCTCGCTCTCTCCCATATACGTCCCCCCCCCGCCCCCAGGAAACACCAGCGCTCTTTGCTTTGCCTTACTTCTCAATATCCTTTCCAGGTTGCCATCAAAATCCAGCGCCCATTGATTCAAGGCGCAGGTGGCCACAGTCACCTTCCTGCCCATGGTACTTCCGTGCCTGAGGCTTCGCTTCTCCCTGGAGCCCTTCGGGGACAGTTGGTCGGCTGTAAACAACACACAGCGACAGTCCCAGCCCCAGCCGAGAGCAAAAGCGGATCCTTTCGCTTCCGGGGCGGCGGGCGGGCGAGAGAGTCCACACATAAGCCCTGCGGAACACTTCCGGGATAAATCATAGAGGTTGGAAGGAATGTGAAAATGGAACTACAGTAAACCTCCCACTCTCGTTATCCCAGCGCCAAGCATACGGCTTTTACCACAGAGATGAGAGAGGGTAGAGCGACGCGATACCATTAGTAACGCGTTCACGCGCCCCCTAGCGTCCTTTGGGTTTTCAGTTTTCTCACCGCACGGCCAGAAATGGTTGAGAACGGTTATGTGGTTTCCGTGGAAATAAATGAACGGAGTATTTATGTTCAGCTGAACTCGCGTCTGTATCCTGTGGAGCGCTAGGTTGGTGGGTCGGGGTGGAGAGAAGGTTTACGGGGTTGATAGAGGGGGCCATTTAAACCAGATTGGCTTTTTTGCTGCAATTTCAGGTCTAGCGTTTGTTTTGGCTCCCCCCCGTCTCTTTTGGCGTCCTTACTGTTTTAAGCATGAGTGTGCGAGATTTTGGTTCATTTAAATACACTTAGAAAAATGAGTGTGCTTGAAATATCTGCATATCCTATGTAGTTGTTTTAGTAGTGTCTGTGTTGCATCATGGTTGGTTGGCATTCGTCTGTCTCAGACTCGAAAAACAATTTCACCAATCAAGATTGAGCAAGTCACATTTATAAAGCCATTATTAGAAAGTTGTAAGGCGTTTAACAACCACAGCAATTATCTGAAATATGGAAAATATAATATAACATAGCTGCATTCCCCTGGAGGGCTGTTATTACTCTTAATTACGTGCTCTTCAACCTAAGGACCCAAGGCAGGTTTATGGCACTAAAACACAATATTAAAACAGTGCAACCCTACTTTTACATGGAAGTAATTACCACTGTGTCCATTGACGCTTGCTCCCTAAACATATCTTTTGGATTGCAGCCTCTGTCCACCTGACCCCTGTGCAACTTTTTCTCCTGCATGGATGTTCCTTGGTAGTTCTTAAGAGACAAATCTGACTAAAAGCAATGTTCTATAATTTATATGTTCTGGGGCTGCTGTGATGGTGCAAAAATAGTCAGATATGTTCTCCTTTACTAAAAAAAAAATCCCACCATTTATGTGGCCTTTTTTTCTTGGGCCTGAGAGCAATTTTGGGATGACCATGATCCAAGTTAACCCTAGCCCAAATCCCCCAGACTGCTATGCTCATCTCCCCCATATTTTCTTCTATAGATGTAGAACAGCTGCTTCCAGAGCTGCCGTTACGCCGTGCCGTCTCACACTGAAGGACGACAAAAGAGCAAAAATTAACCTGTTGAATTTATGTTTGTGATGTAGAAGTTATAACTATAATAGAGCCCACGTAAGGGGAAAAGACCCAGTTAAACATGCAAATCAAGACATGAGCTCAGCAGCCCAACTTGTGAATCACAGCAATTATACTGCCTTTCATGGGTGTAGCCAGGATTTTTGTTAGTGAGGGTAGGCCTTTTGTAAGGGGGGGGGGGAGAACCTCAGTTAGCTATGTATTTTTAGTGACATTTATTGATTTGAGGAGGCAACTGCCCCTCCCTGCCCCCCATGGCTACACCTATGCTGCCTCTCATCTTGGAAGTAATATACAGTACAGCCATTTTTATCCCCATACATTTTGCCATTCGAGGTGGTGGAATAGGTTTATAGAGTAGTGTTAGGTGAGGAATTAGTGAGGTTTGAAGTTATATGTTTAACAAGAACAGTTCCAATGAAACCACATGCTTGTACACATGAACCTTGCAAGTTCATAAGCCATTAAATGTTAAATTAAAGTTCCATCTGTACTATCGTCTGTGTGATCTTTCCAGCAGAGGTAACTGGCTCATCTGGTTGGGATACTCATTAAAAGGACAAAACCCCTTATCTAAGGCAGTAAGAATAGGTTGTTGTCCCTTGAGTGCACCAAGAGGAGGAGGAAGAGGGAGACTGGTTTGAGGGTGACACAAAGTTTCCTCAGGTGGGAGGAAAGCGTCAAGTGGGGGAAAGCTTGAGTGAGGAGAACCCCTTACTGTTGTGTACATTAAGAATAGTCTCATATTTCCCCTCAGAGCTTAAAAGAAACCGTTCCACGTTTTGGGCTGGAAGAGCACTTTCATTTTACCTTTAAACTCCAAGAGTTGTGAGGGGGTTTATAAGGAGAATAACTGGGATAGTGGGAGGTGAACTTTACCTCAGGACATCCCCATTAAAGCCTTGCACAATCTGAGAAGTAGGTTGTACAATAAAGACGGAAAGTAGAGGACTTTCGTCACACTGTGCATTGCCTGAAGATGTGCTTTGTCTGGGAAGGAGGTTATTAGCTTGTTGGTGGGGGATGGTATGTACAGTAATTTGTGTCCTCATGTTGATCATTCATGTTGTGAACTTCGCTGTGATCTTTGGATGAATGCCGGTACATATATAAATTTAATAAACAAACAAGTAATACTTTATTTGGTCTGCCCCGAATCATCCAGCATTCATCTTCATCATCAGACATTCCCATGTCCTAATATTTTGAAAGAAGCCTGTTCACCTTTCCTGTCGTGTCTTATTTGTTTCCTGCGCCCTACTTTCCTTTTTTAAGCGCCAGATATTGCAACCTTTTTTCCTCCTATGGGCATTTCTCCTGTCCCATTTCAGCTGCCCCTTTCCTGAAACTTTGGGGGATTGCAAGCCTTTTTAACATTCCTAGAAAATGCCACACCAAGAAGCATGTCTTTCTTAGTGATTTGCAACACGTGCAAGGAGGCTTCCGTGGGATTTCCCACATTCGTTTTTATACACACCACGACCAAGCCGCTCGCTCGCTCGCGCTCTTTATCAACAAAGCGTTTCTTCCTCCGCTTCGCAGTATTCATCAGGCGGCTGCTGCCATGGTGACTGGCATCGGCTCAGCTGATGGCTTGAGGCAGATGCACCAATCCAGCGGTGAAGCACGGGATGATGCTGAACAAACCCGGCAGGTGATTGGGCGGTGGGCGCAGGGTGCTTTTTTAAGGGGGCGTGGCAAAGATAGGAGGGTGAAGGAGGCGGGAGGGGAAGAGTGAATCTCGAGCCCTCGGCGCTGGCGCGAACAAAAGCTTCCCTTGTTCGCGGGCGGCTACACAGCAGCGGCGCAGGTAAGTGGGGGAATCGGTTTCTGGAACCCGAAGCGAAATGGGATATTGGAGTGAATGGAGGTCTCGGTAGTGAAGCAAGCAGAAAATAAATAGTTTTGCATGCTATTAATAAAGCGGCACTCGCCTTGGGTAGTTTTCCGGCGATGAGAAGGTGCAGGTCGTGGTTGTTCGGAGTTAAAAAGAGGGGACAACAGGTTTCATAAACTCTAGTTATAAAACAAAGCGGAAATTGAATACTGTATGTTTCCTATAACGTCCCTCCGTTTTAACACTGGCATGAAGGGGGGTCATTTTAGGCTCCTGTTAACGGTTGACAGTTTTATCTCTAGGCTGCAGTAGCATTAATTCCATTTTATTTTATTTTATTAACTTTGCATCCTACCAGTGTAGTGGTGGTGGTGGTGTTTGGTGGGGGGGGGAGAAGGGACGTCCAACCAGTAGATCGTGATCTACTGGTAGATCCCCGGCTGATCCTGGTAGATCGCGGGATCCTTATCATGTACAAAATGTTACAGGGAAAAAGCAATAAAACCCCACCTCTGTGCAATCCTTCCCCCAAAAAGCTCAACAACTCTGGGCACTTCCCTTCTTAAATAAAGCTCAGCAACTCTGGGCAATCCACCCACCCCACGCATGATCCTCCTCCCTCCAATGACAATGGGTAGATCACTGCCAGGTTTTTTATACTGGGAGTAGATCAGTCTCTTGGGAGTTGGATATGCCAGAAGCATTTATGCCGTCTGCACTTTAAAGAAAAGAAAGATATTGTGTGTTTGCCAAGCCAGAGGTGGGTATAACTAAACAGAGCCCCCCTTTTTTTACCTTCTTTTGAACGGAGTTCAAAGTGTTCATCATCTGACTGGTTGACGACCTGTGCACCGAGATAACCCTGCTGACTTTGCATATCGTGCAGATTGCTTAACGTCCTTGTAGATGAAACAGGCCTCTAATATGTTCACCATTGTAGTCCTGGGAGGGGAGGCAGGGCGACATTCTGCTTGAGGGGCAGCTTCTGAGGCAGGCGGAAAAAGCTATTGTTCTGCTTGCATCTATAAAACTTCCCCCACCCATGCAGTTTAAAATTATCAGCTGCTGCTGTGACCATGACCCTGGTTCAAGAATCTACCCTGTACTTAAATTTCACTGGGCATCCTTGGGCTCATCATGTTCCCAGGGTTGTTGTACAGATAAAAGTGAATACTGTAAACGTACTAAACTCTTTGGAATAAGTGTGGGAATGAAATAAAAAAATTCCTTCAGTAGCACCTTAAAGACCAACTAAGTTTATATTTTGGTATGAGCTTTCGTGTGCATGCACACTTCTCCTCCTATTATGCAACAGTAATTCCCTCAAGGTGTATTGAAAGAAAACTAGCTAAATGGAAACTTTCTCTCTTCTCCCCTCCTAATAAGTGAACAAGATTTCCTTGAGATAAGATTGTTTGGGGATATATATATATATATGTCTTTTGAACAGTGGCTCTCTCTTAATCTCAGGCGCTCCTTGTGGAGGAGAAGGGGAGAGAATGGGTTAGGGAACATTTTTGTCTTGAGAGTGACCTAGGAGCATAACAGCAGGGAAGGTCACACTAGTGCTGCTCACACTAAGGAGAAAGGACTGTAAAAGCCAGTAAAAGTACTTGAGTGTGTAATAAATGTGTGTCCTTGGGAACATATGGTATCTATGCTGGAAGCCCTGAGGCTCAGATAAAACTCCAAGGTTGCTAGTTGGCATTCTCCACTGTATGTTAAAGATTGGACAAAAAGAAAGAAGAGATGGTCCTAAGAATTGTTAGGAGCATTGGAAGTAGGAAATCTCATAATTTGTTTTTCAATGATGGCAGATCACTGGCCACTATTCATATATTCTTCTATATAATAATGCTACATAGAGCTTAGCAATAAATTACTTTTTCACACCACTGATGGTATTGTGTACTGTATTCATGCTTGGACAAGATTAGATTTCTCTAAAATATTTTTTGCCATGTGCATTAATACTTGCTTCATTTATACAGTTAAGTAACAATACATTGGTTTATGCAATAGGGTGTTTCCTTTTCTTTACACTCAGGGCTGGACTGAGCTCACCTTTTGAACTGTTCAAACCACACAAGTAAAAGAACATAATCTACAACTGTAAAACAACCTACTTTTGATATCGCTGTACTAAGTTGCCAGTTTCTTTCTTCTATGGTTCTTGAGCTTTTAGGAATTAAGTAATAATAATAATGATGATAATAAATTTTTATTTATACCCCGCCCTTCCCGGTTTAAAAACCGGGCTCAGGGCGGCTAACAGCAAATATAACACATTGATTTAAAATGTGACTTAAAAACAGCATAAAATACAACATAAAATGCAGCATCAATATCAAAAAAATGCAAAAATTCAGGGGTCATTTTTGGGGGGGGGGGAGAAAAGAAAAACCCAGCCAGTAGACATCAAACGATCACCAGGGCTAACTGGCCAAGTTGGTCCTACTAGGGCCAGCAAGGAGACCAGGGAAGAATTTAAATGTAGGGTCCCAGAAAGGGTTTCTTCTTAGAAGAGGAAAGGGGGAGAGGGAAATAGAGGATCAGGCTATTTCAAATTGAAGGCCAGGCAGAATAGCTCTGTCTTATAGGCCCTGCGGAAGGAGATCAAGTTCTGCAGGGCCTTAGTCTCGTGGGACAGAGCATTTCACCAGGTCGGAGCCATCACTGAAAAAGCCCTGGCCCTGGTGGAGGATAGTCTGGCTTCCTTAGGGCCCAGGACCTTTAAGCTATTATTATTCATGGACCTTAGAGTCCTCTGCGGGACATACCAGGAGAGGCAGTCCCGTAAATACGAGGGTCCTAGGCCGCATAGGGCTAGGCAAGCATTCAGCAGATACTCGGAGTTCTTGGAGTTACTTGCAAGTAAGGGTACAAGCTACAAGAACTCTGCAGCTCTCTCCTGCCATTTTTGGGTTTGAATTGCATTATTTATTTATTTCCCGGTGCCGCGCATATGTACAGTCGTGTGTGAGTGGATCGCACGTGGGTAGTGCCTAATAGCCATTCAGCCTAATAGCTCTGATAGGATATCCTATACCCTTGGAACCTAAAACGTTTCTGCCTGGTTATCTAAAAGAAACTGATCAAGAAATAGTGTTCAGCCTCTTAACTGCTACTAAGATTATAATAGCTAAAAGTTGGGCCAGGGGAAGCATATCTCCTACTGTATCTGAATGGGTTGAGAAACAGTACTGTAATGGGTTGAGAAATAGTACTGTAATGGGTTGAGAAATACTGTAACGCAGGCATGTCAAACCTGCGGCCCTCCAGATGTTTTGGCCTACAACTCCCATGATCCCTAGCTAGCAGGACCAGTGGTTGGGGAAGATGGGAATTGTAGTCCAAAACATCTGGAGGGCCGCAGGTTTGACATGCCTGCTGTAACAGTATTTCTTTGCTTGTTACCTTTGGTTTAGTTTGTTTAGTAATTAGGAAAATTAATGAAGGGTACATATCAGTGGCTACTAGCCTTTGCTGCAGGCTATGATCTGCTTCCACAACTGGAGGCAGTAATGCTTCTGAATATCAGTAGCTGGAAAGGGCAGGAGAGAAAGAGGGCTCTTGTGCTCAGGGTCTGCTTGCAGGTTTCCCAAAAGCATCTACTTGGCCACTGTGAAAGCAGGATGCTGGACTAGATGGGTTACTGCCCTGGTTCAGTAGGTTCTTCTGATGTTTTTATATGTAAAACATATTGTAAACTGTAATGTGCATATAGAGGAAGTTCCCCCCTCACCCCGTTGGACTTCCATTTCATTCTTCAGTATCCTTTCACCTAGCCTCAGATGTTCTTCTGTCACAGAAAATAGTTTCTGTGTGGGACAAAATAATCATTCTGAGAGTCAAGTTTCACAATGCTATACTGTCAAAGATCACAAAGCAGAACTACTATAAAAGTGTCAATTTACTGATCAGTTTCTCCATCCTTAGTTATTTTGATGCACTCTAGGCACCAGGATCAACTTCATGGATCCAATTTGGCAGCTCAGTGGGGCCACTCATCTGTCAATCACATGATGGCACCGTGATGCACACTCTGGTCCAAGATGCTGCAAACTGAGCAGGATTTCACCTCAATTTAACCTGATTAGCTGGGAGTTACACTCAAGTCAATTTTTATTGTATACAGCCAAAGGCATTTACAATGGATGACAGAAAATAAATGGAAAACTTTCTTCTAAGACAGGGGTCCCCAAACTGGGGGCCGGATGCGGCCCAATCGCTTTCTCAATCCGGCCCGCGTACAGTCCGGGAATCAGCATGTTTTTACATGAGTAGAATGTGTCCTTTTATTTAAAATGCATCTCTGGGTTATTTGTGGGGCCTGCCTGGTATTTTTACATGAGTATAATGTGTCCTTTTATTTAAAATGCATCTCTGGGTTATTTGTGGGGCATAGGAATTCGTTCATTTTTTTTTAAAAAAAAATACAGTCCGGCCCCCCACAAGGTCTGACAGACAGTGGACTGGCCCCCTGCTGAAAAAGTTTGCTGACCCCTGCTCTAAGATTATACCATGTAGCCTGTAGCAGTTTACAACATATAAAGAAATTTACAACATTACATTTTAAAATTGGAGTGGATTCACATAGCTGGAGTGGAGCTTCTTGGCTTGGCTACCTAGTGTGTAATATATACAGTGGTACCTCGACAACCAAACGCTTCAACTTCCGAAGGTTTCAACTTCTGAAGTCGACAACCCCGGAAGTCGCACGCGTTCTGCACCTACGCAAAGCGGCACGCGGGCTCAGCACATGCACAGAAGCGCGAATCTGCACAAGTGGTGCTTGGGCAACTGAAGACTTCGACTTACGAAGACGGCCGCGGAACGGATCGTCTTCGTAAGTCGAGGTACCACTGTAGCTGTTTATCTGCTAGGAGTTCAAATGTCACTTCCTGTGACAGATCGACCTAGAAGCCAGTTAAGAATTGGCATATAAATTTTCTACTAGGTGTCTTCCCAAGTGATGTGTAAAAATTTTCGAAGACACCGTTGATGGAATCTTTCGAGGAGCTGGAGTTGGCGTTTATAAACGGTCCACATTTTAGAAGCATTCAGTAAAGTTGGTAGTACAATAGCTTTGTGAAAAAGCATTTTGGTTTCCCTGCAAATGTCCCGGTCCTCAAACACTCTGCACATCAATTGGGAGAAAGCTGCATTCACAGAGCTCAGGCGATGCTGGATTTCGGCATCAGTGTTGGCCCTTGTGGAAAGATAACTGCCCAGGTAGGGAAAGTGATCGACATTTTCCAACGTTACACCACTGAGTTGGATTTGTGGTGCTGCAGAGGGGTTATTTTGTACTTGTTGGTGCAGCACTTTGGTTTTTTGGATGTTGAGCGATAGGCCAAGCTTTTCATAAGCTTTTGTGAAGATATTTAGGATGGTTTTGAGGTCATCCTCTGAGTGTGCACACACTACGTTGTCGTCATCAGCATACTGATCCCACTGTGAATGGTTCACTTTGAGAGCCATTATCTGCGATTGTTCCTGTCATATTATCATGGAGGAGCCGAAGGATGTTCACAAATTTATCTGGGCAGCTGATTTTCAGAAGGTCAGTCCACAGGGCATTATGATTTACAGTGTCAAAGGTCTTAGTCAGGTCAATAAAAGCCATATAAAGAGGTTGGTTTTGCTCTGCATTTTTCTTGAAGCTATTGAGAGGTGAAAATCATGTCCACTGTCCCCCTAGAAGGTCAAAAACAATTTTGGGATTTAGGAAGGGTCACCTCGGATATTGTTAAGAGACAGTTTGCTAAGATCTTTCCAATAATTTTGTCAGCCGCAGCTAATAAAGAGATGCCTCGGTAGTTTCCGCAATCCGTTCTGTCACCTTTTTAAAAGAGATTGATACTTTTGGCGTCCCTTAAGTCTGCTGGGATCTCCTCTCCCATATTTTTTTTTCATGAGCTTGTAGAAGTTGTGCAAGTTCATTTCCGCCCACTTTGAAGACTTTGGCAGATATCCAAAAAGGTCCGGTGGCTTTGTTGTTTTTCATTTGGTTAATAGCTGTACACAACTCACTCAGATTTGGAGATACTGCAAGCTCATCTCTAATTTGTTTTTGCAGAATTTGTGAGAGGACCTCAGCAACTACGGGGGACTTGCAGTTAAGGAGATGCTGGTGATGTTCCAGCACAGTGCAATAGCTTCTTTATCTTCTATATATATAAAAATGTAGAGGGTCCAAGTTTGTTAAAACACGGCATTCTCCCAAACCGCTTGCCTGATCGCAGTCAAATTTTGGCCATAACGTCACATGGGTATAGGCGAGTGTTTCCATGTCACACCTGTGCCACAAAAACCAGGTAAAACCCACTGGTTTGGAACCCTGAAATAGGTGGGGACTTGCCTGGGTGTGGGTTGGGGGCAGGAGGGGATGGGATACGTCATGGATTGGGATAGGGTGGGGGGAATCACAGGGATGAGCCACAGCAAGGCGTGGACTGGCCAGCTAGTTAATTATATAGTAATTAAATAGGAAGGGTGCCAGTATACATCCTTGCTTAATACATCTATTAATTGGAATTAGCAGGGAGTTTAATCCTGCTGCTTTGCCTTGTGCCCCTGGTGGGAAGAGGTCTATGCAGCCAATGAAGGATTTTGCTCCTGCCCATCACTCAGCATCAGGAGTGATGTCAGTGACTGAACATGGTTTGAAGGAAATTGCCTCACACCCAGATTGAACCCCATCTGCTTTAGGGCATGGGCACGTAACCTGTATCTGAAGCATAGCTGCCAAGTCTCCCGTATTCCCCGGGAAATCCCTGTTTTTCCAGCCGTTTCCCGCTGGCAGCCCGGATTTTTAAAAAACCCTGTAAATCCCCGGATTCTTACCGGCCCGGGGAGGCTCCTTCTGCACATGTCTGGAGTCTCTGGACATGTGCAGAAGCGATTTCTGGCGCTGTGGCCATTTTGGAAATGGGCAGAGCATGCGTAGAAGCGACTTCCGGTGCTGCTCTGCCCAGTTCCAAAATGGCCGCAGCGCGACTTTCGGTGCCACGCCGCACCGATCCCGGATTTTTCAATCTGGGAGTTGGCACCTATGATCTGAAGTGATACAGAATTCAACCAGAATTCTGATACTTTATTCTGCAAAATATGTAGAATGCCTCCAGAGCAAGTCTAGAAGAAGCTGAGATTGAAAATGTGCGCAAATATTGTTGAAGCAGACCTCAATCTAGTAGCAGTCAGCTGTGAGCCAGAAAGTCCCTGTATTTGCTATAGCCATGAATTATTTGGGGTAGTTTCATGCAAGTCTCTTGATTTCAAACACTGCTAAACACTGTCTAGAGAGGCTAAATATATATTAGTCATAAGATTTTAATATTTCACAACTTCTTTGCTGACTAATAATTAGTTTGGCAGTTTACAAAACATAACTATCTGGACGGGGTTGTTTCTACTTTGTAATAATGTACCAAGTGGAAACATGCATTTCCATGTTTTGGAACCTTAAAAAAGGAACAAAGAAAGAGGAAGTGAAGAGCAGGCACTGTTGCTTATATTTTTTGACTTGTTTAAATGGGTCATACTGGATAGCTCAGGTGGTTAGGGTGTGGTGCTGCTAAACACCAAGATTTCAGGTTCAATCCAGCTGCATATTCCTGCAATGCAGGCGGTTGGACTAGATGATCCTTAGGGTCCCTTCTAACTCTATGATTCTATGAAATGGAGAACTTTGATGGTGTTTTGTTTTTTTTAATAGTCAAGCAGTGTATAAATTTTACTAAATACATGCATAAGGCACCCTTTGCCCTTGCATTTCAGAACAGCTACTGCAGATGGAAAGAAACAAAGTAGCCTACAACGGAAGCTCAGTTTTCAAATATCTCGGCTGCGGAACGTTTCGGAAGCCGAACGCCGAAAACCCAGAAGTGAATGCTTCCATTTTCAAACGCGCCTCAGAAGTCGAAAGGTTTCCGAGGTGCTTTTCTCAATTTTCTCCATTCACTTTGCTGACAGCCCTTTGATCCTCAGTTTTCAAACATTTCGGATTACGTTCGAAAACCAAGGTCCCATTGTATATAAAATCATAGAATTGTAGAGTTGGAAAGGATCCTGAGGGTCATCTGAATGAGGAAGTGAGTTGAGTATAACAGTTAAATGCAGTTTAAAAGGCATAGGTAAGAAAGAGCATGTATGCTGTTCCATCTCAGTCTATAACAGGATGTGTTACATTGTATGATTTTTTTTACTGATATTTACATTATCATTTGGAGTTCATATAGCATATGTAATGTTTATATTAATTAGATAATATATTTATTTAATAAATAAAAACGACCAGGCACTTTTTGACGCTGTTATGGAAGAGGACCATTTTTTAAATTTTGGCTCACATCCTTCCCTTGGGCTGGAACTTACATAACCCTGTATATAATATAACCTTATATATTGACCTTATATAACCCATTTATGATGAAGATTCCCTGACACTTTCTGGGGCAGCCCAGTCAGATGGGGAGCATGTAAATAATGAATTCTTATTCTATTAGCTCTCGCAACTGAAAGTTTTATAGTAGGCATGGGAACCTTTTTTAGCCTGAGGCTTGTGTCAGATGAAGCCAGAGATGAAACAGGGCAAGAGTAACAGATGTGTCTCTTACATTTTTACAGTGACTCATTCCAGCCGTACAAAAGCTGGCACTTCTACACATTCACAAACAGGTATTTCTTCGTCCAGGCAAGCAAGAGGGATTATTATTGTTGTTGAAGAGCACATTCTGTGTTCATGAGTAGGGTCTGGGAAGTGCGACAGACCTGGAGGTTTCCTACCTGTTTGACAGCTTTCAGATCCAGGTTTCGACGGACCTTTGTGGGAAGAGCATACTGAGTGCCTTGCTGTTCGAAACACGCAACACACTCAGTTTATGATGGTGCTGGATGTTGCAGAATAAAGGGTGTGGTTTTAGAGATGTGTTGATTCTTATTTATGAAAAGCTTTGTAGATTAAAACCCAATGCCTTAATCTTACCTGTAAGCAATTGGGAGCCAGTACAGATTATGGAGCCCTGGTTTAACACACTTGTGTACCATCCCAGCAAGGTAAGGTTGTACCTGTGCTAATTGAAGCTTTGGAATCTGGGAAGACCCTCTAGCACCACATCACCTATCCTATATTATTTTAAAAATGACTTCAGCTTGGATTCATTTTGCTTGGAGACCACCTGATCTCAAAACAGTAGTTTAGAGTGAAGCTGGTCACCTCAATGATGTTGCAAGTAATATATGCACAGGAGTCCAATCAATGAGATTCAAAATAATTGTGAAAAGGTGGCCTTTGGGAGAGAAGCTCATTGTTCGCCAGTAAAGGCAGTAATTAAATTACCCTCTTGAAGTTAACAGTCTTAGATAATTTAAGTTACTAAAGTCTGTGCTTCATACACAAGGGGAAAAACACGCGAGAAGGTTGAATTCAGTATTTTAAAAATTCATCTGAAAACAGTTTGTTATCAGGTGGAGGTTTTTGTGGCTTTTTTCATTTTTATGCACCTTTCAGGAAGCTTTTTTTTGTACCACTCGTTATTAACTGCATTCAGTTTTGTCATTAAGACCTCTTTTTGTAAGGATGTTTTTGGTCAGTTGGGTCAACAATTCATAAGCTGTTGTCTTGCTTTGGCTTAAAAAATACATAAAGAAAAGAAGAAGGAAGGACATAAAGTTTCTACAAACCTGCGTGCACCATTATTTTCTTTGAAATTTTCCTTCTTTAACTGCTATCAGCTGTAGCCAACAACCCACAGGTAGAGGAAGACTGATCTGAAGATGGAAGCCTGTTATGTGTGCATAATCCATTTTGGGTTGTAGCAATTGGCCTAGTAGGAAACTGCAGGGTACTTTTATTTCCTTGGAGCTTACTTGGGCAAATTTATTGTGATTATTTGCATTCATATCCCATCTTTTTCTCTAAGGTACTCAAGGTGGTGTACACATAGCTGCCAAGTTTTCCCTTTTCTCGCGAGGAGGCCTATTCAGCATAATGGAAAATCCCTGAAAAAAATGGATAACTTGGCAGCTATGGGTGTACATGGTTCTTCCCCCCCCCTTTATTCACCACAATCGTGTGAGGCTAAGAGGCGGTGACTTGCATAAAATAAAGACACAATTCACACCAAATTTTTGTTTTGGTTTTTGGCATAATTTTGGCCACAACTTTATTGAATTATACAGTATGTGAGTGGTTGCTTAGGCACTGGTTGCGACTATCTGTCCCCGCCCAGGGGCAGAACTGACATCCGCAAGCCTGCGAAGTCAGTAAGGGTAAACATTTGTGGGGAGAGAATAGAACTGGGTGTCAGGCTCTCACCTCTCCCCAGATGCTCCCAAGGACTCTTGCGTGGCCCTAACCTCTTGCCAGGGGTTCGGACAAGAGCATGACGAGCCCCTGGATCCCTTTAACGGAATACCCTCGCAGCAGCAGCATTGGAGGGGCAAGCACAGCCTATCCATACCCCTCCACCAACCAAAATTAACCAATGCCTAACCACAACCTTACAAGTTGTGACGATTTGCTATGCAGTAGGCAAAAACCAAATGGCACCAGCCAATCAGCCAAATGGTGAAGATTCCTACCAGGCCCCTGCCCCAAAAGCAGACGACCCCATGACAGGCATAGCAAGGCCAGCACGAACAACCCTAAATATAGGGAGGGTAGGTGGGTGATCTGATGTGCGCAGCGAAAAGAGGAAACTCAATGCTGCACGCAGGGACCAAAAAGCAACCCAACGTCAATCATTTTTGCAACATAAACTTTTCCCCAGCAGCAATTGAAGGTGTCATGGTTGCCCCCACCACAACACGTGCTCTCCATGAAGGAGAACCCGCTTTGCTCAAGGTCACCCAATGAGTGTCTTGGCTGAGTGGAGATTCGAACCCTGGTCTCCCAGGTCATAGTCTGGCACTCCAATCACTGCACCGCACTGGTGGAAACCTGGTACAGTGGTCCCTCGACTTGCGAACTTAATCCGTTCCGAATGCACATTCATAGGTCGAAAAGTTCATAAGTCGAAAAGCGGTTTCCCATAGGAAAAAAAATATGCAGAAAAATTCGTAAGTCGAGGAAACCGCATTTAAAACCGCCAATGGTTTCCGTTAGGATATAGAAAAATTCGTAAGCATGCGGCCATTTGTCCCATTCGTAAGTCGAAAACATCGGATTTCGAGTAATTTGTAAGTTGAGGGACCACTGCATTTTCACTTTCATATGTTGAAGTCTTTTTTAAGAGCAAAGACTGCAGAATTGTTCGTGGTGATTTCCAGCATCTCTTTTTCTAGAAAAATAGCACTGCTCAGAACTATATTGTGTTGGGCAGGTTAAGGTTTGTTTAGCAATGACAGCCTCAATAAACCATTAAATGTCAGACTTGGAAATATGTAGTATACAATGGTACAGTGTAGTACAAGCTTGGGCTTGTTTATCTGTACTTTAGAGCTTTGTTTTCTGCATTTGTGTGTGAGGACCTTTTTGTTAAAAGGTCACTGTTTTTGTTAAAGGCAAAGGGAGCCTTGCATTTTGTAGCTGCCAAAACTGTATGATGCAGTAGTGAGCCAGAACAATGCAAACATAGTGGCCTAATCCTGAGTATTGTTAAAGCTGTTTGGAATGACAGCAGTAGATGTAGTAGGCCTCTGCAAACGAGCAATGAGCTAGGCCCAGAGCTTCCAAAACGATTAGTGGCAGAAGTACTGCAGGGAATCTCCAGGCTGCTGTTTGGGTCTGGCCCTATCCATTTTGGTTTCACGTTTATGATCTCTGGCACACATACAAATGCAGGAAGCTGTAACCTCTTGGTAATGCTGTTCCACTGTGCCTCGTCTAGGAGATTCCCCTGCAGCTTGGTGCTGTGTTCTTCTGGTCTCTTTCATGTTGACCAAATTTTGCCAATTCCTCTCCCCAGCTCTCCACATCCCCTCCTGCACAACGTTTGAAAATTTTAGGGAGTTCTGAGGGCATCAGTGGGGAATGGTATGTGGGGAAGGCCTGTCGTGCAAGCAGAATTCTTCTCAGGCTTCTCTGAATCCTAAACATGGCAGTGTGTAGGATATTCTCATAGACGTGTCTTTTAAGAAATTCCATATGGGCATGAGGAGAGCCTAGCCCAGGGGTGCAGAACTTTGTAGGCTCCATGGACCAGATCCTGATCAGGGGGCCACTCACCTGTCAAAATCTCTTTCACTATGGAATGAGATCAGGCTGAAGGGGGAGAGAAGTCTTAAGCCCAAACTTGCTGTGATTTTAAAGAAGGAGCAGAGACTTGTAAAGGATTTTGCTAGCCTTTGGGAGACCCACCCCACCCCAGCTTTAAGATTGCCAGCAACTAATGTTGTGGGAAGTGCCAGGAAAAGGCCTGCAAAAAATGCTAGTCCTTGGGAACTCTGCTGGCTTATTTATGTTGTATTGATATAACACAAAATTCATGCTTTGTAAACTAATGCAAACTCTTATTTTCCCCTACAAATAAGACAGCAACTCTGATTTGCCATAGCCAATCATAAGAAGTTAGTGCAAGTCACAGAGTTTTGGGCAAGGGTATGTTACTTGTTTTGCACTCAACAGTTTATGAATTTCCTATCTCCTCTCCCTGTAGGTTCCAATGGCTGCCTGTCGGCACACACAGTTTTCTGAAGGAGGAAAAAGTAAATCAGTAATGAATGGAGCTGGAACCTCTCAAGGACAATGGGGGAGGGCCTGGTAAGAGAATCCTGCCCTAACATAGTTTTAGGTGCTATATAAAAGTTGCTTCCAGTACTGCAACATGAAGAAGTGTCAGATCACAAGGCTGTGCTTTCAACAATGTTTTAGAGGTGATGTAGGTCCAACCCATTCTCCAGAGCAAATTACGGCTCCACTTCAGATTAATGTCGTAATTTCCTTTTAGATGCATTATTTTATGTGTATCAAAGTTATTTTATGTGTACCAAAGAAAGGAAAAAATCGACTCAAAAGCCTCTTTTGGAAACCTGCCAGGAGACATCCTCTCTAACTGGTATAGTTTGAGTTACAGGTAGGTAGCCGTGTTGGTCTGAGTCGAAACAAAATAAAAAAATTCCTTCAGTAGCACCTTAAAGATCAACTAAGTTTTTATTTTGGTATGAGCTTTCGTGTGCATGCACACTTCATCAGATACACTGAAACAGAAGTAGCCAGACCCTTATGTATATTCAGAGGGTGGGGGGGTGGGGGGTGATGGGAATGGTATAGTTTGAGACAGTCTGGAAGCTGAGAATACAATTAAAATTTTCAGAAGTTGCTACACTTGAGGCAGTGTTGGATTTTTATGCATCAATGCAATCAATGCAATGAATTAAGGCATTCAACAGATTATTGATTTTCCTGTCCTGGAAGTTTTTAGAACATGGATGGGCATCCTTTTTGTATACAGGGGACACACTCCCTCAGGGATAATTGCTGGGGGGATGTCAATATGCCAGCAGTGACCAGGGCCAGAATGGGAGGGCAGACCCCAAATTGGACAGAGCAGGGACACTCCCATCTCTCTCTTCCTCCTCATGCAGAAGGATTGTGGGGAGAGAAGCAGATTCCTCTTTTCAGAGGCCTGAACCCATTGCTTGCAGAGGGCTTTTGGACCTTACGCTGAGGGCTGCATGTGGCCTTAGGTTACCTAGGCCTGTGTTAGAGGGGTTATCTATTGTTTGAGTTGCATCCAGAGCAGGGAGGTGAGGGAGGTGTCTTGTGCTAAGTTAGGTTCATTGATTTCACCAGGTCTACTCTTGGTTGGGCTACTGTGAATGGTAATTATCCCACATGTGGTAATAGGCAGATGTTTATGAACAAGAAACAGAAAGTACCCCTAGTACGGTTATTTGGAGTTGCAGATCTGGGATCAATGCCAAAATAAATATGGTGGCAGCAGTCGCATTTCTAGAAGTAAAGAGAAAATAGATGTGGGATGCTGAACCTCCCCCCAATATGTCATTTACCTCCTTGAACTTTGTCCCTTGCTATGGCTTTTCAGAGGGTGCAAATGTAGGGTTGCCAGAAAGAGGACAGGACTTCTGTGCCTTTAATTGCCCTGCTCTCTTTTGCGTCTGGAAACCTTAAAGAGAAACCAGCAGACCCTTTGCTTGGAAATTAAACAAAGGGTCTGCTGGTTTCTCTTTAAGGTTTCCAGACTCAAAAGAGAGCAGGGCAATTAAAGGCACAGAAGTCCTGTCCTCTATTGCAGCGTTCTTCAACCTTGGGTTCCCAGGTGTTACTGGACTACAAATCCCATCATCCCCGGCCATATTAATCAATAATGAGGGATGATTGGAGTTGTAGTTCAATGACATCTGGGGACCCAAGGTTGAAGAACGCTGTTCTATTGAGTCTGGCAACCCTATGCAAATGCTGGAAGTGAGCCTAGGTGAAATAAGGTGATAAGGCAGGAAGAAGGGTGTGTGTCGGTTGGTTGGTTGCTTTTGCAAATTCTACTGTCATCCTTGAGACACCAAATATTGCACAATAAACAAATTATTTATCTCTGTGTCAAAATCAGGCCATAATCAAAGCAGCAGAATTTTGCAACTATTCGGTTTCTTGTGTCTCTTACGTTTCAGGAAAGTCGACTGGTTTTCCTTGGCGTGCGTCATCTTTCTACTCCTATTTGCACCCTTCATTGTATATTACTTCATAATGTCATGTGATCAGTACAGTTGTTCTCTAACTAAGCCAGCCATTGACTTGGTCACGGGGAAAGCCAGTCTCTTGGATATCTGGCACAAGACACCACCATTGACCTGGAAAGCTGCAACCCTCTATGCTTCTTGGGTAATCTTCCAGGTATGCGCCTTGAGGCTTCTCTGTTGGAATCCAATAGGGCATAAGTAAGGCAGTCTCAGGTATGTGATCCAAACTGAGCTTTTCTGATTACAAAACAGTATTTTATTGGTAGAATCAAAGCTCGCACATGAAACTAGAGGATATAGGCTGTCCATTATTATCCCAGTGCACTTTCACTGTGAATGCTATTGGCTCTGGGGTTCAACATTCTGTCACCATCTGATTTGCATCAGCTGTTAAGACCCCTGGCTTTCTGGACCCATGTGTGATCATTCTACTGCTGACCCTTTTTCATTTGTATTGCTGTTCCCAGTACTCTGTCCTCCCGCTGATGTTCTACATACATACACACACCAAATACAATGGCTGAGTCATTAGAAAGACTGTAGGTACATAAGAATACAAGAAAAGTTGCAGCAGGGGCTGCCTGTGAATTACACTTTACTCTGCAGGCAGACACTTATTTTTACACAGGGAGAAGAAATGTAGATAACATAGAATAATGCCTGAAACTGCAGGAAGTAGAAATTATCAAGGCGGGATTTGGAAGGGGACAAAACAACTGTCAGAAATAAGAGCATTGAGAACACGAGCCAAAATTACCCAACCTTCATAACTACCTGACAGTTCAGAAATCATTTAACGTTTTTATAATGAAGATTCCTGCATTGTAGGCGGGTTGACTAGATGACCCTCAGGGTCCCTTCTGACTCTACAATTCTATGATTCTAAGATTCTTCTCACAAATTAATTTTTGTTACAGGCGTTTTTGTACATGCTTCCTGATTTTTGTCACAAATTTATTCCTTATTTTCGAGGAGGAGTGCAAGAAGGGGCTGTGACTCCCGCTGGTAAGCTCATTTTTGCTAATACTTTTTCTTCACGAGGCTTTTTAGCATCACCAAGAAATAAGGGTCAGGGACTTGTTGTTCCATGTGCAGAGACCTAAAAAGGCAAACTCAATCCTATAAGCGTGTTGCTTTTGTGATGCAGGAGAATGTTTACAACTGCACCCCAAAGGAATTCTTAGATCTGTGGGATCTTAGATCTGCACCCCAAAGGAATTCTTAGATCTGTGGGATCTGTGTCTTTCAGCTGCTTAGAATTTGCGCCACAGAGGGTTATATGAAGTCAGTATGGGGTAGTGGTTAGAGTTGTTGTGAGGATAAAGGGGGGGGCAAGGACCATGTCTATCACCTTGAGCTCCTTGCAGGAACGTTGGTGCCTTGCTAGACGAATGCCCTGCCAGACGAAAATTTCGCTTAACGAAAGGATTTTCTGATCGGAGGTTGCCTCGCTATACAATGAGGTTTTCTATGGCCACCGCTTCGTCTTGCGAAGCGTGGCCATAAAAACCTCCAATCAGAAAATCAGGGCATTCATCTAGCGAAAGGGGAACCAGCTGTAGAAAGGGGAGAAGGCAAAGGAAGATCAGCTGAGAGGCACTGACAGCTGACAGCGACTCTCAACTGATCTTCCTTTGCCTTCTTCCCGCGCTGCAGCTGGTTCCCCTTTGTTTTCCGCTGGTCTCTGCCGACAACCGGCAGAGATCAGCGGAACACAAAGAGGAACTAGCGGGGGAGAAGTGGAGGAGGGGGAAGAGGAACGAAGGAAGGGAAAGCAGCCCTTTCTCTTCCTTCCTTCCTCTCCCCCTGCCGCCAACAGAAAGGACAAATCCCGGGGTTCGGACAAGCGCTGCAAGCGCTTGTCCGAACCCCAGGATCTGTGCACGCTCAGCAGCAGGGGGAGAGGAACGATTTCGTTCCTCTCCCCCTGCCGCCAACAGCTTCGTCCGATCCCTGCTGTGTCGGAGTGAGGGGAAAGCGGAGTCCGCTTCTCCCTCCCCCCGCCCGACAGAGCCGGCATTTGGCGGCAACGGTGCCTTCTCGGCGAAGGCAAGCGGGCGGGCTAGGTGTCCCCCACTTGCCGTCGCCAAGAAGGTGCTTTCTCTGCGAAGGCAAGCAGGCAGGCTAGGTGTCCCCCGCTTGCCTTCTCTGAGAAAGCCGGGCGCCTTCTCAGCGAAGGCAAGCAAGCGGGCTGTCTTCGGCTCGGGCACTGGCTTGGCGGCAGTGGGGGAAAGGTGCAGGATCGTTCCTTCGCCTTTCCCCCACCCCGCCCGACAGAGCCGGATCCGGCGAAGCTCCGCTTCGTCCGATCCGGCTCTGTCGTTGGCAGCAGCGGCACTTGCTCTCTTGGCTCGGCACTTGCTCTCTTGGCAAGAGCCTGCCTGCCTTCCCCGAGCCAAGAGAGCAAGCGGCACTGCCGCCGCCAGTCCCCCGGAGCCCATAGGAACGCATTAATTGACTTTTAATCCGTTCCTATGGGAAACGGTGCCTTGCTAGACGATTTTTTCGTAGGACGAATTGAGTCCTGGAACAAATTAATTTCGTCTAGCGAGGCACTACTGTACTTCCGGGTTGGAGGAGGCTTCTGCACATGTGCACAAGCTATTTCTGACGCTTTCCAGGTCGGGAGTGTGCCAGAAATAGCGTTTGCGCATGTGCGCGCTCCCGCACCCCTGCACACGCTCCCCCACCTTCCGGCCCACCACACAATTGCCACGGTGGGCATCCGACCCAAAGCCGGGTAAGTTTGGTGACCCCTGGACTAAGGTCATCTTAATATTGGCTGAATTTCCGAGAGCATCCCAATGTCAAATTAAGGATTGAGAACTAAACCAATACATATCACAGACAAGGAATCTCTGCTGGATACATCCAATCCATCATAATGTTTGCAAAAACAGCCAGGCACATGCTTCCAGGAAGTTCACAAGCGGGACATGAGAACCACACGATTCCTGTTTCTTTATGTGCTTGTTAAACATGGATTTTCCATTTGGCTATCCTGGCTAATAGTAGTTGATACTCAATTTTACAGAAAATAGGTTTTATGGCTGATGCTTTATTTAGCATTTTATTGTCAAGCATTCACCATTCTGGGGACTCTTGCAAAAGGGCAGTCTACAAATACATCTGGGTACACAGTTGCCCATGTTGTACTATTAGAATGGGTTGGGATAGTGGGTGATTTTCAAAATGTTCCGCTACATTCAAAGCAAATACATAAAAATAGACTGGGTAGGATGAGCTGGTTCCTCCCCGCTCCAAAACTCTACACTATTAAGACTTGCATCACACTTTATGAAAACAGGGTACAGAACTTCAAAGTTCACAACCATCACTAAACTGGACCATGCAACTCTCTTCCCTTTCAGGCACAGTACTCAGCTATGAGATCAATGGACTTCAAGCCTGGCTTATCACACACATACTCTGGTTTGCAAATGTTTACCACTTCCACTGGTTCTCGCCCACCATCATTTTTGACAACTGGATTCCTCTCTTGTGGTGTGCAAATATCCTGGGCTATTCCGTTTCCATATTTGTAATGATAAAAGCCTACTGTTTCCCCTCTAATGCAGAAGATCGGTATGTTGGCATTGCATATATTGCTACATCTATGGTGTTTGCATGTTTGATGAGCATTTTTCATTCTGATGAATAAAACAAATCAATCCAGTAGAGCCCTACTTTAGCTTTCCCACTTGAGATCCTAGATGCAGAAATCTAATATTTTCCATTATAGCATACAACCATGTAAACTCATTAGACTAGTCAGTAAGTCATCACGTGCCTTTTAAAAGAATTTTCTCAATATCCTGTTTTGAAATTGATTTTATATTAATCTTTTCCATTTTTTGTTTTTTTGTTTTAAACAATTGTAGCAAATTCACTGGTAACTTCTTCTACGACTTCATGATGGGGATTGAATTTAATCCTCGTTTAGGAAAGTGGTTTGATTTCAAACTGTTCTTCAATGGCCGCCCAGGCATTGTAGCATGGACTCTGATCAACCTCTCTTATGCAGCGAAACAACAAGAATTATATGGACACGTAACTAACTCAATGATACTTGTCAATGTCCTCCAGGTAAGCCAAGACCTTATTAAATGCCAAGTGCATCTTAATGGTCTGAATATATAAGTTGATGGAGTTTAGGATCTCATAGGTGCTGCATTTATCTAGCTTCATGCCCTTGCCCCTGCTTACATTTATATCCCAACTTTCTTCCATCATGGAACTCAAGGTAGTGTACATGTAATTCCCAGACAGTCACTCATCCAGGTGCTGAACAGAACAAGATCTGCTTTGCTTCAGCAAAGTGGAGGCCTCATGTGCCTTCAGGCTAAAACTTGTAGCCCATAATCAGGATAAGTTAGTGACTTCTGGTAAAGGATAATGGCTCACATAAGTGCATGTGTGTGCCCATCAAGTTTAGGGGGTAGCTATACTTTCAAATATTGGAAGTTTGATTCTCTGAAGTGTAGAGTGCCTAGAACTGCTGTTTAATTTTTGTCAGAAACTTTTATCCCATCTCAAATGAGAGAAATTTTGTGAGACGAGGCTCAACAGAAGCAATCAAAAGAAGCCTGATGTGACTATACTGCCAAAATCTAGTGATTTAAGCCTTTAAATTTTAAGGAAGGATTTCACTGTTGTCCATCTATGACTAGCCCTAGTGATCTCTGTTGTGTTCTTTTTCAGGGTTTATATGTTGTGGATTTTTTCTGGAATGAAGCTTGGTATTTGAAAACAATGGATATCTGTCATGATCATTTTGGATGGTACCTGGGCTGGGGAGACACTGTTTGGCTTCCATATCTCTATACACTGCAGGTATTTTCATATGTTCATGATGTGGAATTCATTAATCCCTAGAAACAGTAGTAACAACAATGGCATTATTAGCTGCTACAATAAAGGTCCTGTTCAATTTTGTTGACTGCTTTGGACACATACAAATACATTTATATCCTGCTTTTTCTTTCTTTCCAAGAAGCAGGATATAAGTAGTCTCCTTCCACCGCATTTTATCCTTGCAGCAGCCTGTGAGGAATATTTTGCAGAGAGGTAGTGATTGATCCAAACTCACTCAGGGAGTTGATGACTAAGTGGAGATTTGAACCCAGATATCCCCAGGCCTCGTCCAGCAGTCTTAGCACTACACCATATTTGCTCTCATTATGGCAAAGCGAGTGAGTGACTCTGCAGGGTCATCTGTGGCTTATCACTCTGTGTTATAGGGTATTTATCATAAGAGCAGTTTCCCCCTCTGGCAGGCAACAGCTTCATTCTCTAGTATGGGCTCCTCTAAGAAAAGCAGAAGGGTACCAATTTTGTATAAACGTTTGCTTATGGGGTATGTTTCTCTATCCTCCTTTAGGGATTATACTTGGTCTACCACCCTGTTCATCTGGCTACAGGCAATGCAGTTGGGATTCTACTATTTGGTTTAGTGGGCTACTATATCTTTAGAATGACCAATCATCAGAAAGATCTCTTTCGTCGTACAAACGGCAACTGTAAAATCTGGGGCAGGAAGCCCAAGTACATTGAATGCTCCTATACGTCAACGGATGGGATCAAACACCACAGCAAGTTGTTGACATCCGGCTTCTGGGGAGTGGCACGCCATTTTAACTATACAGGCGACTTGATGGGCTCCCTGGCATACTGTCTGTGTTGTGGTTTTGAACACATTCTGCCTTACTTCTACATAATTCATATGACCATTCTTCTGGTTCACCGTTGTATCCGGGATGAACACCGATGCTCCAGCAAGTATGGCAACGATTGGAAGAAGTATACTGACGCAGTACCTTACCGGCTAATTCCTGGGCTCTTTTAAATGCTCGACTTCAAAAGGTTTATGAACATAATCTTTTCGGTGCAGCAAGTTTTGAGGATCTAAAAAACAGCACCTTTTGGTTGCACCTGATGAAACACGATTCTATTATCTGTTAAGGTCATTGTTCCACTAAAAACGATCTTAACTTTTTTAAAGGTGTGGATTTTGTTTTTTAAAAGTTGCCGGTCTTTGACCAACTAAGCTTCGGATTTAAAAGTTGAATCTTGAGGTGCGTTCAGATTGACACCTTGGACACACAGACATTCTAAAGTGCGTACAGGGACAGGAATACACACACACAAGCCCTGCCACCAGTGTCCTCACGGGTCTTCCCCCTGCCTGTCCTACTTGTCCTCATGTTGTGTGAGGAAGGTCTTGCGTCTGCTTGAAAGTGCCCCCGCCTAACTGCACCTTATGGAAGATGTTTTTTCTCAACTTCACAGAAGTAGAAGCCGCCTGCAGACTTCCATTGGGCAACACAAGGGAGGTCTGGAATTGGGGTGGTGGGCAAGATGCTCGTGAGAACTTTGGGGACAAGGTTTGCTTGTGTGCTGGCCACAAGGATGCTAGGGGGAGGGGTTAAATGCACATCCCTGCTTCCATCTACACTTGGAGCATTTGTGTGAACAGCCTTTGGTTGTAATTGAATCTACAATGTTACTTCACTCTGGGGCACAACCCACAGGCAAATGACTAGCCCTTTAAAACTTCTATTGTTTTTGTTCAGGTCAGCTATAAATGAACAGAGCTCCAGTTACATCATCATCTGATGATCTGGTCGTCAGATAGGTTTATTGTAACTACATCAGAGTTAAGCTGGAGCAGTAGTAAAGCTCTAACTGCATACTAGATAATGAAGGAACACAAAATTCTAAAACGACAGCTGGGTTGGTAGAAGGTCTCTTATCAGTTCTGTTAATTGTGATAAAAAATGCATTCTAGAAATGTGTTTGAATACTGCCCTAATTATCATAGATGTTTTCTGCATACAAGTTCACCCTCTTTTATGGAAATGCATATATTTTAAGTGGGAATAGCAACACTTCTGCCTTTTTCAAAATTGCGTACTAGATGCAGATCATTTACCACTTTGAGAACTAAGTTCCTGTTTGACAAGGAACCACCTAGCCTAAATTTCTTATGCAGTCTTTCCTATGACACCTCTCGCGTATACAGCTTAATGTTAGGGTGAGGAAGACTAGGTGGTGATGGACACCAAGGCTTTACCCTGTAGTTAAATGCACAACTCCCTTCCCTGGCCCTAGATGTCTTTGGTGCTTTCCATTTACTGTGAAAACAGTGCTGGAATAGTGTCTTCAGGAAAAACAAATTCAAAGGTAAAGGAAGAAGGCAGAGTGTTCTTTCCATTCATGCATTGTTAAGTGAGATAATGTAAAAATAAAGTGGAGTGTTTTCTTCTGTCTGTCTTCTTAAATCTGCTCCCACCCAGATATAGTGCCATGGAATTAAAGTGGCTTTATTTGCTTGCTTACCACATTTTTCACATGCAAGAATATATTTTTGGTAATTAGGAAAGCATAATTTTCACATACGTACACAGCATAACAACAGTGGCTCACCAAACCCACTGACTAGTTCTTGGACAGATGGGAAACTATCGGTCAGTTATGTAGAAATCAAGCATGTTTTTAATAAAATGATCACCTTCATCTTCCAAAATGTCATCTTCTCCTTAAAAGGTAAAGGGACCCCTGACCATTAGGTCCAGTCGTGACCGACTCTGGAGTTGCGGCGCTCATCTCGCTTTATTGGCTGAGGGAGCCGGGGTACAGCTTCCAGGTCATAAAAACATCTTTATTGTTATAAATACACTTCCCTGTGATTCATTAATAGTCTAAGCCCCAAGCGCATTCAACTAATTTGTGTTGGGATATTGGGTTGGATTCAGAATGCCCTTCCACAAGCATAAGGCCTCTTCCCTGTACGTATGGACTTTTCTGAATTTAGTGCCAGTAAGTTTTTGTAAGGACAGAGAATGCAAATCCAGCAGTTTGCTAATATAGGTAGAAGCAAGGCATTGTGCAATATATTACACAAGGTCTTACATAAAATATCACGATGAATGCTGATATCATTTCTCCCCAGAAGTTTATAAGTATGACTGTTTTTTATGAAATGAAAGAAGAAATGATGTGGAAACCAGATTTTTCATGCCACATGCTTTGAAGCACACAAATGTACCATGCGTTATTCACAGTATTGCAGGTGCAGCCAGTGGCGCTCACAAAATGTTGTCATACTACAACACCCATCATCATCCATAACTGGTAGTTGGGGCTGTTGAGAGTTGTACTCAAATTGGAGGGCACCAGGTTGGCTATTCCTACTATTAGTGGTGGTGCTAAGAAAAATTTGCCTTAAGAAATTGTAATGGAAAAATTACATATCGCCATAATTACTGGTTTGTTTTACTTTTGTTTATTACGTATTTTATGTTTCCATTTGTATTTTTATGTTGTGACCTGCCCAGTGATCTTTGGATGGAGGGTGGTATACAAATTTAATAAATAATAATGTGATCAACTGAATTTTCTAAAACTACAATGTTACGAGGTAAATCTTCTCCACCTTTTGAATACTTGCTCCATTTTATCTTTATCTGAACAACATCTGCTGATCTGCTTAATCTGAACAACATTGCAAACATCTTTATAGCTCAGTTCCATACATAAAGAAGCCAGAGGGGCACCAGCCATTAAGACTGTTGAATTTTGATCAGGAACACCTGGGTTCTAATTCTCATTCAGTTTCTTTCTCAGCCTCACAGGATTATTGTGTAGAGAAAATCATGTATGCTGATGTGACCTCCTTGTCGGGAACCAGCGTGGGGAGGCCAACGATCCCCTGGTCAAAACGCAGGAAAGTTTCCAGCCTCCTCCCAACTTGATTCACGACCTGAGTATGTCTTGATCTCAGGCACATGTTCCATAAATCTTGCAGAGGAATGAGGCATGAGATTGTGCACTAATTACTTTTATTGCTAAAAACAGAACAAAGACAAACATGTCTCCTTTCTCCGAGAGAAGTCCGCGTGAGAAAAAAACAAATGGAAACAGAATACATCAACATCTGCTTCCATGTGTCCAACAGTGCTTCTGCTGGAATGTGCCACGTCCAACAGGTAGATCGTGATCTACCGGTAGATCACATGACGTCTGTGGTAGATCACTGGCTCCCCCAAAGAAGCTCAACAATTTTGTCTCCCATAAAAAAGCTCCACATTTTTGCCCTGCACCCCCAAAAAATGGTCCTTCCTCCTCCCTAAAAAAGTTCAACAACTTTGACCTGAACCCCCAAAAGGGGTAGATCACTCTGAGTAATCACAGTCTCTTGAGATTTGGCCACCCCTGGTAGAGAAACAGAAACCTGACACTCCTTGTATACTGTACTACATGATTACTAAGAAGGCAGGGTATTCCCATTGCACCCTGCAGGGTTATGAACAGGATTGCAGCCTTAGCAGCTGAGTTTTGAAGATTTCCCTTTCAGCTCTACAGCCGAAATGAAAAGGAACAAATTAGTCAAAACGGAAGCCCCGCCCCCCATTGCTTTCAGTGGAACTTTCAGACCAACCTTGATTTACTCAGGGAGTAAGATCTGCCCTTGATAAGCGCCTGCTTCTCAGCTAACAGACTCAGGCTGGGGAAACACAGCTGGATGGGCGGGATATAAGGAATATGTTGTTATTTTAAGGCTGCGACGCTGCTCCAACGAGGCTTTCTCCTCCCAAAACCGGTGGGCAGCGTTGCAGCTTTTGAACTGCGTTGGCCAGGAGCAAAAGAGAACAGTAATAAGAGGACATGCCACTGCATGAGCCCTGAACCCACCCCTGGCCCCCTTACCCACACAACACAACCGTATGCACAGGATGAAGACCCATGTACATGGGGCCTCCCCCAGGTAAGCGCGAGGCAGAGGCGCTTTCCCCCCTCGGGAGCCTTGCAGGCTGCCTCCCCGCCGCCAGGGGCCGGGTAAGCCAGGGAGGCCCGCCGCTCTTCCGTCTCCTGCAGCAGCAGCTCCTCCTCCTGGGCCAGAGCGGCGGGGAAGGTGCGCGTCGGTAACCAGGAAGCGGCGCCAAGAAGTGGCTCTAGTCAGGCGAGCGGGGCTGGGCCTGGTCTCGGTGGCCTGGCATGGAGAGCGGCGGCGGAGGCTGCGGAGGGCGTGAGGTGAGCACCGGGGTCGCGGGGCGGGAAGAAGCGGAGGCCGCTAGCCGGGGGGGGGGAGCTGGAGGGGTTGCTAATCGAGGGCCGGGGAGGGAGAGGCCTAGAAGCAGAGCAGTAAGGCCGGGAGAAAGCGAAGAGGAGGAGATGGCGTCCCTTGGCCCTCCTCCCCCCCCCGCCTTGTGCCCTTCAGAAGAAGAAGAAGAAGAGAAAGCACGGGGGGGGGAGTTGTTTTCCGAGGGGGTGGATCCTGCTCCTTCCCACCGCCCAACGATCAGGAGCAAAACCCCTGGAGGATCCTCCAACTGATCCCATTGTGAGTTGGGAGCCGAGGCAGCAGCCGGTATAGGAGAGCCCGCGGCTGCTATACTTTCACAGTGTGTGAAACTCCAGGTATCATCTTTTGTTGTTGTTTAGTCGTTTAGTCGTGTCCGACTCTTCGTGACCCCATGGACCATAGCACGCCAGGCACTCCTGTCTTCCACTGCCTCCCGCAGTTTGGTCAAACTCATGTTCGTAGCTTCGAGAACACTGTCCAACCATCTTGTCCTCTGTCGTCCCCTTCTCCTAGTGCCCTCAATCTTTCCCAACATCAGGGTCTTTTCCAAGGATTCTTCTCTTCTCATGAGGTGGCCAAAGTATTGGAGCCTCAGCTTCACGATCTGTCCTTCCAGGGAGCACTCAGGGCTGATTTCCTTAAGAATGGATAGGTTTGATCTTCTAGCAGTCCATGGGACTCTCAAGAGTCTCCTCCAGCACCATAATTCAAAAGCATCAATTCTTCGGCGATCAGCCTTCTTTATGGTCCAGCTCTCACTTCCATACATCACTACTGGGAAAACCATAGCTTTAACTATACGGACCTTTGTCGGCAAGGTGATGTCTCTGCTTTTTAAGATGCTGTCTAGGTTTGTCATTGCTTTTCTCCCAAGAAGCAGGCGTCTTTTAATTTCGTGACTGCTGTCACCATCTGCAGTGATCAAGGAGCCCAAGAAAGTAAAATCTCTCACTGCCTCCATTTCTTCCCCTTCTATTTGCCAGGAGGTGATGGGACCGGTGGCCATGATCTTGGTTTTTTTGATGTTGAGCTTCAGACCATATTTTGCGCTCTCCTCTTTCACCCTCATTAAAAGGTTCTTTAATTCCTCCTCGCTTTCTGCCATCAAGGTTGTGTCATCTGCATATCTGAGGTTGTTGATATTTCTTCCGGCAATCTTAATTCCGGCTTGGGATTCATCTAGTCCAGCCTTTCGCATGATGAATTCTGCATATAAGTTAAATAAGCAGGGAGACAATATACAACCTTGTCGTACTCCTTTCCCAATTTTGAACCAATCAGTTGTTCCATATCCAGTTCTAACTGTAGCTTCTTGTCCCACATAGAGATTTCTCAGGAGACAGATGAGGTGATCAGGCACTCCCATTTCTTTAAGAACTTGCCATAGTTTGCTGTGGTCGACACAGTCAAAGGCTTTTGCATAGTCAATGAAGCCGAAGTAGACGTTTTTCTGGAACTCTCTAGCTTTCTCCATAATCCAGCGCATGTTTGCTATTTGGTCTCTGGTTCCTCTGCCCTTTCGAAATCCAGCTTGCACTTCTGGGAGTTCTCGGTCCACATACCAGGTATCATCTAGAGGTAATTAATTGGCCACCCGGGGGGTGGTACAGGTAAGCTCCGCCCCACATGATCGATCACAATATGTGGCACCACTTGAATGGCAATGCCTGTCAACTTTGGAGGGGCAGCCCCTCAAGTGTTTTATGGTGCGGGTGGGCTGAAGGGATCTTGGCCCCTAGGAGTTGGCTCCTATGGCGGTATTGGGCTGATGGGAGGAGGATCCCAGTTTCCTCACTCTCCTCCACTCAACTATGGGCGGACCTGACTCAAGCCTCCCTTTGGTAACAAGAGCTGAAAGCACCCTGCTCCACGAGAGGTGTTGCATTTACAGACATTTCCCCCCACCCCCACCCCCAAATAAAGAGTGTTCAGCATAACTGATGTGTGTGTGGACAATCCAAAACTAGCAGCTTATGTGGATGCAAGATTCAGACAACAGAGAATGATGGAGAGAACTTGGAAGAGGCATATAACCAGAAATGAATGTGAGATGCAGTATAAAGGAAGTTGATGATCTGTTGTTAAATGATCCTGATCAAAGATTCTTGGTGATATGGAGAGAGGTGCTCTGCTGAGACACACCAGCCCGATTCAGTTGAAAAGCTCATACGTAGAAAAGGTGCATGAGCGGAGCTGCACCGATTTGTAGCTACCCCGACATCCTGCACCCTTTGCAGGGTGATTGCTTAGCAACTGCAGGAACGAAGCTTTAGCAAATTCTGCTATTCTCCCAGAGGTATCCATGTTCTAGGAACCTGTATGGCAATGCTCTAGATTGCTTGAATGCCTTTATGCATAGACTAATTTTGGGAAAGTTCCCTCCAGCAAGCATCTTTCACTGGTGTCAATGTACATTCCCTGGGAAACATCTCCATCTTTTTCTCATCTGAATTCTGATTGGCCAGAAACTCTTTGTCACCTGCAAGTTTCTGGAGGAAAATTGTATTGTAATCCTTGCTATTACTTCCTGTCATTATATGGCTCATCCATCCATCTCTGTCAGATCACAGAGCCAACGCCTTTCAGGGACTTTCCTATACTTTTAAAAGAAGATGAGAGAGAGAGAGAGAGAGAGAGAGAGAGAGAGAGAGAGAGTACATAGACATATAATATTCCTAAATATATTGCATTGAAAGTATTATTTATATACTGTATAATGAATAATATTCACATTCTGTGAATCTCATGATAGTATGGAAATAACATTCAAAATATCATCTGAAACTGATTATGATATGTTCCTTCATTAATAGTACAAAGATTTCCATAAATATTCATACTAGAGAGCAATGGTTTTTTTTCCAGCCTATCTAAATTGCTTATCATTGCCTCCTTTCCCCATCTTGGTTATCAGTCGTATTTGTTTCTTCAGATTAATTAGGCTCCTTGCAGGAAGCAGTGTTAATCCAAAAGGAAGCTTTTAAAAAATACTAAGAAGGTGAAATCAGCCTTTGGCTCAGAAGCTCTCTGCAAAGGCTTGCCTACCTTTGGTCACCCTTTTAAAATCACTGTCAGAAACTGTTATCAGCTGTGACTGTGCACTTGTGACTGAATTCATTTCTCTGTTATCTTCCTTCCTTGGGACACTCATTAATAGTGTTTCATTCATCCAAGACAGAACGGATGCCAACCAACCAATTCCTTTTTCTACCCTTCTCATTTCCTTAGTCCAGTTGTCTCTCACTCCTTGTGTTAGTTCAAACCTCAGTCATTTGCATTCAAGTTCCCCCCCCCCTCACATTTTAAGCCTGCACTGCATTCTGCCTGATTCCCTAGTGCCCATCTTCATTCCATATAAGACAAGCTCTACTTAGCTCTGTGTAATAGGAAGAGACACAGGATAATAGGATAAGACACAGGTTCATGTGTACTTTTGTATAGATGCATACATTGATATGTTTGACCATGAACTAGGATGTGGGATTATGTGCTCCCTCATTGCTGTTTGTTTATTTTAGCCCTAATTCCCATCATGTTCACACTAACATGGGTAGGAAAAATGACTGACTGTCCTTAATTATGGTCAATGCAAATTACTCAGAGGCTTGGATTACGCCCATTACAGGTGGTTTTTTTTTTGTATTTGGCAGATGGTTTATAACAGGAACACATATTGTAAATAGCAAGTAAGCAACAGTGTCTCTTAAGAATACAATGTTTTCGGGTAAAATATTTCTTATGAAATATGTTAATTGTTCATTAACAGTGTAAAAATCATAGCCACGGTCCCCTTGGCCATCATGGGCATAGCTGGTCTAACATGTATGAAGAAAAAGATCTACCAAAAGAACAAGATGTGCTTCCTTTCGCAGAGGACTACAGTAATTTTGATATTGTCAAAGCAACTCAGTAAGTTTATTGAACAATTCACTTGTTATAAAGTAATGCATTGAATTTCAACTACAGTATGTTGTATACATGAGCAAGGTACTAGTAACTAGCATTTAAATATGTAATGTGTGTGTGTGTGTTAGCCTAGCTATTTCTCTCCCTGTTGCTCAAAAATGACTTGTTTCTCATAGGAAAGTCTTCCCCTCCCCTGCTAGATTGTGTTTATTATGCTTTTTTGGAATAAACGTTGCATTCTAGAGACTCTGTGTTGATGCGTGTAATATATTGTATTGTCCACTCTTACTGTCGGATTTAGACATAATGACGACTTAGAGTAAAGCTATAGCTCTTTGCCATTCAAATTTATCTTACTCTGATTTCAGATATGGCCTGTTGGATCGGTGTCAGGAATTGGTAGAAGCAGGGTATGATGTAAGACAGCCAGACAAAGAAAATGTTACTCTTCTTCACTGGGCAGCAATCAATAATCGGCTTGATCTTGTAAAGTAAGTGTTGTCAGTGATTGCGTGTGTAAGGACTTTGGACTGTACAGTGGTACCTCGGTTTATGAACACAATTGGTTCCGGAAGTCTGTTCATAAACCGAAGCGTTCATAAACCAAAGCAAACTTTCCCATTGAAAATAATGGAAAGTGGATTAATCCGTTCCAGGCGATGAAAAACACCCCCTAAAGCAGCAATTTAACAATAATTTTACTTTCTACCAAGAGCTTTCCGAGGCCTATGGAGGCCTCCACGGAGGCATCGGAGGGTCCGCGACTGGGACGCAGCCACGGAAGCACTCCGTTGCCTTCACAGAGGCAAACTGCACAGAAAGGAGCCTTTCCCCGACGCGAGTGCCCTGCGCTGCGGCCGCCTCTCAGTCAAGGCGGCTGAGTAAAGCGCGGGAAACCGGGGGGGGGGGTTTCTCTTCGGAAGCTCTTACCTCGAGCTTAGAAAAGGGCTTCCAGCAGCAGTAGCAGCAACAGCAGTGAGAGGTTTTGCGAGTCGTTTCGCTGCACGGCGGTGGCAGCGCTCGCAGCTCTCCTTCCCCCTCTCTCTGCGGTGCCGGCCGGGCGACCTTCCTCCTCCTCAGAGCAGCCGCCGCCACCACCAGACGCCAGGACTGGCCGGGGTGGCTCGCGGTGCGCCTGGCTCTGGTTGGAGCGGCGGCGGCAATGGCGGCTCTCTCAACCCCGAGCCTCTCCACTCCGCAGGGGCGCAATGGTGAAGGCCCGGCCTCGCTTCTCTTGACCCCTCCGCGAGGCCGGGCCTTCACCGTCGTGCTCCTGCGACATCTCTCCACCTTCGGCGTCGCGCTCCTGTGGAGAGGCGTCGCAGGAGCGCGAAGGTCCGCTTCTCTTGAGCCCTCCGCGAGGCCGGCTCAAGAGAAGCGGGCCTTCGCTGTCACGTTCCTGCGACGCTTCTCCACAGGAGCGCTACGGCGAAGGGCGAAGGTGGAGAGACGTTGCAGGAGCGTGACGCGAAAGCCCGCTTCTCTTGAGCCGGCCTCGCGGAGGGCTCAAGAGAAGTGGACCTTCGTGCTCCTGCGACGTCTCTCCACTTTCGCCGTAGCGCTCCTGTGGAGAAGCGTCGCAGGAACGTGACAGCGAAGGCCCGCTTCTCTTGAGCCGGCCTCGCGGAGGGCTCAAGAGAAGCGGACCTTCGCGCTCCTGCGACGCCTCTCCACAGGAGCGCGACGCCGAAGGTGGAGAGACGTCGCAGGAGCACGACGGTGAAGGCCCGGCCTCGCGGAGGGGTCAAGAGAAGCGAGGCCGGGCCTTCACCATTGCGCCCCTGCGGAGTGGAGAGGCTCGGGGTTGAGAGAGCCGCCATTGCCGCCGCCGCTCCAACCAGAGCCAGGCGCACCGCGAGCCACCCCGGCCAGTCCTGGCGTCTGGTGGTGGTGTCTGCTCTGAGGAGGAGGAAGGTCGCCCGGCCGGCACCGCAGAGAGAGGGGGAAGGAGAGCTGCGAGCGCTGCCACCGCCGTGCAGCGAAACGACTCGCAAAACCTCTCACTGCTGTTGCTGCTACTGCTGCTGGAAGCCCTTTTCTAAGCGCGAGGTAAGAGCTTCCAAAGAGAACCCCCCCCCCGGGGTTCCCGCGCTTTACTCAGCCGCCTTGACTGAGAGGCGGCTGCAGCGCAGGGCACTCGCATCGGGGAAAGGCTCCTTTCTGTGCAGTTTGCCTCCGTGAAGGCATCGGAGCACTTCCGTGGCTGCGTCCCAGTCGCGGACCCTCCGATGCCTCCATGGAGGCCTTCATGGGCCTCGGAAACCTCGGGTTACTTACTTCCGGGTTTCGATGGTTCGTAAACCGAAAGTTCGTAACCCGAGGTGTTCGTAAACCGAGGTACCACTGTATATAAATGAAATAAATGAAAAATTGTTTGGGTTTTTCTTTGTAATGTGTTAAATTATCTAATTGAATATTATATTAGAATGCTAATAAATTCTAATGATTAAGTGCCATACAAACACCTTAAATAAATAAAACATGTTGCTTAGTTTTAGAAATACCTGTCCATGTTGTGCATTAGTTATGCCTGTGAAACTTCATTTTATTCATATTCACATTTGTTAGTGTGACCTTTGTGAGGCTTACCTTTGTGAGTCTTAAGTTCAAATATAATTGATATAATAGTTACAGATACCAATATCGAAAATGTTAGTTTTCAGTAACTGCAGTTTTATTATATGCCTTACTTTGAATTGTGGGTGGAATCCAAATAGCCATTTGCATGAGTCAGATATTTAAGTTGATATTATGCACAAGGCAAGAATCTAACTGCTAGGAGAAACTTTCATAATCAAGACACTGTTTCTCATACTGTAACACAACCCCTGAGATATTGTGACACTGCACTGCAGAAAGCCTTCTGTAAACTCTTGTGTAAGGGCTAGTGCATTATTCAGTTATTTTTCTTCCACTTATTATTCTTGGATCAAGCCTATGTGTTCTGCCTTCCACTAAACTACTTCATAGAAAATATGGCTCACTAAAATTTTGAAAACCGTTTGCAAAATGCTTTGTGATGGAGGTTATCAGTTAGCCTCATTTTGAACATTCAGGGCAGTCCAGGTTTAGTTAGGGCAAAGACAACATACTATTATATTTTAAGATTAGCTAACCAGTAAAAGCAGTGCTAAATCTTTTAGCCAGCCTGGCTGGTACTACTTCTTCCAGATGCCGCCTTTGAGTACACAGAATGTCAAACAATACCATGATATTTGTAAATTAGTCACATGTCTTTTTACAAGCATATGTATTTATTTTTATACGTTTGTACTCTACTGTGTCATATAATAATGGAGAACTAGGCATAAACTTAACTCGAAATACAAACCAACCAAAACAGATTAAGAACCAAACGCTCAAAATACATCGACAAAAGGACCCAAAGGCCTATTGTAATAAAACTGCCTGTCTAAAGATGAGCCCATACTGACCTTTCTTGGGAGGATATTCCTGACTCTCACTGCCAATACAGGAAATGTCCTGACCCTTTTCCCTGTCTGCTGCATCTTTGAGGGTAAAAGTACATGGAACAGGGACTCTGATATAAACTTAGTGTTTGTGCCGGTTCATTTCGGAGAACAACCTTGCAATTATCGCCAGGAAAGGATTTTGTCACTACTTCCAAATTTAAGGAGACCAGTGGCTTATCTAGACAGGCCTCCTGTTTCCCAGAATGTCCAGCCAGGTGCCTATGGGAAGCCCACAAATAGGACTTAAGGGCAATAGCACACTCTGCTGTTGTTCCCCAACAACTGGTATTCATTTATGTTAGTATCTCAGACAAGTATTAAAATATTTGCCAGAACTTGTTCCTTCTCAGACCTGAAGTGGTATACTTATAGCTATTAAAACTGCCATGATAACCACTGAATGGTTATTTTTCAAAATGCATTTTGGGTGACTGAAGAAAAAGTTATTGCTAATTCTTGAATGATTTTATTTCTAAAATCTACTGTGGGCAAATGTTCAGTGAACGACCCACTTTTAGAACAAGCATTCCGTTTTATTGGTGCATTGACGTTTTGTTTGTTTGTTACCACAGGTTCTTTATTTCCAAAGGTGCAGTGGTGGATCAACTAGGAGGTGATTTAAATTCCACTCCACTTCACTGGGCTGTTAGGTATGGAATTAATGAAGAGCAAATCATGCTTTAGACTTCTTGAGTGTATGAATGTTACATGTGATGCAAGAGGGAAACATAGTTTTGCTTGCAACCATGGAAGATATGGGGTACTGTGGGGAAGGGCTGGGAGGGAAATATCCTGTCTCTTGGTGGGGGGACAGGAGCTGCTAATGGTTAACAATTAGGTTGCTAAAAAGGTGTAGTTTTCACTCCCTTGTTATCCCCTGACCCATACATAACTACTAATTTTATATAACTACTAATTTGTTTCTCTCTCATCTCATTTGTTTCTCTACTCTTTTCTTTCACCTCAGTTGTTGGCAAAAAAACCCAGCTGACCATAAAAATAAGAAACACAAACAAAAGGCACGGTACATGTTGAAAAAGTCACATTGTACAAGTGGAAATCCTTTTGCAGGGCTCCTGCTGATGGGGCTGGTTAGGCAAATCCAGCCCAATTTTCCGTCTTCATTTCTTATTCTAATCTGATCAGTGCTTCATCAGTTACTGTCCCTCACACAATCACTTAGCAATAGGAATATCTCTCTTCTTCCATTTGCTAGTGACTAATAGTGTGGCTGCTAATTTTTGTGCTAATAATGTAATTCCAAATTACAGTTTTAAAGCTGACAGTTGGCAGTATCAGCATTTCTCTTTTCCGTAAGAAATAATGCATTATATTTTCTATATCAGGTAGTGTTCTAAAACTAAACACTTCTGTCTCTTTCCAGACAAGGGCATTTGTCTATGGTCATACTGTTGTTAAAATGTGGTGCAGACCCAACTCTAATTGATGGTGAAGGATATAGCAGCTTGCATTTAGCTGTGCTTTTTCAGCACATGCCCGTCATAGCTTACCTCATATCAAAGGGTCAGGTATGTTCTTAGTATGGTAAACTTAATATTACACCAGATAAGTATTTAATTTTCCAGTTTCGTTTAGAGATCCAACTGCACAAACAGTGCTGTTATTCTAGCTTGATAACCAGAGGAGTCTGGTGCTACTTCTCAACCTCTTAACCTTTGTTTCAGTCCTTAACATGTCGATTTGAAGATTTCTTTATCTGTCAGCCCAATTCATACTATCATACTTATTCAGTTTAAAAAGTGCATTAAAATGCATGTTTTTTCTCAGATCCCATGTATATTTTAAAGAATTGCCAGCTTGGGGCAGGGCTGAAAAATGTTCCTAGTAATATTAGTGGTTTTTTAGATGCACCAAACTGCTTCTGTCTAGCACATCTTATTTTCATTTAATATAATTTATTATTCTAATACTTCATGCTGTAATACTTAAGAGTCTAACAAAAAGTGACCGTTGAAAGTAAGCCATTCAGATATATCGCCTTTTCAATTAATGTCTCTGATTTGGAGTGTATATTTATAGAATGTAATGTTGCCAGAGTGTGCTGTGCTGCTTTTTAGTGGTACCAGTTCTAAAACTCCCAGTTCATGAGAACAATTGATACATATCATATATACCAGAGTAAGAAAGGCAGGGCTTGTGGGCCATATGAAACTGTTATTCAGCTGTAAATGTTCAATGAAATAAGTAGATTAATTTAATTTTATGCAGGATTGTCAATTTATGGCTCTGTTTGTACATCTAGCTTAGGCTTTCATTTCCTGAAATGGTAATATCTTTTCATTTTTAGAGTGTAGATACAACTGATCACAATGGACAAACACCTCTTATGCTGTCAGCACACAAAGTAATTGGGTACGTAATGATTATAATTAAGGTGCTGTACCATTGTAAAATGTTTATTTTGAAGTGAGTTGCACTGATTTCACTGATACCTCCTCCTGAATAACTATGCATAGGATTGCAGCATTTAACCTGTATTATTTCAAAAAAATCTCAACAAATATTTCAGGAAGAAATACCAAGTGACATATTCATTACCAAAGCAATTGTTCAGAGTTGCTTTTATAATGGAAAATATGATGAGTTCCCATAAGTGTAACTGTCATGAAATCAATACATCTATGTTGAACACTTATTTATCTACTGCAGGCGAAACCTTTTTGACAGATAATATCATAATCCTAAGTATTTCTGTCTCTTCTGCTTTCTGTAATTTTGCTGTTTCTCGTAAGCTGCTTATAATTTTTTCTGCCATGTACAAATTCTTCTTTAAATAGGCAAACATGTATATCTATGCACTGTGCATCCTATCCAGCTCAACGCTACTTCTTCTCTGCTCTTGAAATGCTTTCCTCTGTCTGTCAAAAACACAGAAAAATGATTGCAGTCATGAATCTTCTATGTCCTGCCATGAATATTTTACTTCAGATGTTTAGATGTCCTTATTCCAAAGTGACTCAAAAAAGAGTCCTGTGGTACTTTAAAGATGAACAGGTTGATTATGCCAAATTTATTAAGATTTTTAAAATCTTAAATGTACCACTTTCTTCTGTTTGCAGTAACAGGTTAACATGAGTACACCTCTAGAATTTATTCCTAGGTAAAAGCATACCAGAGTTACTTATTAATAAAATAAATTATTAAAATAAATACATTTTAAAGGTGTTGTGTGTTTTCTCTTCGCTGACTTGTGTATGTTTTCATCTAGGACGGAACCTACCCGTTTTCTGTTAAAGTTTAATCCTTCCCTCAAAGCTGTAGACAACATAGAGAAAAACACTGCATTGCACTGGGCTGTTGTATCAGGAAATGTTAGTGCTGTAGATGTGTTGCTAGAAGCTGGGTCGAGTCTGGACATCAAAAATATCAAGGTATGAGTTTGTTTTCATCAATACAGAGCCTCTGGCTATTAAAATCACAATACAGTTTTCAAAGCACAGCTTCAGGGCTGCAGTCTCTTTCCATCAAAAGCAAAAATATCTTTATTTCTGTTTCAAAGCAAAGAGCAATGCTAGCCACAAGAGTTATGTTGTTCTGTTCTGTTTCCTGAAATCACAGATAATATTACTTCCCATGGTGGTCAGAAGTTCTGTATATGTGCATCTAGATGCCTCACCTCTACATAAGCATGGTTAGCACCGTTGTTGCTAACTGTATTTATATAAGCCATCCAACAACATCGGTTACCTGGGCAGCTCACAAGAAATAAAAGAAAAACAATCATATTGAACTATTTATTTATTTGCTATAGTGGCTTGGAGTGTGAGTCAGGAAGTCCCTGGTTCATCTTAAACTCACCAAATGGCTTTAAGCAGGGAGTTATCTCCCTGCTTCAGTGTCCATCTATAGTATTGGGATAATAAAAACTTTACATTACAGGGTTGTAAAGATTACTGCAATTGTGTATTGTAAAGTACTTTGTAGTGTTTGGAATGCAGAAGAAATGTTGGGTGAGATCCAAAGGAATCCATGACTGCACCCAAGAGGGCTTGGGGCTTGTGTTTCTTGGAACAGCAGCCACACTCTCCATGGCATGTGGATAACCACTTTTGAATCTCTTGGTGCCTTCAAAAGTAGGTTGTGATATGGCATGGTAGTCTGCTCTAGAAAAAAGTCAATTCCATGGATCATGCCCAAGCCCATGTGCACATCTCGCTGTGTTGGATATGGTCCTTTGGATACCAGCTGTTAATATTACTATTATTACTTTAAGAAATACTTGTAGAGGAAAACACCACATTCACCTGTATGGCTGTTCTGTTTGAAAAAAAATGGAGTAGTGTAGCTTCATACTTAATTGTGAGGGAAATCAATTTGAGGAATTTTTTCTAAAGAGAATAAGTGGTCATCTTTTGTGGAGTGTGGGGAGAGGAGTAGCTTATTATTAGAACAGGTGGAACACCTGGTCTCTGAAAACACCTGTCCTCTTTATGGCAGCCTTTGACAACCTGGTGCCCTCCAGATGTTTTTGTACTACAACTCCCATTGCCCTAACCAGCACAGTTGTATGTGAATTGTGGTTTTAAATGGGGTAGCTGAATAAATATGAGATTTTGACAGTAATTCAACCATACACGTAAACCAAAGTATAATATGGTAGATCTCAAGGCAATTGAGTATAGCATTACAATACATGATAAGGCATTTAATCTGTGCTTTTGTTGCTCCTATTGTTTTGCAAAATACTTAAAAGCATTTCCCGTTTGAGTATCCTGGTATATATTTTAACTTTGCAGCTAGGACTGCATGGCATATAGAGGACTGCTTTAAAAACCCATCTATTTGTAGTGCTGATGTTATAATAGTTCACTTATTTCTCATAATTGGATTCGTTTGTGCAAAGCTAATATATCCGTTAATCTCCTTGCACCCTTTAAGTTTTAAACATTTCTACAAGTTTCTCTTGACACCTGCAGGGTTGCTGACATTAGGCCTGAAATAAGCATTCTATTGTAACCAATACAAGACGTTGTGCTATGTGCCTGCTTGCAGTATGTGTCTGTGTGTGCATACTGCCCACAACAGTTTCTCCAGTTTGCAAATGGACCATGGGCCCAAAAAGGTTGGCAGGCCCTTCTCTTGAATAACCCCAGTCTAAATATAACACTTAGGAATGTGAGGTAGTTAGAATTCTAAACTGAAGTAGCTACATAACCATTTTGATCTTTTCTTCCTCTTACTTGTTTTTTAAAAGAACTTTAAAACTTTTTATTTTAAGGGTGAGAGGCCGCTTGACCTTGCTCATCAAACTAAAAATCGCTTACTTGTTCATCTGCTTTGTGAAGAAGAAAAACTGAGAGCCAGAAAAAATTCCAGGTTTCTGAGGATTCTGGAAAAGTATGAGGTATTTATTGTACAGTGATACACAACTTGGCATGCAGCAGTGCACTTTTACAGAAAACCTTTTTGAATTAGGAATGCTTTCAGATTCCCACTTACTGCTTAGGCTAGAATCGAACAAGACTTGATAGAATTTGCTGGTTGAGTCAACATCAAAGAATGAATGGTGGAGGCAAAAAGTTGATGAAAGCAAGGAGAAAGTGTATCTGGAAGAGAAACCTCGTGATGGGTTTAGGAAAAGTAAGATCTTGTGTATTGTTGGTAGAAAGTGGACAACTAGCCGACGCAAGGAATGCAGGGTTGTTGGTTCAGGCCATTGGATGCTTCTTTTAAATTTAAAAGAAGAGAAAATTGCTCCCAATACGCTTTCTCTAACACAGTTGCTCTGTCATGGGGAAAGTCAAACAAGGCAAAGTCTCCCATTCTTTGACAGCCACAAGAGTTCTCTTAGGATCTGAACCTTGCAACTGTGAGTATTAAGATCAAAGAGACAGACATGGTAGTGGGCTTACAGTCACATACTTATTTAAACAAACTCTCCAAATACTTGGCTATGGTTCTCTAATCGTAAAGTTGTTGGTTGGTTTGTTTTTTTAAAAAAAGAATGCATCTCTTGAGCTTCAATATTTTGCATGATCAAAAAAAAAACTTATATGTTATCTGGCTGGGGAAGAGGGAAATTGTACTTCTGGGATCTTGCTCCCCATCGAGAGAGGCAGAAGTCAAGTGAAGAGATGTACAGAGTGCTTTTCTTCCTAGAAAAATAGGTGCCGGTACTCACCATGAAGTTGTTACAGCAAGTGCCACACTTGCAACAACAAAAAGGGTTATCAGTACTGAGTACCCTTGAGTACCCACTGGGAAGCACTGGGTGTACCTGAGAGATGCCAGATAGGCTCTACTTTCTAGCTGATAAGCAAGGAACTTCAAACGTTTCTGAGTTGTGAGAATTTTTCTCTCCCCTTCCCATTCTTCAGCATCAGCTTCTTCTGACCTGTTTCCCAACTTTCACATGTTGTTCCCTCTATACCATGTTCTTATGAAACTGATACTATTTTATTTTATTTTATTGTAGTTCTTACTCTTGCTAGTGTCATCATTGACGTTGATATGGGCTATAGGATATGTAGCGGACTTAAATTCAGATTCGTGGCTGTTGAAAGGAAGCTTGCTAGTCTTCATATTTGTTATCATGTCCCTGATTGCAAGGTAGGTGCCCCTAGTTTCCTTGTGGTTATTTCTACACTGCAAAGAGTTATGCTTTGTGTTCCTGGAAGATCAACAAGGAACTTGTTTTAAGTTAAAGGGAAAACACATGCTTATATATGGCCTGGTTAAGATGATCACCTCCTAAACTATGAGCCACAGTAAACATTGCCCTCTTTCATGAATAAGATTGTAGTCTTTCAATAATATTAATTGTGGCACTTGGGAGTATTGTCTGGAGAGATGACACAGAATAGTATCCAAAGGAGAAAAGTTCTGCTTGACACTGGCTTTCTTACACAGAAATTACTTAAAAATGTGTCATTTGTTGGCTACATGCAGCAATAATTGACTGCAACTTCCCACAATGTGTGCACCAGGTGAATGTGCAAGGCAAGGCATGTCTGTAGCACTGCTTACAAGTGATTTCATATATTTTGTGTAGAAAAAAATAGTAATGTGTGAAGCAGCCTTGGAACATTATTCAAATATACATCAGCATAAACTGTGTATTTTAAGTCTCTCTCTCTCTCTCTGTGTGTGTGTGTGTGTGTGTGTGTGTTTGTTTTGGGGTGGGGGGTTTAAAAAGGCTTAATTGAGACATCACAGGAAACCGTGGTTTCCCACCTTGTAGATAAGCCTGCATGAGCTTTGGGACTCTCCATCCCCTGCCTTCATGGAAGAGGGAAATAGTGAAAGCTTCTAATTCATTTTAGAACAAACTGCAGTTCTGTGTTACATATAAACTCAGAACTGTGGTTTGTTGTAACCCTTTCAAACAAACCAAAAATATTTTTTTATGAGTAACCTGAAAAATAAATTCACTGAAGTTTTAAAAATATTATTTTGAATGCTTGTATGTCAGATGTTATTTTGAATGTTTAAATGTTTTATACATCATGGAAATATTTTTCAAATTTCCTTTTCAGGCAGTTTGTAGGAGTCAACAAACTACAATATTTCCCATTAGCATTCTTGCTTGGTTCTGTCTTCTGGATATCTTGGACCTGTTTCATCTTGTTCCTGCCTGATATCCTTTGTGTTTTATTGCATAGACGAAACACTGGTCTTGTTCTTGCAGATATTAAAATGCTTTCATTCTCTAGTAATCTTAAGGAATTCTGATTTTTAACATTTTATTGGAAGCTGCTATAAGTCATTTGTTGAGATGGAAACATAAAATACAGTTTTCAGTGTACTGACAGCTTGAGAGCAATAGGTGTGCTTTTTCTTATCAAGAAAGAGTCATGAGTCATGTTCCTGCTATAGGGACCACCGCCATCCGTCAGGGCTGTTGGCAGTCAGAGGAAAGGAAAGCAGATACCAGCAATGAATCAAATAGTTTTCCCTTGTCTTTAACTGGAATACAGTCCGGATCGCCTCCTTTTCAATGGCATGGTTTGGGTGAATAGCAGCAAAGCATTACCAAAACTCAGTGAGAGAATGGTGCAAGCAGCCTGATGTGTTGATATATTGTGCTAACGGTGCAAAAGATTAGCCATGTTTTGGTAGACAACAGCTAGGTTGCAGCATAACAAATATCTGTCTCTCCACATTGCCTTTAAGTTTGTCGTAGCTAGTACAACAGTATGTTCTCGCTCGCAGCTGCTGTATTTGACAAAGAATTGCTATTTCACATGGCTGCATAATGCGAGTAACATGATTCTGATTCTCAAATTTTGTATTTTCAGCCCTCTATTTTGTTTAGCTTTTGCACATGGGGCTTTATTTTTTATGAAAAGGGATAACAGAGATTCGGCAGCAACAATAATTACTGTTTTAAGCCATCTTTAATCTGTTCTAGTACTAGATAGCATTTCAATGTTAATTACTTCATCTCTGAAGTGGTATTTTCTTTTTGCATGGTTTCTAATGAGATCTCATTAATACAATTATCTGGATTAATTCCTGTGATCTGCTTGGGCATGTTCCAGCTAAAATGCATGCATATATTTCCTTGGCTTCCAAGAAAGATACTTTATACCAGTGGCGCTACTGCTGCTTCAGTGTTATGATGTTGCAGCTTTATTTACAAATTTTTTGTAAATGATGTTATTGTAGCATGCTTTGCAAGCATTAAAGCATCCATTCAACTTTGAAGCATAGCTTGGGCTGGATCTAGACACATCAAAGAAGCGTTTCAGTTTAGAGCGTAAATTTAAACAGAAAACAGGTAGAGAAAATGGGACTCCACATCACCATCTTGTGGCACAATGTTATATTTTTTATACAATGCATATAAATTGCTTTTTCTTTACCAGTCTAGCTGAGTCTTTGGAGAGGGATGCTTAATATGCAGCAATACATGAATTTAGGAAGTATAAAAAGAGCCTTCCTGGGTCAGAACAAAGGGTCCTCTAATCCAGCACCTTCTTAGACATATTCCTTAACTGGAGCTTACATTTTTCAGGCACAATTTCTCAGCTTCCCTTCTTTCTTGGTATGCTGGGTCTTTTCTATTATTTATACAAAACTATCAGAACTGATCCTGGATTCATTAAGACTACAGAAGAAGAGAATAAAAAGGTATTATTTGCTTACATCAAATGTATGCTATGATTTCCTATAATACATTGTATTTTTTAATACATTTGTCACCTGAGAACAATGCATTTTGGAGATACTTTACTTAGCACTTTCCTCGTAATGTAAATATTCACCACCAGTGATAGCAACTTGGGAAAAATTGTGAGAGTATAGCAAGGAAACTTGTCAGCACTTCAAGAAAATAGGATATACAAGGACAAGTAAAAGGACTCTCCAGGGCCATAAGAATATTGGGGATACCTCCCAGTTTCAGAAACACTGCTCCAGCATCATACTTCTTTGCCAGCAACATTCTTCCACTCTTTTGTTTCACACACACAGCACTAAGATACTGTAAACTTTTAAGGCTCTGGTCATTTAAAGCTGAAAGGATCCAGGAAGGGGTGGGGAGAAGCTTCTGATACTAATCAGGCAGTGATTAACTGCTTTAGATATGGATGTCAAGGCTGCCTTGAAAGGGATGAAAATCCCACTCCCAGCATCCAAAATGGGGTTACAGAAGTATATGAAGGTGAATGTAGGATCTCTCAATGATGATGCATTATGAGGATTCACAAAAACAATAGATAAAATGATTGCAAAATATCTGTCTTTCAGAATATTATTAATCTTGGAGAATCTGGCTCCTTGGATTTCAGAACCTTTTGCACATCATGTCTTGTAAGTCATGCTTTGTTCTAGCCGTTTTGATTTTTTTCTTATTCCACAGATATATCTTTAATTTGGTATATAAGAAATTACACACACAGCTTTTTATGGGATGAGAAAAGCGTGTCTACACAGGTGTGCATTCATGGCTATTCTGGAATGACCCCCAGAAACATGGGTACTCCTCCCTCTATTCTTCAGCTGGTCAGCAAGCATCTAAGCACAAGTGTTAGCTGAGGCCTTCTTGCACAGTTCCTTCCTGCTTGCTCTTGAGACTAGAACCAAAGAGCCCAGTCCTATGGCAGGAGTTCTAAGTGTTCTAAGAGCCCAGATGGATCAAATCAAAGGCCTGCCCAGTCCAGTATCCTGTTTCTCTCAGTAGCCAGCCAGGTGCCCACCAGACGTTTGCAAGCAACCGCACTTGCAGATCAGCAGTTTTGTTTTTGTAGAGTCTGATTTCAGGCTGAGCACATCCCAGGGGATGTGTGAAATGCGCATGCATACCCCATTCAATATATATAATAAGTGATTTTTTGTAGCCCAATCCTGCAAGCTGCTGTGCTGTTTTAACAGCTCGTGAAATAGGGGTTACAAGACCTGGTAGGAGTGCCAACAAAAGTGGCCCATCAGTGGCAACAAACAGCTGTTGCAGCCTGCTTGTTGGCCTTGGCCTGCATTCAGATTTAAACCCATTTCCCCAAAGGTAGTGGATGCCTTCAGAATGGTACCCTTTATGTTACATGAATGGGAACGTCCCTACTTCCCGCCTCCCATTCATACATGGAAGCACTTTGCACTTCTCTGAATCCAACCAAGCCACGATCTTGGCCACCCAAAGTGGTGGCTCATATTGTTGGGTTTTGTGTGGTTTTGTAAGTAAGCAAGGATGAAGATTTAAAGCTAAGCAGGATATCTGTGAATATATTGTCTGAATCATGAGTTAATTACTTTCCCCTGCATTCTTCACCAGGTGAAAAAACCATTGAGATCCATGCACTGCCACACTTGCAACTCATGCGTAGCTAGATATGACCAACATTGCATTTGGATTGGACGATGCATAGGTGAGCTTAATTTAGCAGAACTAGAAGTCCATCGTTAGTGCCAGGAATGTTTCTGGAGACTTCAAAGCAGAGCTCTTAATAGATCATGTAGAGAAATTCTAGTAGTTGAGTGCTATGTGATGGGATGTTGACAAGCTGCACAGGGAACCGCAACCAGTTAAAATGTAATGGTAGCTTCATAAGCACATTGCACAGTTTGGGTATTGTTAAAAAGCTGGGCTTGAAGTACTTAAGATACATTTTATGTTTCGTTATGAAATTAACTGTAGTTTTAGGCTGAAATCCTATACGTATAAAAGTAAGCCTTACTGAGCTTTTCAGAGTAAACATGCACATTTCTGTTCTGTTAACACTGCTGTGATTTGGGTGGGATCTCAAATGGCCAACCCCTGAATTCTTAAAGCGGAAAACATGTAGAACTTTAGTTATTAATTTCCCTGAACTAGTTTTGTTTCCATGAATTACTGTACTTGGGTGCATTTTTTGATGATTAGGGATATGGTGTGGAAGAATTGTCTTGTGACTGTGGTATAAACAAATCCTTACCAATTTTTCTAATCTAGGTTTTGGCAACCATTCTTATTTTGTCCTGTTTCTCGTTTTCCTGACAATGGTGAATATCTGGGCACTATATGGAACAATTCTGCGTATGTATTCCCTGCACTTATTTCACTAATTAGTTTGCCACAAACTGTTATATATTGATACCTAGCCTTGTATTGAGTAGCACTTTAGGAAATTCTACTGTTTCATGTTCTAGCTAAAATGTGTTTTTTTTAAAAAAAAAAAAAAAACTCCAGAGTCCTAATCTGGAATATGAAAGGTTGAGATCAGGAGAAATTACCATGTGAGCAGTTCTACTTGCAAAATGCACAGCTTCTGGCACACACACACAAAAAAAATATTATGTAAACGGCAAGGGAACAAATGGAGGTTACCTTTTGTTAGGGAAGCTTGTGCACGTTGAGCAGTATCTCTCCGTAAAGCTTTTATTTTCAATTCATAGAGTTCTGCTACAAATAGATCTTTGACCCTGGCCGCGCTGAGAGAACGGCACTCCCTAGTTATCTTTACATTCAGCTAGTCCTGTGGGTTGTTAAATATGTGAACAATACTTTTGTAGTAAATGTACAGATTGGATCTTCTGGGTAGATCACCATGATCTGTTCTCAGGCAAGCTTTTTTAAAAACTGAAAATAAAAATTCCTTGTCCTAGATTGGTCAGAACACTGCACAACAACATACTGGCAAGATGGCGCTTGGACTTCCTTCACACAGATTGTGTCTTGTTCACCATGGGTGTTGTACATTTTCACACTAATATCTTTCCACACGTCATGGGCTATGTTGTTGCTAATCCTTCAGCTCTATCAGGTACTGTTTGATTTTATCTAAGGTTTGTTCTTAAAGGTTTTTCAGTTGTAATACTACTTCAGCAACCTACACTTGCATCCCTATAATTAATATCTCAATACTGAACCTCAGTTTTGTGTACAGATCTCACCACATCTCAGGCCAGTAGGTGGCAGTCAAGAGTGTTTCAGTGAATCAGTACACCAGCAACAAAAGGTTACAGCACAGTGCTTCTGTTAGTCACCCACACCTTCCTTCATGATATTTCATTCTGGTTTCCCTCCCAAACCAATTCTGTGGCTACTGAAACTATTCAGTTCTCATTGGGTTGTTTTGGAGGGCTCCCTTCCCTGTCCATTTCTCCACCCAAAAAAGACTTTTTGTACTTCTCCAGGCCTTGGCGTTCCTTCTTGTGTGTTTTGGCTACATAAAGATCCACACTCACCTCTGAAGTTTGGACATAGATGATGATCCAGTATTCTAAGTTATTATGGAAATGTAGCAGCTTAGAGGATTGGATAGTAGCTTCAGCGCTGGCATAAGCAACAAAGTGGTGCCCCAGTGCCAGAGATGGGACTGGTTCCAACTCGAATGCCAGCACACCAGCAGCCAATACTGCACAAGTCCTCCTCTTAATGTGACTGTACAACAGAGTTGCTCTCATTTTCAGTCTCCCTGGGCAGCTTATGAAAGGGTTGAAGCCTGACATCCCCTGCCCTGGTGTGTAGCATGCCCGGTTTGCTCTTAATTGCCCTACTTCCAGATTTGGGATCTTGCTTTAGCTGCAGGTAAACTAGACCTTCAAAGTTGGCTGTTAGTTTAAGTTTCATGTGTAGCAAATGCTTGTTGAGAATGTTCTGTTCGGATAGAAGGACATGAGAGAAAAATAGTCCTGTTGCCAGTTTCTAAAAATATGGTATGAATAATTGATCCTGTCCAGTGGAGTGGCTAGTGCTAAACTGAAAACTGTCGGGCAGCTCAGCTGTGCATCATTATTCCATGCTAAACCCTTTATGACCTTTGAAGATCGCTGCCTGGGAGTGTTAAGTCACCTTTTCCTCTTCTTTATTTTTGTGTTGTTACAAATCAAGGATGCCAGCTCGGCTGCATAAGTAGCCACTTGTGCGCTCATTTTCAGCCAAGGAACGAGCATTGAAAAGTGTATTAGCAACAACTAGTCATCTTCGCTCATTTTCTTTAAGCTGTGATCAAGCGGAATGTGCTGAACATCATGAGCACATTCTAAGGAGGAGGGAATTCTGTAGCCCCCCTCCCACTGGCAGTTATTTCTCGCAGGAGTCTGAGATCTACCCTTCTCCTCTTCTCCTGATTTTGACTCTTTTGAACTGTGCATATGGGGCAGTGATTGGAGATGTGTTTCTAGTTGAGCTATTAAAACTGCACAGGGGGGAAATCTTAAGTAAGAATGCCTGCTTACAGAATTTAGTTAAGATTGATACTGTTCTTGACTTGGTATCTTGTGCCCAATAATAAGTTGCTGAATAATTAATAGCATTACACAGAAAGTGATTCAAGCACACAGTTCTAACAGCTTGATATTGAGACCTCTGTCAATAGTTTAGGATGGTGAACCCAGCATTAATTGTTAGTGGTACCTCTCACACAGTTTTTCCACTGTTAGTATGCTTTTAACTGAAAGGGGCCCTGTTTTTTATGGCTTCATTAAAATGCAAGAAAATGCTATCTTTTGGGTACCTCTGACATTTCATGTAGAGCTTCATTTCTTTCCGTATTCTTTCTGAATTGCATGTAATAGGCAATTTCCAATTTTTTGTATGTTTCTTTCAAGATTACCTTTCTTGGATTGACCTCACATGAGAGGAGCGCCCTCTGGAAGCAGAGTAAGCGTTCAAAGCATCCCGTTTCACTCAGGAAAACTCCATATAAGTAAGTAACTTTTGGCCCCATCATCCCAAGCCAATATGCCTTCAACTTCTAGAGACCACAAGATTAGGGAAGACTTGTATGGAGAGTTTCTGTTTCATGTCTGCATCACTCACATGATATAGAGGGGACCTCCACCTAACCTTGGTGCAAAAGAACCATGTTGCTTTGCAGCATCTGCAGTGACCTTGAGAAACAAAGCTGTTATTCATTCCCTCCTCCACCACCACCCCTCAAACTGGGATGTTAAAGGATGTACAGCCTTTACCAAAGGTGTCATGGACTTTGAAGACACTCAAACTCAGGACCAAAGGGAGAAATGTGCTAAGAGGAAGGCATGTTTGGCAAACCCTCACCATAATAATAATAATTTATTATTTATACCCTGCCCATCTGGCTGGGCTTCCCCTGCCACCCTGGGTGGCTTCCAACAAACATTAAAATACCTCAAATATCACAGCTTAAAAACTTATCTAAACAAGGCTGCCTTTACGTATTTTCTAAATGTCAGGTAGTTGTTTATCTCTCTGACCTCTGATGGGAGGGTGTTCCACAGGGCGGGTGCCACTACTAAGAAGGCCCTTTGCCTGGTTCCCTGTAGCTTTGCTTCTCGCAGTGAGGGAACCGCCAGAAGGCCCTCGGCGCTGGACCTCAGTGTCCGGGCAGAATGATGGGGGTGGAGACGCTCCTGCCTGGAAACCTATGTCCCTACTGTGGAAGGAAGTGTGGATCCAGAATTGGCCTCCACAGTCACTTATGGACTCACTGTTAAGACGTATTCATGGAAGACAATATTACTCAGCTACGAGTGATTGCCGAAGAAGAAGAAGAGACATCTCAGTCTTGAGCTGGATCCCTTCATCCATGGCAAGGACTTGCAGACTGAAATAGACCACAAGCTTGCATTCCTTTCCTGGATACAGTTGATAGCTCTTCTAATATCTGTTTTGATAGATACCCACAAGAGTCCAATGCCTTTATTAGAACCAACCAATATGTCCCAAAACTTGTCAGAAACCTTTTACAGATGGGGGATGCTGTTTAGTTTTAATGTTGTTTCTGTGTTGTAAAAGTTTGTCACATATAGCTAAATCCGATCAATTTCTTTTAGCGTATAAATGCATTACTTATGTCCATTTTGAGTACATTGGAAGTATGTAAAGGCCTGTATGGAAGTGCCATATATACAAACCAGTATCTCTATATGGCTATAGCCGCATGTTGAGAAATTAGTTATCACAAACAGCCCCTTCACAGGAGTGCTGCTCAGCAGTCTCCTTCTCCCAGGGCTAATAAACAAACACTTTGTTTATTAGCAAAACAAGGGAAAATATTTCCACTCTCATTGTGTTGTTCTCTTCCCCTTCCTAGCTATGGCTGCCTTCAGAACCTAGCAGACTTCTTCCAGTGTAAATGCTTTGGAATGTTGAAGCCCAACATCATTGACTGGACTAAGCAGTACACACTAATATTTCATTCATTGAAGGATAGAAATGTTCACGCTGTGTGAAGATAACCTACATCAGGTCCTTGGGATTCAGCTGGAAGCTGAAATAAATATGGATATTTGGTATACATTTTACAGTTTGCAACTTATTTCGGAATTTCCTTTGCTATATTTGTATTGCTGTTCTTTTGGGAAAGGTTGTTTTACATGAACAAACTGAAGCAAAGTGGATAATGCAATGGGACAACTGTAGTTCATATATGAAATCTTCCAATAGGTTGGAAGTAAGTACAACTGTGAAATGTCACTTTTCAATTGCTAATGACAGGCCTTTTTTGTAAAGCAGCCTGGAATTCCTAGCCATTGCTGTTCATATGTGTCCATTAAAATTTGCACTTGATAATTAAGGGTGGGGAGAGATGCTTTGAATTTCAAAATATTTTAGTATATGAAAACTGATTTGTAACTTTAACTGTCTCTTTGATCTGTAAATCTGTATATAAGGGCTGTTTAGATTTAATATATTCATGCTCACATTATTAAATTAGAACTTTTTTGTATTTACAAGTGTAATTACTGGCTTTTCAACTAATCAAGGGAAAACATTTATAAATGAAATAGTAACCGTGGCTAAGGCCCTAATATACTGAATAATGAAGAATAATGGCTGAAATACTTCTCTCAGTTGTGCTAATGCATTTAAAAGCAGGTAGCAGCAGCTTCAATACGAGTTCGCAAAATTCTCATGGCATTTGAAGGGCTTGTTTCAGACTACAGGTTTGTGGTTCACCTTTCTTAAAGTTTAAGAGGGGTGTCCAGCTCTTAAATACCACAAATCATACGTCTCAGTAGACGTGACACACAGCAAGAGTCTTGTGTATCCTGAGATTCATACTGGAGTAAAAAAAGTCACACTGAAGAATAGCAGGTCAAAATTAATAATCAGTAAACATACATTGTTTAAGATTATAGAATTAGTCCAAGCTTGTTGGTCTTGAGGTACGATTCTTGCTTTGGATATGAGGCTTAGTTCCCATACAAACACAACATTTGAGGGCTGGGTGAAAAATGAGATCTTGAATAGAGTAGCAGTTAAAATGTCAGAACTGATGTGACCTGGATTTACCTTTGACACTCAGTCACAATGGGTGACTTTTGGCCCTCCACTGTCTCTTAGTCTTATCTACCTCTAGGGTTGGTTTTTTTTAAAAAAAAACAAAGCAGATTTTTTTTAATTGAACGTTTTCAACATACCGGTAGAATACAGTAAAAACCAATCTAATATACCTCCAGTGGTTGTTGAAGTTGAAATAGGGTAGGAAGGACCAGTTATACTTCCCTGAGCTTGGAGGTGAGGCAGAATATAAATATAAATGTAATAGCAGAAATAATGAAATTACGGTGAGAGACTTGCTTGTAGATGAGTTCTACATAGGAATGGATTTATTTGCGCTAATACACAATGTGTCATTTTAGAAGACACCATGGCATTAAAAGCAACATGTGTATTACAACTTAAGGAAGCAGCAGCATGATTTGATTTTAATACTGTTTTCACTCTTATTCCTGTCAAGTTTTTTTCTTGATGAAAGATGGTGGTATCAAACTGGGCTTCTGTTGCTAAAATTACAAGTGCTGTCCATTTTTAGAAGGGTTATAGAGTTCAGAGTCAGGATTGTGGAATTATATTACAGGCTCTGTTAGACACTCAGAAGAATTTGAGAAATGATCAGTTGTAATCCAAGAGGTAAATATAACATCCTTTTTTCAGCACTCTCACTTGTAAAGCATATTTTTATTTTAAAGCAGGCTGCCAATAAGCAAGTGGTTCTACGTTCAGTGCTGTCCTTGTAATATCTGTTTGGAGATGAGATAATCCCATCCCAAGTTTTTCCCAAGGAGAGATGGCATGGTTTTGAGAGGTTCAAAGTGAAAAAAAAATTATGAGATAATACTCATAAATGGACTTGGTAGTAACTGGAACAGTGCTTTTTAAAAAACATTATTGTGGCTGCTTAATGTCAAATATCTTTATTTCATGACATACCAACAACACGTCTTCAAAAGTGCTATTGTGGCACTTAAAAGCAGCAGAATGTAAAATAGGAATCAGGTTCTGTTTATTTAACATTGATGTAAAAGCAATAATCTTTATGTTGTTGTTGTTTAGTCGTGTCCGACTCTTCGTGACCCCACGGACCAGAGCACACCAGGCACTCCTATGTTTATAGTGGTATCCTATATGCAGTTATCCAGTGCGGCTGTTATTTAACATAGGTAGCAATTCTGAAATTATTTGTGAACAGTCCAGAAATTAAGATATTAAACAGTAGCTGTTAAGAAAGTAAATGTTTTCCTACACTACCTCTCACATCAAGCTTTCCTGCACCATTCTACAAAACTTGTGGAAGAAAGGAGAAAGGAGAGTACTTCTTCAGATGAAAAAAGTGTTCTTAATAAGTTCTTGATCATGTGTTACTATTTGGACAAGCCTAAGCGTGTTCAATTTGAGTGAGGCCACCAAATCCAATTCCTTTAGGACCAAAATTCTTTGCATAGCAAACTGGAAAAGAAAGAAAGGCATTATCTTTGAGCTGTTTTCACATGGCACTCAACACAAAACATATCCCATACTTCCTTCAAGACCATCCCTGAAACTCAGCTTCTCTAGAAGAAGCCTTTGGAACAACCAATAACATTTTAACTAAGCCAAAGTATGTGTAATTTAAATGAGATTGGGAGGAATTCAGTATATAGCACTACAACGTTCTGTTCCATCAGTGCAAGCTTTTCTACCTGCCAGATCCCCCTCCCCTCTGCCTGTGTGCTGTTCTGGGGGTTCTGAGCCTGAAGAGCCAATTGGGGTGGGGGCAAAACCACATTGCACTAACAGATCAATGGCCCTTTGCCTAGTTTCACATGGGTGAGAAGGAGAGGAAAGACACCAGGGGAAGAGGGTATCCTGGATTTCCTTGCCTCAGCATCACTGGCAGGTTGATGTGGGAAGATTCAGAATAGTGTGGTGTCAAGACATGGGGGTATCTCATACTTGAGGGAGGAGCTTGATATATTTTCTCACATGTTTAGCCCAGCCCTTAGAAGACAATTTGATCCTGTGAAATTTTGCACCTAGAATTCATAAAGCTAGCATTCCCATCCTGACCCCCTCCCCTTTCGTTTAATATTTCCAATTTCTGGTAGGAACCCAGTGCTATTGCAACCCAAATGTGAGCAGTAGAGGCAGCCTCTTTCTTTTAGGACCTTTAAGAAAACCAAGTGGCAGCGGAGTTTCACTCTGAAAAAAAGATTTTTTGGTAACTCCACAAGTCTTCAAGGGAGGCACCTTCATTCGTCTGAATTAGGTTTGAAGCACGACAACTACACTTGCCTTTACAGTAAATCTCTCCATCTTTATCTGTGACATTTGTAGACTCTAGACTCTTCCCACAGAAAGCACATCGGAAGCATGTCTTGTGCCATGGCTGAAACGGAAAGCAAAAGAGTATTAAGGAAATCGGAGACATTGCAGGTTTACCTTTCCATGATTTATGCATTGGTAAATAAAGAGATTAACTCCCTTTGCACAGACACCCACACATCTCTCCTCAGATTTAACATTTTCAACAGCTCGGGTAGAAATCTATTACCAGACTGACTGGAAGAGATGGAATCTATTATTCTCTTGTAGGGAGGGAATGTGATACGGGTTGTCTCTGCCTATCTCACCACTGGCAGGAAGTTAAACTTTTGAGGAAGACAGCAGGGGCAGGACCACCCCCTAACTCCAGATCTACTCCCTGCCTTTGCCACTTGAGGAAGGCTTCCTGCCCTGCTCTAGGCACAGCAAAAGAAAAAGGCGGGAACGCCATCTTGGAAAGGATTTCAAGAATATAGTGAGTTGCTTTGCTATATTATTGGATGTTAGCTTTATTTACAAGATGGGTTTGGTGGACACCCAAAGAAATGATGCCCCATTCTCTGAAAGGGACTGTTACCTCAGTGCTCCATTGGGTTGCTTTCCTCTCTTGTACGTTTGTCATGCAGCCACTTGGCAATCCCAACACACATTACAAGATTGACCCATCTTCCTCAGGTGGTCTATCCTTTGGAAGAAAGGTTCTCCAGAGGGTAGCCTAGCTGTTGGTCAGACTAAACCTTCCTGGGTTTATGTGGACACTGCTATATTATATTTTACTCAAAGAATGGCCTCCAACCCCATCTGGTAAAAATGGAGAGTGAATTTCTATTGAGTTGGAGGACATTCTGACCATCTTCTTCCTCAGACTACCTCTGGTGCAGGCTGGATTTTAAGGCTTCTGCCTGCATCATACATATCATGTTTAGTGCTTGTGTTTTGTTCCATCCAATTGTTGATCTACTTTCTAAGTTTCTATGTTTTATATTGTTCCTGTGCATTTTTGTTTTGGGGGAGCGGAGGAATTATAAGACTGGGGAGTTGTAAGGATCCCAAGAGACATCTAGTCCAACCCCCTGCAATGTGGGAATCGGAACACGTGAGTTGCTCCTCCTTTGACAGTTTGGACTGGAGGGTGAGACAATTCCTCTTCCTGGAAGAGGAGGCAAAAGACTTGGAAGGTCCTGCCTATCATGATTAGAGGGAGACATCATTTGACCCAGAGAATGTCCTCCAGTTCCATCTGTTAATAGAAATTCACACCAAGTACCAATTTCCATTTCCTGATATTGGAGAGCACTACAAAGAACATGAGAGGAATTCGACATCACACTTTTACAAACATGCTGTTAGTGTAGGCAGTTCTGCTTGCCTGACAGAATGATCTCGCCTCCCCTCACCCACTCACCATTCTGGGGGTTCTCGGAGAACCCCTCCCTATAGCAAATGGAAGGCATGTGGCAGGTGCGGGGAGACGGAAAAGCCCCATTGCACTGGTGTCCTTCTGTGGGGCAGCAGAAATATTGGGGAGAGGAAGAAACATTAAGATTTTTTATTACAAGGAGCTAATCAGTAATTGACTGGGAAGGTAGCCTCTTCTGCAGTCAAGCCCTCCAGCCTCAGGAAAATACATTTAGAATCCATTTCAGGCAACTATGGTAGAAATCTTGAGTTTTAAGGATATAAACTCAATTAGACAATTAGCTGAAATTAGACAAGAGCATTCGTGTCATGATGCTTGCATGCCTACTGAAGACATTTTTGTTTAATAAGTTTTTCCCTGGGGTTTGACCCAGTCATTTGTGGAATATTAATTGCATTTTTTAAAAAGAATTTGTTAAGATGGCTGTAGAGTTTGTGGTTTTTAGAGCTGTGTTTCATTCTATTTTTATCTTTTACCCCCCACCTTCAATGGCTTCAGCTTAGAATGGTTTTTACATTTGTTAAATAATAATTTTTAGTTGCCTTAATAAAAGCAAAGCTGTTTCAGTAAAATTAGTAAAATTCTGTTGTATGTGTTTTTATGTGAAGTCTTAAAACATTTTATTTCTATGTGGAATTTAAATGCAGCTTGTTTTGTTTTCTTTTAATCTGGTCTATGGACTTACCTGTTGCTGATGAAGTGTGCATGCACATGAAAGCTCATACCAATGACAAACTTAGTTCGTCTTTAAGGTGCTGCTGGAATGAATTTTTTTATTTTGTTTCGACTACGTCAGACCAACATGGCTACCTACTTGTAACTATTGCTGATCGTTTGAATTAAACGTAGAACAGAAACGTGCCTTTACAAGTCAACCCTAAATGTGTCTTTTCAGAAGCAACACCAAGCAGTTAGCACTCTCATGTGCTTTCCATTCTCTTTGATTAAAATTTCAATTTTGGCAGCTGCCCCTCTGCTATAATACAATGGCACTTCACCTGCTTAAGCCTGTTTCTTACCTTTCCTCCTCCCATTATCTTCTCTGCAGCATACACTGACTTCCCACAACGAGGGCATTTATCAACATCGCCAAATTTTTTGGCAAACTTTGAAGGGTTGGTAGGAGTGGAAGGACGAGCTGGCTTTGGTGAGCTGGTGACAAGAATTTTCAGTGTACATTAAGCTTTTTATCTCAGAGCAGCTAAATTAAGCAGTACAAGCAGAAGACATGTGTCGTGGCATCCGTAACAAAACAATAATCACTTTTGGTTGAAGAATACAAATACTTTAGACAAAAAGACGGGGCATTCTGTGGAGGCAGAAAGTAGCCGCCATGCCTAGTACCCTTCAATAAACCTCTCCTCCATGAGACGTGCAGTGGTACCTCGGTTTTCAAATGTAATCCATCCCAGAAGACCATTTGAGTTCTGAAACGTTTGAAAACCAAAAACTCAAAAGCCGATAGCTAGGCCTCAGGATCTTGCACTCAGCAGAAGCCTCATTTCCTGTTCGACTTCTGAGGCGTGTTCGAAAACCAAAGCATTTACTTCCGGGTTTACAGCGTTTGAAAACCAAAATGTTCATCAACGGAGACGTTAAAAAACCAAGGTACCACTGTACTTGGAAGTAAGTCCTATCAATTTTCAATTAAGTTTCCTTAAGGTTACAGGTTTGGGAAATAATAATATTCTGATTCTACAAGTGGTGAAAATCTTTATGGAATTAGCATATTCATGCCACCACACATCTTGTAATGCTCCCTTTCTTATCCTTACTGTGTTGCAATTGTAACCTTTCATTCCATGTCTTTATGAACATAGAATTCTGCAAATGAAACAGCCCTTCCCCCAAAAAATATAAAATACCCACAGTCATTTTTCTGCCCGCCTTCCTTAGACAATACACATTGCATTGTGGCTATTCCAAGTATTAATAACATCTCAGTACAACGCAGAAAAATAATTTCACCATTGTACTGAGAACCCATCCCTTTGATTGTACTGCACTTAATGAGTCACAATTGCAATAGTAAAGACTGTGACGATATGTAAAGCAAAGGCTCTTTGCCAGTAATTGCCCACTGGCATAGGAAATCTTTTTCAAGTAATATTCTGCAGGGACAGAACATCATTAAAATGGATAAAAATTATAGATCTATTGAAGAAAAGTCCGCGCTACAGCTTCCCCTGCGTGTTGTTATGGAAACTAATGAAGTGACTTGATGCAACAGAGGCCATAATAATTATTTTTTAAAAACCAAGGATTCCACTCACTGCTGTAGATCCAGCCCAAGATGCTCTCCGGTGTCTGTGCTGAGGCAGCCTGCACCTTGTCCAAAGCCAATCCCTTTTGGGCCATATTTTCTCCCATAACAAGTTTTGCAGTAGATTTCAGATTCGTGGGCTGCTACCGTCGTACTGTCCAGAGCTTTTCGGCAGGCCACTGGAAAGGAAGCAAATGCACTGAAACATATGCACCTGCAGTTTGCTATAGGTTTGGGGGAGTTGGACAGGAGAGGGTTCCTGGAGCCTAAAGGTCTACTAAAAGCTACTTAGTAATCAGTGGCAAAGTATGCTACTCGCATCTGTTAATGAAATTACAGGTCAATGGCCCAGAAAAGTTAGGAGAGCAAATACCAAATTGTAGAGGTCTTTCTTTCCAATCTCTCCTCAGCCACAAACTCTTTAAGTTGTTTCGGGCAAACCACATACAGTCCTGCCCTCTCCACAACAGGACTAACTGCACTGGCCTATCTTGCAGGGCTGTTGTAAAGATTACTAAGAAGACAGGGGCATAGGAAGATAGGGGAGGTGGGGGCAGTGCGCCCCGAGCGACGCGATCCCAGGGGCGCCATCGCCGCTGCCCACCCTGCCCCCAAAACGTGCACCCCGCTACTGCGCACGGCACACCCTGCCCCAAAACACACACGTCACTGCGCACGGTGTGCCCCACCCCCAGAACGCACGCCACATCACTGGGGCAGCGCACCTGCTCTCCGCCCCCAGTGGCGGAGCATGAAGCTCCGCCGCTGTAAGAAGATCTATGTGAAGTGCTTTGGGTATTCATAAATGCTGCATATATTTTTCAAGGTCTGGTCTTACTAAGCCTTGCTTGTGTTTCAGAAATGTGTATTACATCTAAGCCGCCACTTTGGGAAGTAATTGCTTTCTGATTCTAAAAGTGATTATTACCTCTACACATATTAACAGAACTTAATAAAGCCATCACCAGAATTGTAACCTCCTCCAATCCTTTTCATACTTTGCTTCAGTTGTGGAAAATGCCATCTTCTCTTCAGACATAAAACATCCTGATATAATGAGTGGTATAAAATGGAAGAAATGCCACTGGAGATATTTAATTTTCTATCACTGGATTTTGAATCCAGTCCTAAATAGTGAAGAAATAGGAGCCCCGGGGGAAGAGAGAAACCAAAATTGCAATTGTACTGTATATGTGTCTATTCAAAAGTAATCCTATAGAGTTCAACGGCATTTACTCTTAGATGAGTGATGTATAAGATTACATTGTTGTCCTAAAATTAACACCAGTAAAGCAAGACATTACTGGCACTATGTGAAGCTGATCTGTCCCTTTTCTGCATTCTTCTCTGTGAAAAAATGATTTTGTGTGTCTCTGTGTGTAAGGGGAGTGATGCAGATAAAGTGCTTCTATTTCTGGCCCCTTCGGGACAGAGTATCTGTTTGCTGCAACAGATTGAGTCAAAGCCCTTGAAGTGCTATTGTTGAAACAGCTCGGAGATATTCGTCAATCTGCTGGCAGAAGCAGCACAGGCGTCATGAATCAGTTTTAGGCTTACAAATTGTGATCATGCCACATGTCCACCACAGATGTGCTTTAAGTAAAAGTCAGCTGGGAAGCAAAGTAAGTAAATAGCAAGCCACACGTGAAAGAGTATCTTTCAAGTCAGTCACAGGGCTGCAGATAAATGGGCATTTAATTTAAAAAAAACTGGAGGAAGGGTACTTTTCTGCCTGCATTATACTATAGAAATAAGAAGAGGCTGATGATTTTGTGCATTTGATGGCACATTATGAGCTGCTTTTACATCTCTAGTTTTTGATGGATTTTTTATTTAATCTCTGATTGAATCTTTGCTGCAGCTGATTTTGCTACTTAGCAGTCACGAAATTAAAAGACGCCTGCTTCTTGGGAGAAAAGCAATGACAAACCTAGACAGCATCTTAAAAAGCAGAGACATCACCTTGCCGACAAAGGTCCGTATAGTTAAAGCTATGGTTTTCCCAGTAGTGATGTATGGAAGTGAGAGCTGGACCATCAAGAAGGCTGATCGCCGAAGAATTGATGCTTTTGAATTATGGTGCTGGAGGAGACTCTTGAGAGTCCCATGGACTGCTAGAAGATCAAACCTATCCATTCTTAAGGAAATCAGCCCTGAGTGCTCCCTGGAAGGACAGATTGTGAAGCTGAGGCTCCAATACTTTGGCCACCTCATGAGAAGAGAAGAATCCTTGGAAAAGACCCTGATGTTGGGAAAGATTGAGGGCACTAGGAGAAGGGGACGACAGAGGACAAGATGGTTGGACAGTGTTCTCGAAGCTACGAACATGAGTTTGACCAAACTGCAGGAGGCAGTGGAAGACAGGAGTGCCTGGCGTGCTATGGTCCATGGGGTCACGAAGAGTTGGACACGACTAAACAACTAAACAACAACAACAACAACATGGACTGGTGTGGTTTTAGTGTTTTGCCAGGGGATTTGAGATTCTTGTTGCTTTGCTTTAAGTTGTTATTATTGCTATCATAATCAATATATTAATTTATTAATTATGTCCCCATTTTTGAATAATGTACCCAGCGTATTGTACAACATTAGCATAAGACCATACACTATATACATATACAGTGGAATCTCGGTTCTCGAATGTAATCCATTCCAGAAGACCGAGAAAACCAAAAAGCAATGGGTGGTTGGCAAGTTCAATGGGGGAAATGGAAAGAACACGCCTCGGAAGCCATTCAACTTCCAAGACGTGTTCAAAAACGGAAGCAATTACTTCCGGGTTTCTGGCATTCGGGTTCTGAATCATTCGGCTTCTGAAATGCTCGAAAACCGAGGTTCCACTGTATATAAAACTAACAAAGTTTCAAAAAGCAATACAAAAGAATGTATAATCTAAAGCATACCAACAGCAGCACAGCTAGAAGGTATTACACATTCACAATACAAGTAAAGGCATGTTCACTCAGAAATAAATCCTGCTCAGTTCAATGGGACTAATTTTCAAGTAAGCATGTATGGGACTCCAGCCCCAAACTGACAGCAATAAACCTAGATTTACATCTTTACATCCTTCGAACAAAGGGTGTCTGCAATTTCTGGCAATACTCACCTGCTGACTACCATGCCAACAGGGCATGAAGCTCAACATGGACAGAATTGGTGCACTTTATAACAGAAAACTTATACCCAATAACTTAAAAAGTGTATTGATATCTTCAACCTGTTAGAATGTCTTTAATGATAGTAGCATGCGCTTCACAAATGCTCCTATTCATTCCAATAAAAAAGGATTTTGATATCAGTTTATGTGGTTTATTGTTGGTAGAGAACATCTTTGGGCTTTCCCCCCTTTTTATACTTTCAGGAAGAGAAATGTCATCACCTGCTGAGGCAGAGTACTGCCTGCCTCCCTAGCAGAGGCAGAAACTATGTAGAGAGAAACTGAATTGTGAATAGCCCACTTAAAACTGCCCTGCACCATTCATTGTCAGTCTGTCATTCAGAGAGCCAGCAAGAAAAATAATTACTGATCAGGGCTGTAGAGGCAGGAAGTCCTTTCTAAAGTTTAACCATACCTCAGCTTTCCTGTACTTTAAAACCATCACTCTTTATCCTATCTTCAATGGATCTCAGTTTAAATTACGGGAAAGTAAATGAGGGGTTGAACATTAGAGGAGAATGTCTTACCAATCAGAGACAATCAGTAAGGAAAACAAGCTGCTGTCTGCCAGCCATCAATCCTCTATCCATGCCTTGCTAAGCAATTCCTTTTTTAAACCCTGTCCTCTCTCCCTTAACTTTATCTGATGCTCATATTGTTTGATCTGAAACATCTGGTTTTATTGTTTTTAAATATTTTGTTGGGAGTCACCCAGAGTGGCTGGGGCAGCCCTATCAGATGGGTGGCATATAAATTATAAAGTTGTTGTTGAGTTAAACTGAGTGTAATTTCTTCCCTATTCTTCACTGAAGATAATAACTTGTCGGCATCTGTCTTTCCCAAGAGACAGTGGTGTGTGCTTCCAGTTAAACCACTGTGTTAGCAGCACCAAGTGACATCCCCAGGGCACAAGCCTGGGCAGTGTGTATGGAGGTCCTGGGCTGCCCAGGCAACAAGACCCCACTCTCGACCTAGCTGATGTGGTCCCAAGGAAAGCAGAGCAATATGTTGGGCACCAGCTTGGCTGGAAGGAAGCATGCAAGGTGCCATCCAACCATCTTTGGGGCTCCACTCTGAATTTATGCAGGGGTTACTGCTTTGCTTTTTATTCCACAAGGCAGCAGAAGTTTAGGACAGGAATAGGCAAACTCGGCCCTCCAGATGTTTTGGGACTACAACTCCCATCATCCCTAGCTAACAGGACCAGTGGTCAGGGATGATGGGAGCTGTAGTCCCAAAACATCTGGAGGGCCGAGTTTGTCTATGCCTGGTTTAGGATTAGAGCTTTCCTTCTCTTAGATGGGCTACTTTCCCAGGTTGACAACCCCATCTACCCCTGAAATAATAACTATTCCACCATAAACCTCCATTTTGCACATGTTCCTTTCTGTTTAGACAAGTAGGGTTAGTGCCACAATCAATTGTAGTACATTGTGGATTCGCTGGTGAAATAAAATAGCATAGATCCACTTACTGCAATGGAAGCACGTCTTATGAAAACTACGGCCATTACACTGGATTTCTTCAGCATGGTAGACAGTCTTGTCACACGCACCACATTTGGCTCCACCTCCCCAGTTTGGCATCCTTGAAACTTTCAACTGGTTTGCAATGACACCTTTAAACCAAAATACAAATGAGCCAGAATGAGAACAAAATAGTAACCTAGTTTGCTCTCTCCCACCTCTCTCTTTAGTAGTAGTCACCCTTCCGACAGCCCTTCAGAATGCCCCTTAGAAGGAAGCTACATCATGACGTGGTATCATTCTAGAGCATTCTGAGGACTCCTGGAGAGCGACCACTCAGAGGAGCTCCAAAACCTCTGGTGGCAGCGGCAGAAAAGAAAGGCAAGCAGAGGTTGCTACTGCTACTGTGAAACTGATATGCCTTCCTGAGACTTTGGGGACTTCCAGATAGGTGTTTATTCAGTGCTCCTCTTGCATCAAATCCCCTTCTGGCATCAAAAGGCCAGACCATATCACCCACCCACCCCAATCTGAATTTTACCTCTCTGTGGGAAAATCTAACAACAATAATCTTCTTCTTTGGAAATCACTCATAGCCGAGTAAAATTGTCTTCCATAAACACGGTTTTAACAGTGAGTCCATAAGTGACTGTGGAGGCCAATTCTGGATCCACACGTCCTTCCACAGTAGGGACATAGGTTTCTGGGCGGGAGTTGATCACAGTGAGGCCAAGCATGCCTTCCTCTTAGGGCGTTTCTCACTTTCGTCCTGAGTTCGAGTGTCTTCAAAGCCCATGACACCTTGTAAAGGCTGTTATCCGATTGGAGAGCTCACAAGCCAGTGTTTTCTAGTTTTCGGTGTTTATACTACATTTTTAAAAATTTGCTTTGAAAGGGTCTTTAAGCCTCTTTTGTTGACCACCAGCATTACACTTTCAATTTTTAAGTTCGGAATAGAGCAGTTGCTTTGGAAGACGATAATCAGTCATCCGCACAACATGACCAGTCCAATGAAGTTGATGTTGAAGAATCATTGCTTTGACACTGGTGATCTTGCTTCTTCCAGTACACTGGCATTAGCTCGCCTGTCTTCCCAAGTGATGTTTAAAATTTTTCGAAGACACCACTGATGGACTCTTTTGAGGAGCTGGAGATAGCATGTATAAATGGTCCACTTTTCACAAGCATACAGTAAGGTTGGTAGTATAATAGCTTTGTAAACAAGCATCTTGGTTTCCCTGCGAATGTCCTGGTCCTCAAACACTCTGCACTTCATTCAATTGGGAGAAAGCTGCACTCGCAGAGCTCAGGTGATGCTGGATTTTGGCATCAATGTTGGCCCTTGTAGAAAATCTAACAACAACAATACCCTTCATATAGGATAGGGCTTAATTTGCAAAGCTCCCCAAATTTTCCTGCCAATTTTGCACAGACATTTTCAGCTGAATTTAATTTTCAGCTCTGCCTTTTTAAAAAAGATGCACTCCAAGAAATGTTGCCTTCTGTGCAACTATTAATGGCACAGAAATCCCCTCCAGTTCTGAACCAGGTACACAGCTGACATCTCTTGCTGCTCCAATTACCGTTTCATCAAAGCCTGTGATGTGTTCACACCTGCCTTCTCAAACTGCAGTTTGTTCTTTCCAAGTATTTCACTTTTACTCTGCTTGCATGCAATTGCCTCAGAGATTAAGGCGCTGCTGAACTTTTTGGATTCATCTCCACATCGAGAATAAAGTAAAGCCTCTGCCACATTATAGTGGAAATATGCTGTGTGCCTATTAAGGGGAAACGAAGGATTCTGCCTTTGAGAAGGAAATGTTGCCTAACTACATGTACTCAGCCCAGGAGGAGGGAGAGGAGATAGAGTTGTATTCCGAATGCATTTGTACTGGCTCTTGCAATGATACATTGGGGGTACTCCTGACCATGTATATTCATCAGGAATAAGGGTATACCTGGCAGTCCAGTCCCTAGTAAACTGCTAAGGAAAATATGCCATTGTAATAGGATAACTCTATTGATTTAAAACAGGGGTGGGAAAACTTTCAGCCTGGGGACTGAGTTCTCTTCTGGACCACCAGGCAGTGGTGGGTGGAGGCAAAAGTGAGTGTAATAACAAATACAATTTTTAGCTTTTCTATCCTCCATCCAGGCAAGCAAGAGGCATTACCAGAGTTCAAGGACAAAGTCCAGCCAGGCAAACACACTTGGGATGGGAAGCAAAACCAGTAATTGGTGTGGCCTGGGCCTGACAAAGAGGTCTGGAGAGCTACATTTGGACCCTAGGATGGCTGTGCATCATATTTTAAAGAGGACAGTCTTCTGTTTGAGGATCCATTGGAAGAAAGCCCTCTGTCTGAAGTCTGGTTTAAAGATTAAAAATAAGAGAGTGAAGGTGCCCTGAAGTTGAAGCTGCCCATCAACAGCACCTGGACAGCAGATTGAGCAGTCACACAGCTCAGCTGGTCAGAGTCTTTCCCACCATGGTGCGATGATTCACATTTCTATTCCATTTTTTCCTCCTAAATTTTCAGCTATACACCAAAACCACCCTATGCACACCAATATCCTCTTTTGCCTACCCTATCCAGTAGGCAGCTATATTCTCTGCTGCCTCATATTTCTAGCTGAGCTCCTTTCCTTTATTTAGCTCCGTCTTCTCACTTATTCCCCCCTGAGCAGATGCTATTTTATCACAGCTTGCTATGTGGTGTTGCTCAGCGACGGAAGTTAAAAGGAATTCTTTCCCGCGGGCAGCGTGTCTCTGATATGATACGGTTGGTTACGAAGGCAGACTGCAGAATGAATTCCCACATGCTGGATTTTACAGCACAGTGATGCACACATCTGCGCAGAGCATTTGAAAGTGTATCTGCTCAAAAAGGATATTGTAGGATTGGAAAAGGAGTAGAAAAGGAAAAAACCCAAATTATCAAGTAGCTGGAGCAAATCCCCTATGAGGTGAGGTTAAAACATTTATAGTTTAGAGAAAAAAATGGGGAGGGAAGACACATTACAGAGGTTTATTGGCTTATGCATGGTGTGAAAAAAAAACAAATAGAGAAGGGTTGTCCTCTCCTTTGCATAATCCTAGAGCCCAGGGCCAGTCTCACTACCTGTTCAGTTGTCCTCTCTGAGCAGGTAAGCAGTGAAAAGAGTGAGATAATGGAGCAGTTTCCTTCTGTTGTGTCTCTTTGAGGTTTGTCCAACAATGAAATCTCTTTAAATAGTGAGTTGTCAGGGCTGCCATACATCTGGAATTTCCCAGACATAGCCGGGATTCATCCATCAGAAAGAGTATCCGGGAGGAATGGCAGCCCATATTGGCAGTGCTGATTTTTGGGCAAGTTTCCTCCAAAATAGGCATAAACTTCATGGGGGGAAAGATTTTTCAAAAAACAACCAAGAACTTTGCCCCCACCCCCCTAAAAAAAGCTCAACAACTTTTGTGCCCAGATTTTCACTTTTTGAAACCCTATTTTAGCCTCTTATTCCTGTGCCACAGGAGTGGCTAACCTGTGGCCCTCTGAATCTCATTTGACTCCACCTGCCATCGGCTCCAGCCAGCATGGCTGATGGTGAAGGGAGAACCACAGGGTAGCCACCCCTGTTGTAATAGCCCTTAAATTGTCAGCTCCTTCTTAACCCCCTGGGTAGCTCTCTATGTTTTGGCTTCCTTTTTCTTCTTCTATCTCTTACAGAAAAGTTCCAGTTTCTCTCCTGGAAACTACAGTCCTGCAGGAGTATTAATAAATAAACAACAACTATACTACCTTTCCCCTTTCCCTATTTTTTTAAAGATTAAAATGAACAATAATAGATTTGAGTGACGCTTCTAAAATTAGAAAGCTTACCACAGACTTACACACGTTTTCTAAAATTCTAAATCCTCAAAATCCTACATAAACATGTCTTTAAATCTGGACGGTCTCTGGATAGTTTGATCACTCCTAGCAGTCTTCTTCTGAGTAGGTTCAATATCCACTATCTCTACCCATGGGCATAGCAAAGGGGGGCAGGGGGGGTACCTGCTCCCCCAAATCAATATAAATCATAGGTTCTGACCCCCCCAACAAAAATCCTGGCTACACCCATGATTTCTACTGTTCCATTACTGCTGTTATTACCAGATTCTTCAACATGTTGCAGTCATGAGAGGTCTCTGCATCATTGTACTCAAGCTGTGGCAGGACCTTTTACAGATGTTTGACATTCTTAATTACAGTTATCTAATTATCAGTGCTAACAAGCTCAAAATAAGTACCAGCTGATCTGCTCCAAAGAGTTCCATAGCATGCATGTCTGTATATTGGCCGATGCTTATCACCTGCGCTACTGCTAGCAACGCAGGCCAAGTCTCCAACTCTGAAGTGTTGTTTCGCAGCACCGGCACAGTCAGAACCTAAGAAGGCCTTGCTGGGCCAGGCAAAAGGCCCATCTAGTCCAGCATCCTGTTCTCACAGTAGCCAACCAGATGCCCATGAGAAGCTCACAAGCAGGGCATGAGCATATCTGCACTCTTCCCACTTGTGATGCCCAGGAGCTGGTATTCAAAGGCATGCTGCCTCCCACACTATTGTTTCACCTTCTCCTGAAAGGGTTGGTGAATGTCTTTGAGGCCCTATCTGCAGTATACATTTAAAGCAGTATGATACCTCTTTAAACAGTCATGACTTCCCGCAAAGAACTATGGGAGCTGCAGTTTGTTAAGTGTGCTGAGAGTCGTTTGGAGACCTCAATTCCCCTCACAGAGCTGCAATTCTCAGTGTGGCTTAACAATCAATCCCTTTTTCTGGAGAACTCTGGAAATTGTAGCTCTGTGAGGGAAATACAGGCCTCCTAATAACCCTCAGCTCTTACGAACTATAGTTCGCAGGATTCTTTGGGGGAAGCCGAATGTCCGAATGTTTAAGCTGATGTGATGCTGCTTTTCTTGTATGGTGCAAGCAAGGCCTAATATAGGCATCCCCAAACTGCGGCCCTCCAGATGTTTTGGCCTACAACTCCCATGATCCCTAGCTAACAGGACCAGTGGTCAGGGAAGATGGGAATTGTAGTCCAAAACATCTGGAGGGTCGAAGTTTGGGGATGCCTGGCCTAATAGATAGATCATTTGCCTCACCTTGATGGTAGGGCCCAGGTGCGAATTTCACGTAACAAAAGCAATCTAGCAGGTGTATCTATTAAAGTCCTGAGCAGAGGAACTTTGTTCAGTAGGAGATTAGTGAAAGTATCTTGTATAGAGAGGCTCTTTGAAACCAGGACTTGGCAGTGTGTTTAGTTATGCTAACCTTTGTATTTAATAGGTCAAAACAACATGAAATTAATCCAGAACCACACATCATGCTGCAGGCTTTTACAGTACCAATCACCTCTTAGGTTTGGTAATGGCTGGAAGAGAGAAAAGGGGTGTAGAGCAGGGGTTGTGAACCTGGTCCCTACCACCCACTAGTGGGCGTATCAGGATTCTAGGTGGGCGGTAGGGGGTTCTACGGTACAAGCTGAATCCTCCTTCCATCGAGCACTGGTGGCTGGTAAGGAAATTTTACCATCAAGAAGGATGCATTAGTGGGTGGTAGGTATAAAAAGGTTGACTACCCCTGGTCTAGACACTTCCTTCATCAAGGCAGCCCTGTTTAGGGAAGCTTTTAATGTTTGATGGATTTTTGTATTTTAGTGTTTTGTTGGAAGCCGCCCAGAGTGGCTGGGGGAACCCGGCCAGATGGGCGGGGTATAAATAATAATAATAAATTATTATTATTATTATTATTATTATTATTATTATTATTATTATTATTAGTGACTGGCATTGTCATTAAGCTCAGAGAGAAAAGGGGAAATGAATACTTTGGCCATATTCTATGAGCATGGAGAGGTGATATGATCACAGCTGCTTGGCTGGTGGCAAAAAAGTCAGCACCATGTCCTCTTCATTGACTCATGTTTCAGATGTACCGCAGAATTAGTGGGTGGGGAGTTACTTTGCTCATGGCGCTTTCTTGATGTCTCTGAGTCATATTTTCTTGGATGATCAAATGCTAGCTTGACATTTGAACATCACATCAACTTTATCAAGTTGTTCTTGACCCAGTCCTTGCCAGGAGAGTTGTTTTCTTATTATAGCAGCCTCACCCCCAATATAAAAGTCGTGCTGAGTTTCTCTCAGTGGTGCTAGACAAAACCACAACTGAGGTATTCTTAACTGAGTCAAAGGATTTCGAATAGTGAAAGATTAATCAAGTTCTATCCTTCCTTCATAAAAATGACCCTCTAAATGTCAAAAAGAATATGGGGCAGATTTTGTGTTGATATATTACAAACAGGAGTTGCTTTGATTCTTTCTCAGCTTAAAGCATTAAAAAACACCACAAAATAATCTGAGCTGATATGAGTTATAAAGAAAACATAATACTGGAAAACCTATAGAAGAACTGCTATGGACTATTCATACTGCCATTTCTAAGAGCATTACACTAAACCTGTTCTCTCACATAAATGCATTCTCTCACATTGAATGCATTTGATGATACTGGATACTGAAGATTTCAAGTTTAAGGAAATATTGACTTAGGAACACTACTGTCATAGAGTCTTTTAAAGAACAAATAGACTTCAATAAACTTCTATTTTCTTTATTTCTTTATGAAGAAAAACACAGAAATTCTTAAATGATTTCGGCTAGAGCAAAACAACTGAATTACTATTTCTTGTGATATAAGATGGCTAAGATAATTAGATGGCTAGTCCACCCGCAATTCTCTAACAGGAAACTTAAGGCCTGATTCCAGTTTAAAACAACACCATTTAATAATGAAAACTGAAGATCTGGCTGTCATAAATTATAATTGTTTCCAAATTACTACTAGTGCTAGTATCAGGAGCAGCAAACTTTTCATTCAGTATCAGAGGTTTGACACCACACAGCACATAATTTTCATCTTTCTAAGGATATTTTAAAAATCTATCATACAGAATTTTTGGATATCAAGATGCCAACCGCCACGTCTTAACATATTTTTTGCCAGCATTGCATTTTTAGTTGTGCTGTACCTAAATAGACATTCATTTATTGGAAGGAAAAATCAGAGAACCACAACAACATTTGGAAGTAGCCAAAATAAATATGCCAATAATCAGCATGTCAGGAATCTTCACATAAAGCATCATGTCCCCGCAAACTTAAAATACAGAACACTACCTTGGCTTGTAAATTAAATGAGATATAGGAAAAAAAACATTCTCTCAATGAAAAGGAAAATGCTCAACATGCTCCTCATTAAACATACCGTAATTGGAGCTTTTTGAGACTTTATCATCATGACTTACCAAGATGAGTTGTATCCCCTTGTCTCCTGTGTCTTTTTGAATAGCTTAAGCTAGGATCTGGAAGTCTTTAAATACTTCCAAGTAGTTACAAGCTTTGGCTAGGAAAGGGTGAGGGGAGAAGTGTGTGTGTGTGTGATGGGGCACAGGAGAAGGAGTACATGAGCAATGCTACTGCTATCAGGTGGCTTAAAATAACTTGTGACAAAGCCTTGGATTGAGCACCAATTATGAGCAAGTTGCAGAACAATGCAGGGCCCTCCGATTACACCCAGATGCCCTTTCCAAGTGCAGCTGCCTAGATATAAAGGAATTAAATAAATCAATGTGTCACACAGGGCATGTGCTAGGTGAAAGGTCAATTATGATTGAATCTTTAAAAATAAAATTAAAGGCAGAAACACTGCTCAACAATGTAGGCAGCAATAGGACGGTGCCCACAGCTGTGATGAATGGCCATTAGGGAAAGACCTTACATGAATACTAAGTCGTGTAAAGAAAATAATATGAGAATTGCGTTGCCACAACCTAAAGCCAATAACAGTTGTGTCAGTTGGTCAGGTATCAACTGCGTGGAGTTGGCACTCATCGCTACTTTGTCAAGCTGCAGCTTTTCTGACAAAGCCTTATAGAATGCTCTGTTCACTTTTTGTGAAGAAAAGCCACTTCCGCATCTCACGGAGGTGGTGTTGTGGGCGTGGCCTGAGTGAACTCTCGCAATGGGGGCTGAGTGCTCAGCCCCCTCGCGAGATGGGAGTTCCCACCTCCGTCATACCTGGGCCGACCAATAGGGTCGGCCAGGAGGCGGGGCTTCCCTTATTTTAAACGAGCCGGAGGCGGGCTCAGCCTCTTCTGCCCCGGCTCTCAGCCCATTCGGTTCACCCACCCACCCGCCCTTTAGGCTAGGCAGGTTAGGCCGATGCTGCTATGGACTTCGGTTGGTCGCCTTGGTTGGCCGGGGGGCCTGGTAGGACTTTTTCCACTTGGACTAGCCAAACTGGTTTTTTCGCCTACCTCATAGCAATTCGTCACAACTTGGTTTGGTGGTCAGGCATTGGAAATTTGCATAGAAGAAGAAGGGGGGCAGATTATGTCATCCTCTGCCCAGAAATTGAAGATTTAATCCCGTTAAAGGGGTTCCGGGGGCGGTAGCTTTGTCCTGAGCCTGCGGAGGTCAGGGCCTTATGGCACCCCCCAACGGTGGCCACAGGAGGTGTCTCAGTAGATGTACATCATTGGGCTCCTTTCTGGTGGTTCATTTCTCCCAGACTGTAACACACGGGTAACAGTCGGATATAGTCGGTTAGGTTCCAATGCCTAAGCCAATACCGCTCAACATCCGAAACCAATAAAGTTGTGGCCTTTTCGCCCACTTAAAATTATTTCACTGTGTCTTGTGTCTTATTTCCTGGGGAGCAAGGGACATCGCCACACAATGGGGCTTTCAGACATTTTGTTCTGGGTTTTTACTTGGTTTCAATGGTCGTTTTTTTGCTTCCGACATTTTGCACAGGGAGGGTCAAAGTTTCATTCTAGGCATCTGGAAATTAAGGGAAAATAGAAAATTAACCCAGACTTTCCTTTCCTCCTGTTTGGGTAAAAGGTTGGGTGGGTGGGTTAGTAAAAAACAACTGTATATAGGTCATGTTTAACAATAGATCAATTAGTCAGATGTTTGTGAAGTCAGAAACGTGAAGGCTTGAAACTGCAAGAGAGAAAAGGGAATGAAACAGTTTAAGAGACCTGGAACCCTGGACGATGTTGGTGGGCACAGTTAGGCATTGCAAGAGTAAGGAGAGGACTGTGAAGAAGCTTAGAAGTGGCATGAAACCTTCACAAGCCTTTAAATCTAGTTCAACATTATAAGAAGAGTAAGGTATTACAGTGGCTTGTGCTTACAAGAGTCCAGACTAATTCAAAGAAAATACGGTAACAATCATGGCTGAGAGACAAGAAGATACTGCAGTAGAGGAGGCAAACATAAAGGGATTGAGCTATGATGAAGACATTTTGCTCCTGCAGGCATCCAGGGGGTGAAGAAGGCTTGAAGAGAGGTGTAGAGTGGCCAAGTGAGTGTTAAAACCTGTAATGCTAAACTATTTGGGAATCTGAACTACTTAATAATAGGAAAGACATTTCCTGAAGGGTTTTAGCTCTAGTTCAGAAGTAGATTAATGGTAGCGCTGGAGAGAAAGGGACATTAATTGCTAGTTAATGCATGTATGGGATGTTTATGAGGGATATCATTGTAGGTTTCCTGCCACAAAGAGGCAGGGAGGTCACAAGGGACATTTGGCCAATTAGAATTCAGAGTCAGGTGACCAAAGTGCCCCTCGTGGAGAAATGTGGTGATGTTTCTCCGAAAATGCAGATTTAGATTTAGTCCAATTACTAATGGAGGATTCTTTTACTGACCTCAGGGTCAGTAAGAGTATATACTTGCTTTAGATATAGCAAAATTGCCAGGGGCTAACTAAGCTTGTCCCCTTCATGGATCAATGCCTTGTCGTGGCGAAGGGGCTTGAATAACTCAGAGAAGCTATGAGCTATGCCATGCAGGGCCACCCAAGATGGACAGGTCATAGTGGAGAGTTTTGACTAAACGTGATCCACCTGGAGAAGGAACTGGCAAGCCACTCCAGTATCCCTGCCAAGAAAACTCCATGGACAAAGACAACAGGCATATAAAAGTTATGACGCTGGAAGATGAGCCCCTCAGGTCGGAAGGCGTCCAACATGCTACTGAGGAAGAGCGGAGGACAAGTACAAGTAGATTCAGAGCTGATGAAGCGGCTGGGCCAAAGCCGAAAGGACGCTCAGTTGCGGATATGCCTGGAAGCGAAAGGAAAGTCCGATGCTGTAAAGAAAAATATTGCATAGGAACCTGGAATGTAAGAACCATGAGTGGAGGTAAGCTGGATGTGGTCAAAAATGAGATGACAAGAATAAATATCGACATCCTGGGCATCAGTGAACTAAAATGGAAGGGAATGGGCGAATTCAGTTCGGATGACTATCATATCTACTACTGTGGGCAAGAATCCTGTAGCAGAAATGGAGTGGCCCTCATAGTCAACAAAAGAGTGGCAAAAGCTGTAATGGGATGCAATCTCAAAAATGACAGAATGATCTCGATACGAATCCAAGGCAGACCTTTTAACATCACAGTAATCCAAGTTTATGCACCAACTACCGGTGCTGAAGAAAATGAAATTGACCAATTCTATGAAGACCTACAACACCTTCTAGAAATGACACCAAAGAAGGATGTTCTTCTCATTACAGGGGACTGGAATGCTAAAGTAGGGAATCAAGAGATAAAAGGAACAACTGGCAAGTTTGGCCTTGGAGTTCAAAATGAAGCAGGGCAAAGGCTAATAGAGTTCTGTCAAGAGAACAAGCTGGTCATCACAAACACTCTATTCCAACAACACAAGAGACGACTCTACACATGGATATCACCAAATGGACAGCATCGAAATCAGATTGATTATATTCTCTGCAGCCAAAGATGGAGAAGCTCTATACAGTCAGCAAAAACAAGACCTGGAGCTGACTGTAACTCAGATCATCAGCTTCTTATAGCAAAATTCCAGCTTAAACTGAAGAAAGTAGGAAAAACCACTGGGCCAGTAAGATACAATCTGAATCAAATCCCTTATGAATACACAGTGGAAGTGAGGAACAGGTTTAAGGATTTAGATTTGGTGGACAGAGTGCCTGAAGAACTATGGATGGAGGCTCGTAACATTATACAGGAGGCAGCAATGAAAACCATCCCAAGGAAAAGGAAATGCAAGAAAGCAAAATGGCTGTCCAACGAGGCCTTACAAATAGCAGAGGAGAGGAGGCAAGCAAAATGCAAGGGAGATAGGGAAAGATACAGGAAACTGAATGCAGATTTCCAAAAAACAGCAAGGAGAGACAAGAGGGTCTTCTTAAATGAGCAATGCAAAGAAATAGAGGAAAACAATAGAATGGGGAAAACCAGAGATCTGTTCAAGAAAATTGGAGATATGAAAGGAACATTTCGTACAAAGATTACCATAATCAAGGACAAAAGTGGTAAGGACCTAACAGAAGCAGAAGACATCAAGAAGAGGTGGCAAGAATACACAGAGGAATTATACCAGAAAGATATGGAGGTCTCGTACACCTCAGGTAGTGTGGTTGCTGGCCTTGAGCCAGACATCTTGGAGAGTGAAGTCAAATGGGCCTTAGAAAGCATTGCTAATAACAAGGCCAGTGGAAGTGATGATATTCCAGCTGAACTGTTTAAAATTTCAAAAGATGATGCTGTTAAGGTGCTACACCCAATATGCCAGCAAGTTTGGAAAACTCAGCAATGGCCAGAGGATTGGAGAAGATCAGTCTACATCCCGATTCCAAAGAAGGGCAGTGCCAAAGAATGCTCCAACTACCGCACAATTGCGCTCATTTCACACGCTAGCAAGGTTATGCTTAAAATTCTACAAGGCAGGCTTAGGCAGTATGTGGAGCGAGAACTCCCAGAAGTGCAAGCTGGATTTCGAAGGGGCAGAGGAACCAGAGACCAAATAGCAAACATGCGCTGGATTATGGAGAAAGCTAGAGAGTTCCAGAAAAACGTCTACTTCTGCTTCATTGACTATGCAAAAGCCTTTGACTGTGTCGACCACAGCAAACTATGGCAAGTTCTTAAAGAAATGGGAGTGCCTGATCACCTCATCTGTCTCCTGAGAAATCTCTATGTGGGACAAGAAGCTACAGTTAGAACTGGATATGGAACAACTGATTGGTTCAAAATTGGGAAAGGAGTACGACAAGGTTGTATATTGTCTCCCTGCTTATTTAACTTATATGCAGAATTCATCATGCGAAAGGCTGGACTAGATGAATCCCAAGCCGGAATTAAGATTGCTGGAAGAAATATCAACAACCTCAGATATGCAGATGACACAACCTTGATGGCAGAAAGCGAGGAGGAATTAAAGAACCTTTTAATGAGGGTGAAAGAGGAGAGCGCAAAATATGGTCTGAAGCTCAACATCAAAAAAACCAAGATCATGGCCACTGGTCCCATCACCTCCTGGCAAATAGAAGGGGAAGAAATGGAGGCAGTGAGAGATTTTACTTTCTTGGGCTCCTTGATCACTACAGATGGTGACAGCAGTCACGAAATTAAAAGACGCCTGCTTCTTGGGAGAAAAGCAATGACAAACCTAGACAGCATCTTAAAAAGCAGAGACATCACCTTGCCGACAAAGGTCCGTATAGTTAAAGCTATGGTTTTCCCAGTAGTGATGTATGGAAGTGAGAGTTGGACCATAAAGAAGGCTGATCGCCGAAGAATTGATGCTTTTGAATTATGGTGCTGGAGGAGACTCTTGAGAGTCCCATGGACTGCAAGAAGATCAAACCTATCCATTCTTAAGGAAATCAGCCCTGAGTGCTCCCTGGAAGGACAGATCGTGAAGCTGAGGCTCCAATACTTTGGCCACCTCATGAGAAGAGAAGAATCCTTGGAAAAGACCCTGATGTTGGGAAAGATTGAGGGCACTAGGAGAAGGGGACGACAGAGGACAAGATGGTTGGACAGTGTTCTCGAAGCTACGAACATGAGTTTGACCAAACTGCGGGAGGCAGTGCGAGACAGGAGTGCCTGGCGTGCTATGGTCCATGGGGTCACGAAGAGTCGGACACGACTAAACGACTAAACAACAACAACAACAACAACTAAGCTTGTAATTGTTTACAATTTTGCCACTCCAGCACATGGGTGTATACAGCAATAACTCAGGACAGGAGCACATGGAAGCTATAATAATTTTATTTGACTTCAAAGGAACCACAAGTGTCTCTTTTTGTCCATAGATTCTATTTATTTCAATCTAAGTGGAAATGCAGGTTTGTTATTCATCAAATGATTCACTGCAGCTGCTTCAATTTTTATTTCAATCACTAGAAGTGCAAGATGCAGTTATTTGGACTGACGGAATTATGTGCAGCATCTACGAACGCCGTTCAAATGTTTGAAAGCTGCACATCAAGAACATGAAGTCAGACCCAAGATCAAAGAGAGCTTCCCAAGGCGGGCAAGTGAATGAAGTAATGAGGTCATATTTTGCCAGCCTGGCGGAAAAGCACAGCAAGTCTGATAAGCAGATCACTGATGGTATTAAGAGATACAAATAGGAATGAAATAACAGAAAGGTTGTCATGTTGTAAACGTGAACCAGAGAACCTTCAAGAAATTAAACAGAAGAAACAAAAGAGCAAGTTTTAGAGAAGTTGTTATTTCAGCAGAGCCAGGAAGCCTTGATCTTGCAGTGGCTCAATAGCAAACAGAAGAGTACTGTATTTTTCCCGTATACAAAACATAAATTTGTGTAGTTCATTCTTCTAAGTCAATCCTTCATATAAAATGTATCAAAAGAGTACCTGCAGGAGCTAAGAAGTGAGTAGAGGGCAAGATAAAAATGCAGTTTTCAAATGAATAAGACAACGTAGACAAAATATTTGACAGACCAATGATCTGTAGGGTGGAAGGCATAATCATTGCCTCATCATCGTTATTAATTCAATTTCTTACCTGCCCTTAAGGTCCCAGGACCTTAGAACTAAGTACAAATCAGAGTAGGCTTGAGATGGCTTTTAGCCTGAGATCATTCTTTCATTCTGAAAGAATGGTGAGGTTTTTCAACAATCAGCTGCAAAATTTTCAAAAATAAAAACTGATAAGCCAATCTTTTATTGAACACCGAGTGTACGGGGTGATAAAGTACAGGAAGATTATGATTTTTCCCAGGCCTTTGTCACCTCGACTCACTATTGATTTTGTTCAGTTATTAATTATTCCTTTCAAAATCTAGCTTGTTTTTTTCTGCTTTAATGTTAGAAATACTGGAAAATGATAATAAATGTGATTCGATACAAAGCCCATTGTAGTACTTCCATTCATATTTTTGTAGTGCTTTATATCAACTCTGATGTAATGACACTAAACAAACTTATTTACAAATAGCAATACAGCTTCTTTTTCTAGATCACTAACTTTCGGATTGGGGTCTAAGATGCTCACACTAATAATAGTATGCATAAAATTATAGTAAACAGGCCTTAGGTCAAAGTGATTTCAAACATGGCATCTTTCTATACTGAAAAATCACAGCTGCTGGGGTGAAGAGATTTCAATCTCTCGCATCTGTGCCATAGATTCCATTTGCTTTTATTAGATGCAATCTATTACTCAATTTATACATTAAGACAACATTCAACAGATGGGGGGAAAGGGCATGAGCTATGTGCTCGAGAAGCTAGTAAAAACCAAGTTGTTCTGGCTACAACCCAAACAGACAAGTCTTTGCAGCCATTTCCAAATGACATCCACATAGCAGGTTGCATGGTTTTGAACCTTGGCAAGGGTTTAGTCAGATTTAGGGGCACAAATCTTAACCTTTTACACACACACAGGCTTTGCTGCATCTACAGCCATGACAGAAAGTAGGGGATGAACAATCAGGCTTCATCACCGTGACAACCCCAGGCTAGGGCAATAATTGGACCCAATGCCATCATACGGAAACTGAGGGCAGTTTGAGATTCAGTGGGTCCTGGCCTGGCTCAGTCCTACCCTCCATTTTGGGGTTTTCTGCTGACCCCTGTAAGCATGGATATAACCATGTTTAGCAGGTGAAAGGATTGGTTGGCAACACTTTTGTCACTATATTGACAGCACCTGGTGGGAGGCCAACTAAGCTGGAGAGCCTGGAGAAATGGACACTTTGGTCCAATCCTCACACACTCCAGTCCATTTTAAGGCACTATGCAGCATTTTATCCTTATCCATACTGATATACATATGGCACGTTCTTATGCACACTCTTTCTGCGCTTGTTCATTTTGTTTCAGTGCCAAGAAATAACCCACAAGTATAAAAGTTAGAAAACTGACACAAAATTTAATTTGAAGAAATTGATTAATCCCTTAAATAAAACTTATAATTTATACAGACGTGATTAAGATTTTAAAACTTTGCAACAGTATTAAAGAACACACAAAATTAAAATGTTATGTAAACTTAAGTAACAAGAGCCCCCTTATAGTTTTTTTTAAAAAAATTACAATATATTACATGTTTGGTACTTGCAATGTGCCGGTACATATTTAGTATGTTTCTATAAAAATAACGAACAAGAGCTTTTATTCCACACAACTATGAAGTCAGACATTTAATGGAATTATTCCAAATTGCTTATTTAAGTGGTATTTTTACAGACAATGGTGTGTGTCCTTACTTTTTTATATAAAAAAGATATAAAGTTGATCAAGTATAACTGTAATTAAAAAGATATTCAAGTATGAAGAAGTCATCATTATGATCAAATATTATTTCCAGAATACACATTCATAATACCAGAAATAAGTGTTTTAATCATATCGGTTTGGGGGAAGAGTTCAACAATATTTTATACCAACTCAAAATTTATTTTCTGTTGAAACAGCATGTTCTCTTTGTGGAATTGCCAATGTTGCTTGAGATATTCTATCCGATTCATGAAAGGATGAACAAAACTCAGGAACTTCAGCTGACTCGCATGATGCTTGGAAGGCATGGCAATTACCCAGAATGCTGGATGTAACAGGAACAGTGGCCTGAATGGAAGAGAAAACTTAAATTTGCAAGTGATGAGACTGAAACAACTAAAATGCTTTGACATCACTGGCCAGAAGGATGCACAAATGACTAAACTGAAGGAATATTTTAGAACCCTGTTTAGAGCTTTCTAATACAGTAACTAAGCAGAAAAAACAGGAACAACAGAAAAGGAAATAAGAAGCAGGTGAAAAGGACACTGTTGGTAAAGGTAAAAGGTAAAGGACCCCTGACAGTTAAGTCCAGTCGCGAACAACTCTGGGGTTGCGGCGCTCATCTCGCTTTACTGGCTGTGGGAGCCGTTTGTCCAGTTTTTCGGGGTCATGTGGCTAGCATGACAAAGCCACTTCTGGTGAAACCAGAGCAGTGCACGGAAACACCCTTTACCTTCCTGCCGGAGTGGTACCTATTTATCTACTTGCACTGTGACGTGCTTTCGAACTGCTAGGTTGGCAGGAGCTGGGACCGAGCAACGGGAGCTCACTCCATTGCAGGGATTTGAACCACCATCCTTCCTATTGGCAAGCCCTAGGCTCAGTGGTTTAGACCACAGCGCCACCTGTTGGTAAGTCTTACTAATTATCCTCTCTCAGCATGCTCTATTAATGCTTTTGGTCCACTGGTAAATATTTGTAAATACGGAGAGGGTTGCCAATATAACAGCCAATTTCACAATGTTGTATTAGGTATCCTTCTGCAATTTTCTAGCCCCTTTCATACAATTGCACTGCTCTTTTAGCAGAGTCTGCATTTTTAACAGTTTTAACCAAGTACAGTGGAACCTCGGTTTATGAACACCTCGGTTTATGAATTTTCGGTTTATGAACGCCGCGGACCCATCTGGAACGGATTAATTCACTTTCCATTACTTTTAATGGGAAAGTTTGCTTCAGTTTATGAACGCTTCAGTTTATGAACAGACTTCCGGAACCAATTACACCCATGTTTCAGTTTATGAACGCTTCAGTTTAAGTACTTCGCGGACCTGTCTGGAACGGATTAATCCACTTTCCATTACTTTCAATGGAAAAGTTCGCTTCAGTTTATGAACGGTTACTCCGCGGACCGTCTAGAAGGGATTACTCCACTTTCCATTACTTTCAATGGGAAAGTTCGCTTCAGTTTATGAACGCTTCAGTTTATGAACAGACCTCCGGAACCAATTGTGTTCATAAACCGAGGTACCACTGTAAATGCCCCATTGCTTATGAGCGACTGTACACTCTGGCAAGTATATGTGTTAATAACCCATCAGTCTTATTTGAAACAGACTATTATTTAAAAGCTCTCTTACCGGCTGTAAAGAAGCTGCTGAAACTGATTTACCATTTAACTCATCACCGTACGGTGGCAAAACATTCTGTACTGCTTTATCCTGTTTGAAGCCTACACTTTTTGAAACCAAACTAGCATGTTCTGCTCCTTGACAAACTGGGCCAGATCCAAGTACTTGATTGGCAGACATTTGTAGATTGGCTGGTATCAGTCCCAAGTGTTGTAGTGTAAAGTTCATAACTGAAGCGCTCGGGGCTTGGATCGAATCAGCCTGGTCTGAAGCCACAGCAGTGCCATTCACCACAGGGACAGTAGCTACAGAAGATGCGGGTAGCTTTAGGTTCACAGGTGCTATATGAAAAGCAGGGAGATTAATGGCAGTAAATTCAGACGTCACTGGAATACCGCCTATGAGGAGGAGAAAGAAAGAAAAAACCGTCACAAATGACAATAATTCTGCGTCAAGGAGCACAGGCCAATGTTTGGCAGGCGTGAACACAAAGTCCAGCCAAACACCAGAAGCTTGGTCACAACAGGCTTCAGATGAATGCAATGAAACCTTGGCATAGAATATTAATGCACAAACTATCACATCATAAGAAACTCTGAAAAGGTCCTGCAACACCAAGAAAATGACTCACCTAGAACATTGGTACATTCAATGACTGAATAAACTGGCCCCCTCAAGACACGAACATGGAACATGTGTAGAATGTAGATGTTTGTTTTAATTAGTTTTTTCCCTTTATTGTTGATTTTATGTTTCGAATGATTTACTGTGTGGTTTCTATGGATTGTTACTGATGATTTTATTGTTTTATTCACTTTGAAGTTTTTTAAACAAAAACAATCCAGCGGCATATCAATTTTATGAAATAAACAAACACAAAGAAACGCTCAAAAGAAATGAGAATTATAGGAGGCAATAAGAGCATTTATTTAATGAATTGTTAAAAGGATAACCAAAACAGATTTTATTTGCAGTTTTGTAAGCCCTCTGCAAATGAGTTCAGAACTGTTAATACATATTTTACTGAACTGATTAAATCCATCTTCTTCAGATCACAGAAAGTGGAACCGTGTGAGACAAGCCACCATTGCAAAAGCTGAATGAGGAGGGCACAGGCCTCAGGCATACAATAGCTGTAGTTAAATTTCCCACCTAAAGTCCTTCATCATTAGCTGACAGGAATCATCAGATATAAACAAGTCTGGAATATTGTAGAGGCATAGTTAATGAATACACACCAGCAATAGGAGAACTATAAGACTTCTGTTCTGCTGCACACATCTCAGCTTTCTCCTTGTTAGAAAAAATGGTCTCATTACCAAGCTTGGTACAGTGAGGAAGAGGTATAAGGTATCCTGAAGGAAACCAAGTCTAAAGAACAAGGGGAAATGTGCAGTTTATATTCACAACAATAATCAACATAGATTCATAGATTTAGCCCAGGTACTGCACTGTTCCTAAACAAGAAAGGGCCAAAATAGATATGATCATGGCAGAACAATGACTGGATCTCTTGATGTCTTATTTAACAATTAAAAAGCCACTGGGACTGAAGGAAAACATTAAGAGAACTTGGCCATGCCATTTCTAAGATGGAAAACCACCCCTCTTCGCAAAGCATGGGTGGTTGGGGGGTTCCTATATTGTAATGTTCTTCAACACTGGATCCCCAAATGATGAGATTTCGCTACAATTCCCATCGTCCTGGACCATTTGCTGGCTAAGATGGGAGTTTTAGCCCAATATTTCGAAACGAAGTTTGACACTGCACTTGTCCAATGTTGCAATGGATAATAATAACTTTGTAGGAGGGAGAAGATCGCAAACAACCACCATCCTGATGCAATTTTGGACCATCTCACACTCAATTCATGCCACACTTCTACGTTTTCCTTCTTCCTCTTTTTCCATGCCACATTAAAAATGAGGACCTCATGTATATGAAGCAAAAGGCATCCATAAATAATGACGAAATTTAAACATATTTGGGGTGGGGTGGAGAAACTTTTAAATGGAGCTACGTGTTTGTGCTTTACAAGCTTGCAGAATGCATGATTCTTTTTCATTCTGATTTAAAATATTTTTTAAAAAATGATAAAATATTTTAAAAGACCATTAATTTTCATCCTGGAGTCTTATAGATAAAGGATAATTTTAATATGGGCAACTTATTGATGTATTATCAGTGTTGCTGGACAGTATGACATGTCCATTATTGCATTCTACAATTCTGCTCACAGATCACGCAAAACATGTGCTTTGTCCAAATAGCGAGGGTCTGTATGAAATGCAATACAGTAAATTCCAGCAGCAGTCCTTAATTAAAATATAAAAGGAAAGAGGGGGAAATGTCCATGGGCTGAAGCTACCTATCAGATACTACATTTGGTCCTGAATGTGATCCAATTTTCTTTCTTTTTTTTGTAAAGATAGAACATAAAATGCCGACTTTAAGACATTCAGTGCTCCTTTCAGAAGAGCAAAGATATAGGACAAATGTGCTTAAGGGGAAGTATACCTTGTGTGTAGGGATTGCAAATGTTGCGGGCATCTCTTGCATTGTGGTGACGCTGTCAGGTTCCAAAAATTCCCCTTGCCTCTGCTGCCTAGGTGGACCCTCCAAGTGTTGATCTGCTTTTTCAGATTTACTTTGTTTCACAGCTGATGAAGTTAAGGTTTCCTGGTCAAGACACGAAGCTATGGGACATTGGGATTTTTTGCTCTCAACAGATACTCCCTGGGGTGGGGGAAATGCAAAAAAAAAACACCAAAGGCTAATTTAGAGGGGATACACACATATGGATATTGTTTATTTATTTCAACAATTTATATACTGCTTAATTACAATAGTCTCTAAGCGGTTTACAAGAGACTCAGGACAGAAACAACAAACCAGTTAAAAGTATAATATCAGAATTCAATTAAAATGCCTTTTGGAATAAACAAAATTTTCAGTAGGTGATGGAAGTTCAACCAAAGGGCAGGCACTGTTTGACCTCAACTGGAAGGGAGTCTCATACAATTGGGCCCACAAAGCTGAATGTGCGACTCCTGGTGGATCCAAGCCATGGGAGACCGCTAACAACTTCAGACCTCAGTGATTAGGCAGGGATATAATGAATCAGGTGGTCCTTGAGAGCCAAGTTGTTAAGGGCTTTGCAAGTTAAAACAAGAATCTGGAGCCTGGCCTCGGAGCATGGAGTTATGTGCTGGTGATAGTCTCTCCCCAATGGCACTACAGTTGGAGTGTTCTGTAATGGGTGAAGCCTCCAGACTAGGCCCAAGTGCAGCCCTACATAAAACACATTGCAATAACTGAGTCTTGAGGCTACTAAGGCATTATTCACTATGGCAAGACTATTCCTGTCCAATAATCATTGCCATTGGCATATTGGCTGTACATGGTAATAGGTACCCCTCCCTAATGAGCCTACCTAAGCTTCCAGTGACAAAGTTGGATCGGGGAGCAGCCCCAAATCTATTCTTTCAGAGTGAATGAAACCCCACCCAGAATAGGCAGGCACACACGCACACGCACACACAGAAAGCATATCTCAGAATGAGTAATATTAAAGGTGCCTTCTCCCTTCTTGTTCTCCTTCTTCTCCTGCATTCTGTATGTCAACTCCATCCTCCAACACAATTCTTATTTTTCCCTTCTCCTAAGTTGAGGCTGGACTTTCCCCACCCTCTATTGCACTCCTCAAAGCACAACGGAGAGATATCCAGTTCCCAGAATTCTGTATCTATATAAAACCACATTCTTTGAAACAAGCAACTGGCTGTCATCACTCAGAAAAACAGGAATACAGTACAGAGTAAAAAATAAATATATGGGGAAACACGGTGCCTTGAAAACATAGCTATAAAAAGCAACTGATTGGGGCTACTGAAATCCCCAGATCTCTACACACACAAGACACTAGTCAGATTCAAGACATTCTTCACCTTGGCAAAGCTGGTGAAATGTGCCTCTCCAAAAGGTGTCATCCTTATGTAATCCTTCCCAACAGAGGTCTATTTCATCTTTCTTTAGTCATGTTGTCACTTATTTGTTACTAAGGAGTCTTCTACCCCCTCACATTACTTGCCAATCCTGACCACAGCAATCCCCTGTTCTAGACCTCATTAACACCCCACCCACAAAATTAGTATAAAAATCCTGGCTACTGCCACCAAGTACCAATAATACAGAAGAATCCCAAGCTTAAAGTCAGTAAAAGTAACAAGGCAGAGGGAAAGTAAAAATAAGTTATGAAATTTAATCAATAGCAGAAAAGGCAGGACTAGCTTGGTCCAAGAGACTCAAGAAGGAGTGGGAAAAGGAATAGGGAATAGCTGATGAACCTGATTGAAGTGCAAAAGGAAAAGAGATAAGTACAAGCATACTCTAGTACAGTACTTTGCTTTATCATCAAAGTGCACACAGTAAATACATTTGATAGTTTCCAGAACATTTGATCAGGGCTAGGAAAATAGGAAATAAATCTAATGCAGCAGCTGGTTCTGTGTGCAGATGCCTCAATTTTACAAAGGATTTCTTCCACTCCTTAATGCCTTCTGCATTCATTTCAACTGAGGAATGTGATCTACTTATGTATTGCTTTGTGCTCACTGATGTTCCATCTCAATGATTGAAGACTTCTGGACACACACCTTTGGATCAACTTCTTATTAAAAAAGAGCAGCTCAATATATGGGTCACAAGAGCTCTGCCCTAAGGAGGGCAGTTTTTGCAACAACTGATAATCTGCAATTACTGATTTGCCAGGCAGAAAATAACAGGCTTGCTCAAAAACGTAGTGCACTCTGTAATATGTGTCCCACCGTTCTGCAGCATCTAGGGCACAATTTCCCAAAGCATACTTTAGCCCATTATCTGTAAAGGGTGAAAGAAGTATGAATTACGTCTCCACGCGCCCTCCCCCGGCAGGAGATGGTGTTACATCATGTTAGTGTGTGTGGCAGCAGTTTTGAATATACCTGCCAGATGGAAGAAGGCAGGCCCAGAGCCAGTGCTCTTCTTCTAGAAAAAGAGGTGCACACCACAAACTTCTCCCTTGTTCTTTTAGAATGGCAATGGCACCTACCTGAGAGGTACCGGAACTGAGTTCTGGTGAGTTCCTGCTGAAAAGAAGCCCTGCCCAGAGCTGTAACTCATCCAAAAACACAAGACAGCTTCTTCTGAGGCTGGGTAACTGCTGTCCTTCTATATGGGGAGTAACTGGATGCTCCAATGCCACAAAAGCAAAGCTACCTGGAAGTTAAGAGGGAGCCCAAGCAGATAGCCTCCTCCATAAGGTTAGGGTTGCCATATTTCAAAAAGTGAAAATCTGGACACAAAAGTTGTTGGGCCAAAATTGTTGAATTTTTCCTTAGCTTTGCCAAAGATTGTTAAGCTTTTCTGGCAAAAGTTCAAAAAATATGAGTTTTTGAGCTATTTTTAAGGGAAATCGCCAAAAACAACACTGCCATACACAGGGTTGCCATATATCCAGACACTGCTTCCGACTGCAGTATTCCAGGTATGTCCGGATGTATGGCAACCCTACATTAGGTGGGCTTGCAATAGGGATGAATGGGGAGGAAGAAATGAATTTGGCGCCTTGGGTGTTGGCAGGAACTTTTTCAGCTGTTGTTGTTTTTAAAAAATAAAACTTACTGTATTTCTTAAGCTGTTTTCTTTCTCTGCTCCTAAGGCTGTGTAGAAAGAGAGTGGAGGTCAGGCAGTCAGAAGGGGAGCTGTACCGATAATGTTGCTACCTGCGGCACAGCTGAGATTTGAAAAAGCTGCTGCTGCCACTGCTAAAAACAGGTCCTGTGCATGAACCTGACTCACAGGAGCCCTTAACTATTGAACTGATTTTCCACAGCAACCAATTAGAGAGCCCTATCCCATGCATTTCATGCCTTAGCCGCCCATTTAGTATCTGGGAAAAGTGTGCACTTTAATACAGCTTACCAGCAGCACATCATGCAGCGCCACTTCTTCACTCGCACATTTTTTCACTGGACTACCCTCCATTCTACGTCTCTTAAAAGGTCTCTCGGGCACCATGCCATCCTTTGTACCTTCCTGCTCCTTCGCCAGCCAGAGGTCCTGGCCTTTAGCACAGGAAGCACTTCCTTCTCCATTGCTGCCATTGTCTTCAATAAATACTTTACCGGGGGCTACTTGGGAGCTGGGGGACTTACTTCCAACCACATTAGCACAGTGGACAGGCCGCACCGTGAAACCTGGATTGTATGCCGTCACTAGTTGTGCTTGGGAAGGGTGCAGATATAATGCATAGGGCACATTGGGATGGAGAGGTAGCATTGCTGGAGGTACTGAGTTCTGGATCAGAGGTAGGATCTCAGCCTGAGAAGGTAACAAGAATGGTTTAGGCTTCAAACGAGTTTTGGGTGGCAGACCTAGAGGGGATGGCAAAGTAGAATGTTCCAATTTCATTTTTCTCTTCTTGAATTCCCTAAGAAAAGAAATCCACAGCATTAAAATCCTTGCATCCAAAATGGCTCCGCCAAAGAAATACAGTAGAATTGGCTCTTCTTATTTAGAAAAGAAAGCACTGCCAAACATTAAGTCATGCTCTTCTTACACCAAATATGTTAATTTTAGTCCTGTTGTTGAGGAGTAGTGTTAGTAAGTGTGATATGCTGCTGGAGGATTCACCTAGCTGGGATTTTTTGCTTTCAATAGGCAGGCTTTGTATGCATCTCTTCTTTTACGAACATACCTTGACTGTTCATCCAGCTGCTGTTTGCATATTGTTGCAAGTTGAGCCATCTTGCTTGGAAAGCTTGGTGGAATTTGACCTTTGGGAGAAGAGATAAATAAAGAGATTTCACTAAAACCGTACTGTTTGCATAGCTTGAGGATGAGCAATTCATGGCCTTCCAGAGTCCATCACTGGAAGGGCAACACCTTATGGTACTGCTCATAAGGTGTTGCATACAGTTTGTCTTGTAGCCTGGATTTGGCCACCCACACAGCCATTGCCACAGTGGGACAAGTCCATAGGATTACATGGAGCTGTCATATTAAGAGCATTTTGATCCGACACAGCATCTCCAAGGGTTCAAGGTTTTTCAGCGCCTTTTTACTCAAAGTCATCAGCTGGAAATGCCATTTATGGAGCCTACTACACTTCAAAGCTTCAAATGAAACCTGTGACTGCACCTAACACAATTACCCATTAGCCTTTCCAACCTGAGTATAGGACATACCTTTGTATAAGTCTAGCCAAACTAAGGAAGGCTGCTCAGGAGCAGACAGCTCAAGAGATTGCAAGAAAAACTGGGGTTTGTTTGTTTTTCTGCGCTAAGGCATTAAGCAGAACCACTCAACATTTCAATAGCATCTCCGCGATGACACTGAATAGAGTTTATATTTCAACTACGTACTTGCATTTTTCTTGACAGGACTGCTTGGAGCAGATCTAATTTTCCTCTGATTGCTTTGCACATCCTTTGCCAATTTCATTAAAGATGGGTGCCGTATGAAGCCTTGCTTGCTTCTCGTAGGGAAGAGGTTCTTGGAACAATGCTCTTTGGAAGACTTCCCTTCCGCAGGATGAGATGAAGCAATCGCAGTGGGTGCAGATTCAGGCTGTGCAGCTATAAATCAACCGCACACTAAATTGTTATTAAGCCTTTGTTTTGGCAGAACTATTTGGGAAATGATTATATCTACATGTTAGTGAAAAATGCCTTTCACAAAAAGCCTTCTTTGGTTGGTAGCAGCAAGGAGCAGTGGATAAGAAAGCCTCACCATTACAATGACAGGCAGCGACCATTTTAGGCGAGTCCAACTGACATGTAACCACTGACCTGCAGGTCCTTTGGGACCCCAGAAGAGGGAGGAATAGTGCCATAACAGGGCACACTTATGCACATTCCCCCAATGCATGCTTTGACCTGGAACGAAACCCCTGCGGAAACACGGACTTGCCTGCAATTCTAGAGTACAGAAGTAATAGTCCACCTACCCAGAATCTCTGAAAAAACATCTGGTCCTGTCCATTTAAATGCTGGTTTGCGACCCTTCTCTTCTGTAACGTGAACCTTCCTGATGAGCTCAAGGCTACTGAGAACATTAGCAATATCATACAGCCTTCGAATTTTAGCTGAAATAAGTTTAAGACAAATGAAAATGCAGTACTACTACATCACCATTAAGCAGAGGTTCAGTACTATGAAAACATCAGCTTTCTTCTCCTATTCATCCAAATTGTGCTTTAAACATACAAAACAAAAGCAATGGGGTCATTTATGTTCCAAGGATCCACAAGACAGGAGTACACACAAGACAGGAGTACACAAATAGTTAAATTTTGGTCCCTTGGTCAAGTCATATGCTCAATATTTTTAAATGAGCTTCTGTGTGGATGACAGAAGGGTGGGGTTTAGGAAACTGTGGAAAATTTAATTTGGTAGGAGCCCAAAGAACTGTGTCCCCACTGAAGAACATTCTCAACAGACACCTTGCTTTGTTAGATGGAAGCTGGATGAGAAAAGAGTAACCTTTCCCACATTCACAAGCTTTAACTTAGCTGCAGCTTGAACACAGGACTGTAGCTACAGTTAATCCGCTGCATGCCATTGGCTTGTTTCAAACAAGAGATGAGGAACCCGTGGCCCTCCAATGTTGGACAACTCTTTATCCCTGCCAATGTTACACATTCCTGTCTCAAACTAACCATAGTTGATATGTCACCACTCGATCAGTTTGTATAATACAACAAACTGCAGTGAACTGAGTGGAAGTGAAGACTCCCAAATTCTTCCTGGCTGTGCAGGAGGATAGAAGCAGGTAGAGGAGGCTGGGCTCCTTCATGACTTGCTTAGCCAGTTAAGCAATGACATCTGAAACAGCCACTGGGAAGGCCTGTGCATGAATTATGAGGAAGCCAACCTCATCAACGTCTGGTTCAGGAGTCACTATCTAGGTCCAATCAGCCAGTTTACTTAACCGAAAAAAGGTGTGTGCTTGTGTATTCAATCCTGCTTTTGTGTGCCTGGCTTGTTAGATACCCTGGTTCTTGAACCACAGCCTCCCAGTATGGACATCATAGGAAACTATGATTTAAGAAATCATGATATCTTCAAAGATGAGCAAAGGGGAGGAGTGAGGATTGAAAATGGGGGAACATTATTTGAGTTTATTCTAATAAACCAGTTGCATGGGCCAACACTGGGCCAAACCTGGCCATTAAGAGCTAACGTCTAAACCCACCTGGGAACATTTGTACCAAGGGCATACTAAGTTGCAAAACACCTACATTCTTAGTATGCTATCTTAATTTTTTTCATATTTTTAGTCTTGTATTGATGGGCTACAGGGAAACCTTTGACGCCTCCCTTTCCATGGAGGCGCAGGTTGCATCCACAGCAAAGGTGGCATTTTTCCATCTCCGCCGCATCAAGCAGTTGGTCCCTTACCTCTCTCGCCCCGATCTGGCCACAGTGATCCATGCGACGATCACCTCCAGGCTTGACTATTGTAACTCGCTCTACGCAGGGTTGCCCTTAAAGCTGACCCAGAAACTCCAGCGGGTGCAGAATGCCGCGGCGAGGCTCCTTACAGGGTCCCGGCCGCGGGATCACATTCATCCAGTGCTTTACCAGCTGCACTGGCTCCCGGTGGAGTACAGGATCAGGTTTAAGGTGCTGGTTTTGACCTTTAAAGCCCTATGCGACTTGGGACCCTCGTACCTACGGGACCGCCTCTCCTGGTATGCCCCGCGGAGGACCTTAAGGTCCACAAACAATAATATTCTGGAGATCCCGAGTCATAAGATGGCTAGATTGGCCTCTACTAGAGCCAGGGCCTTTTCAGTACTGGCCCCAACCTGGTGGAACGCTTTTTCCCAGGAGACCAGGGCCCTGCGGGATTTGTCATCTTTCCGCAGGGCCTGCAAGACAGAGCTGTTCCGCCTGGCCTTTGGGTTAGACTCAGCCTGACCCCTGTGTTTTTCTCCCTCATGGCTTGGATTTATGGCCTACTTGAAATGAGGCTGCACTTTAAATTTTAATACTGTATTTTAATCTGTATTTTAACTAATTGTTTTTATGTTTTATTGTGGTTCTGTTGGTGTCAGCCACTTATGGCCTACTTGAAATGAGGCTGCACTTTAAATTTTAATACTGTATTTTAATCTGTATTTTAATTAATTGTTTTTATGTTTTATTGTGGTTCTGTTGGTGTCAGCCGCCCTGAGCCCGGTTTTTGACTGGGGAGGGCGGGGTATAAATAAAAATTTATTATTATTATTATTATTATTATTATTATTATTATTATTATTAAAAGTGTTTAAATAAAAATTAAGACACTTAGGCCAAGCACAGTATAGAGAAGATATGCAAATTTCTGCCACTTACTTTTAAACTTGCTTTTATCCAAATATTCAACATGGTCTTCGCCAATCAAAATTTTAGCAGCAACTTCAAGATTCACAACTTGCGGGGTTGAAACAAGAAACAGCATCACAAATTTCTGACTCATCACCCGTAAAGACTTGTCTTTACGACTGTTTACTGAAGCTGTACGGAGAGATAACCATGGCAGAATGTAATCCAAGTCATGAGAACTTTGAAATCATTGTTCCTAACTCACCTAGGCTTCAGGCACACCCCCTCCCCCCAATAAATGTTTCCATGCAGATTCCATTTATTTATTTAAAGGATTTATATACTGTCTTTCTAAAGAATGATTTGCTGCCCAGTCATAAGGAGAGTTACAAGCCAAACATAAGGAGAGTTAAAAACAAATTAACCCAACTAATTAATTAAACATTGCCCCAGATGCAAGCATTTGCAACCAATCAAATTCAAATCAGAAGATACTGGCATGCCAAAACTACAAAGCAAAGATGTACCTCCTCGAAACTCCATCCCAGGAAGTTCCACAAAGCAGATGTCTGTGTGGTCATTTGGCCTAACATGCTTTGCTACCAACTGAATCTTCTGGTCATCCTCTTCAGGCTCTTCTTCATATTGTCTTCTTTTAATCAGCTCAACTTGCTGACTATAGTTGTTCTCCTCAGCCACTTTTTTCAAAATCTGTAGTGTTTTCTTAAGATTATGACGCCCATACCAAGAATACCTGTTTTTGGCAAGTCGGCTCACCATGTGAAGACTTTCTAGTACGTTCATTATGTCGTAGATACGCCTGCGTTCAACATCTGTAGGAAGGGCAATTTTTTAAAAGTTATTTTCCACCTGCTTTTTAATCCTGTCACATTCTGGAAGATGGGTAGACCCTTGTGATGATATCTTGATTCCACGTGAAAACTGGAAGACTGGAAAACGAAAGACTATGCTCTTTCCACATAGTCTGACTGGCTATAACATGCCCGTTCCAAATTCCTGGTTGCTGTAAGGAGCTGATTAGTCACCTGTATTATGATGACCTTTAGCTGGCAGCCCAGCTGCATCCATATCTGGACAGGGATAGACTATAATTTCTGTTGTCTATGCCCTTGTATCCTCTAAATTAGATTACTGCAATATATGGGGCTGCCTCTGAAGACTGTTTGGAAACTTCAGTCAGTGCAGAATTCAATGGCCAGGTTGCTCACTGGGGCAAGATGGTTTGAGCGTGTAACACCAGCCCTGGACTGACTGCCAATTACTTTCCAGGCCCAATTCAAAGTGTTGGTTTTGACCTATAAAGCCTTGAATGGCTCAGGACCGCAATACCTCAAGGACCGCCTTTCTCCATATGAACCAGTCCAGACCCTGCACTCATCATCTGAGGCCGTTCTCCATATGCCCCCTCCATGAGAGGTCCAGAGGGAAGCAACACAAGAATGGGCCTTTTCTGCAGTGGCTCCTCAGTTGTGGAATGCTTTCCCCAGGGAGGCTCGCCTGGCACCTTCGTTACATATCTTTAGGCGCTAGGCAAAAACATTTTCCTTCTCCCAGGCCTTGGGCTGCTTAAACAATCTGTGGCTTTTAAAATGTGATAGGGTATTTTTGGGGGGTGGGGTGGGGTATCATGTTATATGTTTTGTCAAAATACAGTACAAAATCCACCCTTTGATATTTGGATGAAGGACAGTATATAAATTTAGTAAATAAATAAAAATGGTAGTTATTAATGTAATAACCTATTAGTATCAGCTACAGTGAGGGTTTAAGGATACTGAACCACATTATAAAGTTGTTTATAAGAATTACCAAGACTCTAATCAATCGCTTATAATTTTGAACAGTGTGAAATGAGTTTTGCTTTTTCCAGTAATAAATACCAGATCTTAGCCCCAAACTTACTAAGCTCTTCTGCTACTTCATCAAGGCAAATTTCATTGTTCTTAGAGATGTCGGGATAACTAGGATAGCGAGCTAAAAATTTGTGACACAGCAATCCTAGACTTTTCTCTTTACGGCTGGGTTGAGATTTTTCATATTCGTCTCCTGACAAATGGTCCTGCGGAAAGAAAACAATGCAGAAACACGGAAAATATTAAGATTCGACAGATTTAGTAACAGCATTTCTGGCCAATGTGCAATGCCAAGTGCCTTCTTGGTGACAGCTGGTGAGCCTCAGAATAATAGTTACCCTGAAGCGCCTGCTATGCACACACTATAATCTCTAAAAATAACTAACACTCCAGATTTGAGGTCTAGCACAAAATACTGAAACAAACCAAAGCTGAGCTACTTTTCAAGTGCATACTTAAGCTTTGAGTACAGTGCTCACTAATATTTATAGAGATAAGGAGAAGAAAAATGTTTTACCTCAGGGATTTCACTTCTGCTGTCTGACAATCTTTTTTCCTGCTCTCGATTTCTAATCTCAGGACTAGCTGCACTGATTAGCATTTTCAGGTTAGCTGTCGGTGTCCATGGGTCTCCAGGAGAGATTTCATTAGGTTTGGGTGGCGTTGTCAGATGGCCAGAAGCAGGAGGCGGCTTCTCTGCCAAAAGCCAATTGGAGGTCGCTCCCTGTTTCAGAGGAGTTTTCAATGTGCTTTCATGTGGTTCAAAAGACCAATTTTCCTGAGCCAAGAAGAAATGAAACTGTGTGACTCGAGATTAGCAATGCCAGGCATAAAAGCAATGCTGTTTTTAATCAATAAACCAACCAATGTCATGTTGAAATCAATCAAGTGCCTGTTGTCAAAACAGTAGTCTGCCATGTTTTCAGACCTGGGACCCACCTTTAGCCCAAACATGTAAAGGACACATTCCTTTACATTTTGCCATGTATTTTTATGGTGGTAGTTGTGACCCATCTTAGATCAGGCTGCAGTATACCACCAGTTGAAAACCAATGTGTCAGAACTTTCACCTGTTTAGTTCCTAGGGGATTTTATCAGACTTCCTAAGTATTTCAGTCAGTCTTGATCGTTTTGCTTTAGGGTAGAAATACATGCTGCAGTAAAATAAGGCTCACCCCGCATAATGTGTACAATTTACTTGTGTTTTGATATACAACATCATGCATTTCTACATGACTGAATGTTGGGGACAAAAAAATGGATGGCATCAAAACACAAGTAAGTTTTGTTTGTTGCTAACAAAGCGAAAAGTGTAAACAAGTTCCTGAAAAAGGGAGGAAAAATAGCCACCATGCCTGTGGATAAAATCAAGTGCCTATCTAAACCAGCATTCTCTTCTCACAGTGGCTTTTTCCAGGAGACTCATTTAACCAGTGAACATGAAAATTATATGAAGAAAACCTAAGTTAGGAATAACATTTTTTGGTCAGCTAATTTCAAAGTCAAAGGAGTGGCCATTTTTAATGCTGATAAAATACAGTGAGTTAAATTGATGGGGTTTTGTTTCTACCCATTGCTGGGTCTGGAACTTCCTTCGACAATAGCTTCACAAGTGACTTGTCTCCGTACAGATGCAGAGAACAAAATGATTGAATGTTAGTGAAGGTAACTATTCTTCAGGTCCAGTTCTTTATCAAGACTGAAGTAAAACCAGATTGTTAAACCAAACAACAAACAGAAGATGTCAAGCATAGCAATGGTTGTTCATATGTAATTTGCAATTTGTTTATTTTAGAGCTGTGTCAACCACGGCCCAATGAGCAGCATTGAGATGCCAGTACAGTGGAACCTCGGTTTACAAACACCTCGGTTTACAAATTTTCGGTTTACGAACGCCGTGGACCCATCTGGAGCGGATTAATTCACTTTCCATTACTTTCAATGGGAAAGTTCACTTCAGTTTATGAACGCTTCAGTTTATGAACAGACTTCCGGAACCAATTATACCCATGCTTCAGGTTAAGTACGCTTCAGGTTGAGTACTCCGCGGACCCGTCTGGAACGGATTAATCCACTTTCCATTACTTTCAATGGGAAAGTTCACTTCACGCTTCAGTTTATGAACAGACTTCCGGAACCAATCGTGTTCATAACCCGAGGTACCACTGTACTTGGTATGCGGTAGATAAAGTGGGAGTCTGAACAGTCTCAGATAGGTTACCTTGTCTTCAGCATTCATTTTGCCACTGCAAGCTTTTCTCTTATTCATATTAGTTTGAATTAAATACAATAAGGGCTTTGTTGGTTGGGCAACCTTTACAGCATTCTTTGAGAAGAAGAAAAAAGGAAAATTAGTTTATGTATATGCACTTAACAAAACAAAAAACAGAATAGATGGAAGTCTGTGATGGTACAGTGACCAGTGTTGGACTTAGGATTTAGAAAACAGAGTTCAAGTCCACACTGAGTCAGTTAGCTTTCTAGGTGACCTCAGGACACTCTCTAAGCCTAGCCTACCTCACAGGGTTGTTGTGGCAAAAAAATGGGGAGGGGGTGAGCCACGTATGTCACCTTAATCTCCGTGGAGGAAAGGTGGGATGATGACGACATCATTTTACAAGAGATGCTGAAACAAATTTGATGTGGGAATACTGGTGCAAGACTTCTAGAATGAGGACTTTGGCCATTCATTCAGATGACAAATTGTGCCACACAGCAGTAAGCACCTGTATTCAGAAGGCCAACTGAGTTTAGGTGGACTTACTCCATAGGCAGCATGCTTAGGATTGCAGGGTTATGAAAAGATTTCCCAACTCCATTGCTAAGAATGTGTCTACATGAGTCTTATTCTTGCATATTGCTAAATTTCTCCTCCTATGATCACATGTCTTTACATGAAAGGGACTGATGCAATTTGCTGAAGGATGTGTCTAGATTAGCACTAGTTTTGTTTAATCCTGTTTCAGGTTTCTTGCTTCAGTCAAGTTTGTGATTCTGAAGTTGCCAAACCAGCATTATAACATAAAAACAATAAAGAAAAATAATAAAGGCTGATGATCAGAAAATGCTGCATGAGACTTCTGTCCAAACTGGTTGTAGGAAGGTCTGTACAGTGGTACCTTGGGTTGCGTTCTCAATCCGTTTCTGGGTGCCGTTCGCACCCCGAAAATTACACAGCCCAAGCGGCACTTTAGCGCATGCACGAAGTGCTGATAGAGTGCTTCTGCGCATGCATGAAGCATGCTTCTGTGCATGCGCGTGGGGAGGAACCGTGTTCTTAAGCCGAAAGTATGCAACCCACAGCGTACTCAACCTGAGGTATGACTGTACCAACTTTCACCAATCTGGTGCACCCTAGATGTTTTGGACTACAGTGGTTAAGAATTTAATTCGTTCCGGAGGCCCATTCTTAACCTGAAACTGTTCTTAATCTGAAGCACCACTTTAGCTAATGGGGCCTCATTCTGCCGCCGCGCTGCCAGAGCACAATTTCTGTTCTCATCCTGAAGCAAATTTCTTAACCTGAGGTACTATTTCTGAGTTAGAGGAGTTTGTAACCTGAAGTGTTTGTAACCCGAGGTACCACTGTACAACTTCCACCAGCCCCTGCTGGCATTCAGGCAGCAACAGATAGACGTTGTAGCCCAAAATATCTGGATTGCACCAGACTGGCAAACACTGGTCAATATCTGTTTAACAAGTTGCAACTGGAGGTTCCCACCATTTACTGGCAGAATGGATAACCACAGATTACACAACATGGTGGGCAGCACATTACCAGCTTCTTGCAGCCACAGCAGATTGACTCCAAGGCTGCCAGTCTGCACATATCTTTAGAGTTTTGATGACTGCAGTGTATGTCATCCAGAAAACAACCTTCCCAGTAATCCCGTCCAAAGGTGAGCATTCATTCTCTGGAAAACATATCAAGGACTGCCCCTTGCTTATCAAGCTGAGTGGGTTTCTTTTCCCTGTCCCAACAGTTCCCAGACATTTTTTAAAGTACTGTGGAGCAAAGGTACATGTTCTGTGGGGCACCTGTGTTGTGAAATACATAATTATATATGATTTTTTTAAACTTGCAGGCCTGTGATATTATGAAATAAAGCACCAGTACTTTGTACAGCAGCTATCATGGTTGTTGGAGGAACCGAATCTGGCCAGTGTGCCCTGTGCTACCTCCAAGGTCCAATTCATTGCTATTTGTTACAAATCACAGAAGCAGAAGCCAGTTGTAGCAAAAACGAAGCAAAGAGCCCCAAGATACCATAAAAATGTACAAAGCTTATCACAACACACACTTTCATAGGATAGAGGCTCCTTAATCAGATACAACCAAAGAATGGTGCATCTGTCAAAGTACACGTCAATCAGATTTGAGCTTAATATCGTTAAGGTTATTAATTTCAGCAAACACGATTTAACCATTAAGCAGCACTTTTAAAAATAAATAAATAAAACGCCCCCAAACGCCCACTATTTAAAATCACCTTTTTGCGGGCTAGTTTCTCAAGCACGCCCCCAAGGTCTCCTTTGCCTTCTGCTACAGCTCCTTCTTTACCAGTCATTCACCCCCTCCTCCTCCACGTCAACTTTCCCCTCCTTCCAGCCCCGGGATTCCACCCGCGCTCTTTCGTTCGGGATAAGCTCCTCCCACCCGTCGGGCGCATGGCGCCTCTGATTGGCTTTTGATGGGAGCGGGGCGGAGACTTCCCCTGATCCAGTTTAAATCGTTTGGCGCCAACACCCCGCGACCAGAATAACCCCCGCCCCGCCCTCACCTACCTTTTTTTTGTGTGTGTGTGTGTTTCCCCCCCTCACCTTCCGTCTCCGCTTAGAGGGAATCTCGGGCGCGACGCGGCGGTCGCCGTTCAGACGAAACGCGTGCCATCCCCTCCCTCGCTAGGCTGAAAGCTGCTTGTCCGCCCGTGTCAACGATTTGAATTTGGCCCGCGGAGGGCGGAAAAGGTGGGCGTGGAAAGGAGCGCGGAGGAGCCGAGCCCCCTCAGCCAATTGGAGCGCGGAGACTCTTGCGCCCCAGCCAATCGGCGATGTTCCTCGGTTAGGGAAAGCGGGTGGGGTAGGCGGGGGGGTGGGCTGAAGTTGGGCGCTCAATCGGAGAAGTTTGGCGCGAGCGCCGGGCGCCAGAAGTGGGGGAGCCGGAGGCTGCGCCAAGCGCGGCTTCTCAGGTTTAGCGCTCAGGGTTCCCTGGGGACCCCTAAATTTAGGAAGGTGGGGGTTCAGTCCTGGGGCCTGTGAATGAATGTCATTGTCTCTGAGCATGTGCAGAGTACCACATTTCCCCTCATCTTTAGGATGAAGGAGCTGGTCTTTCCGCAGCACGGCTCTCGGCATCTCCTTTTCTCAGGGATCAGGGTTGGTAGGGTTTGCCTTTGGCACGTCCTCTGGGGTGGGAACGCCTCAGTTGCATTTCAGGCAGATGCTCAGCGGGTAAAGCTTTTCCTTTTGTCCTCTGTATTTCCAAACCGGGTAAGCTGCATTTGTTTAATATAAAGTTGGTGTAATTATTCATGCAGCTTTGGAAGGTACAGGAACTTTGCAAGTGGAGAGAAACAAGAGATGGCAACTACTGCAGAGAGATCTCTGAACAAAGTATGCAAACTAATCAGCCTTGTGCCTTTTCAGGCCTCTGTTTACATGGTAGTTGAACAGAATGTCTGGATCAGACAAGGGACACTTACACTTTGTTTTGAATCCCTAACCTTGGGCTAATCATCATGTTCTATAAACCTATCTCAGCTTTGTTAGGGGGAGAAAATGAGTTAACCATCTTGTACTCTGCCCTCCTCTCTGGAGGATGACATACAGAGGTGGAGAGGAACAGGGTGTATAGGAGGTGGGTGGCTGGCTGCCTGCCGATCAACTCAAACTTTTTCTGGTCCCCCATCTTACATGGTGGAGTCACTTTGATTTAAAACAAAAACACTACATATTGTCTGGGCAATCTTGTAATAAATGCACTGTGTTTATTGGGAAAAAATCACAACATCAGCAAAACTTTGTGCAGATACTGTAGTAGAAAGAAAACTCATAACATGAAACCACATAAATATTACGGTAATTAATACAAAGTGATAAATTTGTATTGTGATGACTTCATTTCTCTCTCCAGATGTTTTCAGAAGAGGAGGCAAACAATGAGAAAGGTATTGGAATACAGTGTTCCTTTTTTCACAAATTTGAATAACAAGTTAGGCCACAGTCATAACTTTCAAATTGTTGTGATACTGACCTCTATGAGAGTGAAACAGAGAACTACCCTACCCATAAAGTTTTAGCCAGGAATATACTGCAAAGCTTTAGGAGATTACAGTGTACTATCTGGTTCCAGATGTACAACCGAGTCTCTGGATCCATGCGTATTGCAGATTTCAAGACATTCTTGAATTTTTAAACCACCACAGTCCAAAAATCTTAAATTAGGCAGGGCCAGCCCAATACATTTTGCTGTCTGAGACAGAGGAAAAGATGGCACCCCCAGCCATTTTATGTACAGAAACCAGCCGGACTGGTAGCTGCATCTTGGTTCAACACTGCCGATGGGACATCACTGCTCCCTCAGCATTTACTGCCTGAGGCAGCTACCTCACACTGCCCAATAGTACAGCTGACCCAGCTATCAGGATTTCCTGCTATACATAATAGTACCAGTATGAACTGGCCTTCTCCATCATTTTGGAGAAAACGGTGTTGACTATAGACATGTCATCAATTTAAGTTACCGTATGTTTCTTGGAAATTAATGCTCGCTGTGAGACGATTTGGATTTCTGTGCAGAAGATTCTAGGTTCAACCTGTGATATTCCCACATAAAGGACTGGACAAAATTCCTGTCGAACCATGAGAAAGACTGCCAGTAAAAGTGCATAGAGTTGCAGCCTAACTGCCCCATTGTGTTCAATAGAGTTACACTGTGGGTACAATGACTATATACGGTATATACAGTACAATGACTGTATACGGTAGCTGCAATCTTCAGTTTCTGAAGTATTCCCAGTTTTGTGGGCAGATATCTTGGGAATCACAACTGGTCAAACAAATCTTGCAAACACATTTATTATTTCCACAAAGTTTGCTGCCAAGCTTTGTATCAGCCTTGATATTTGTGTCTCATTCCTAAAGATACATGTAGGTAAACAAATATTTCCTCTGCAAAGATTTCCTCCCTGAAACAGGTTGGCTTACCCACAGGCAAAACAGTTACTGGAAATTTTCACCAAGAAACCTGTTCATCTTGAATAAACTGATCTGGTTTTTAAGGTGGACTCCGCTAAGATAGACATTTTACCTCTCCCTTGGAGGCTCTCATTGTCCATTGGAAAGCTTTTAGCATTTTACCAACTGGGTGCTTTTATCATCAAAGTGCGGCAATAATTCTTTACGTAAAATTTTGTGCTCTTTTTGGAGATAATTATTGTTTTGTGTAGAGATAGATTGATTATGTACAATTAAAAAACTGGACATTTCTGGAATACTTTAAACTTAATAAAACTTCTGTTTTAGTACAGTGCTACCTCTGGTTAAGAACTTACTTCGTTCTGGAGGTCCGTTCTTAACCCGAAACTGTTCTTAACCTGAGGTACCACTTTAGCTAATGGGGCCTCCTCCTGCTGCTGTGCCGCCGTCATGCAATTTTTGTTCTCATCCTGAAGCAAAGTTCTTAACCCGAGGTACTAGTTCTGGGTTGGTGGAGTCTGTAACCTGAAGCGTCTGTAACCCGAGGTACCACCATATAGAAATACAATATACCATGCAATTTGCTGCCCCTAAGTTTAGATTGTGACAATCTGTGTGGTGTGTAGCCTTAAAGACAGAGGGGTGTGGTAGGAGCAGACTTAAATTGACAGTTCTAGCTTTTAGAATTTTTTGTGTATTTAGTGGAAAAGGCCAATATTAGGATTGCCATTGCACCATTAAACAGTACTCAGATACAGTATATGAATTATCTACAGGAGTGGACATTTGACACATCTGTTTTGATTTGATCTACTGCCAAGGCAGTGGATCAATGTTGCTATGCAGGGTTCAGCTTGGATCAAGAGCTCGCCGTGTGAACAGGGCTCCCCTGTTGGTGTTACAGTGTGTGTTATTGTGTGCATCTGTGTTGAATGTATTATGTGACCGGTGTGTATGTGTGTGTGTGTGTGTGTGTGTGTGTGTGTGTGAAGTCTGGCCTCACCTGCTACTGAAATGCACCCCCAAGAACTTTACAGTCCAGGTAATCAGGCTCTCAGACTCATAAAAGTTCCCTGCTCCTGCATTATGGGAAGAGAAGGCATGACAGGTGCAGGCTTGGGGAGTGACTCACTATGTGTCAATTTATAAGATGCTGAGATCTCACTGAGTCACCTGGTTTGTTGCAAACCAACACACCTTATGTTTGGTATTAAACAGACTTGTTTGTACCTGGGATGTTGCATTACAGGACAGATCTCTCCTACTCACCTAGCTCAGGATATATTTTCCCTTTTAGGGCATCTTCCCCTTTTGAAAATGGTCTCTCTTCCCCCTCTCCACAGGTTTTTGTAGAATGAGGTTCAGTGTGTGTCTTAGCGACAGATCTTTTTTTAAAAGCTGCTACAGGACCATCTGAATAATTTTGTATGGGTGACACCATTTTTACAAGGGTCTAAGGCAGGCATAGGCAAACTTTGCCCTCTAGATGTTTTGGGACTACAACTCCCATCATCCCTAGCTAACAGGACTAGTGTTCAGGGATGATGGGAACTGTAGTCCCAAAACATAGAATCATAGAATCATAGAGTTGGAAGAGACCACAAGGGCCATCCAGTCCAACCCCCTGCCAAGCAGGAAACACCATCAAAGCATTCTTGACATATGGCTGTCAAGCCTCTGCTTAAAGACCTCCAAAGAAGGAGACTCCACCACACTCCTTGGTAGCAAATTCCACTGCCGAACAGCTCTTACTGTCAGGAAGTTCTTCCTAATGTTTAGGTGGAATATTCTTTCTTGAAGTTTGAATCCATTGCTCCGTGTCCGCTTCTCTGGAGCAGCAGAAAACAACCTTTCTCCCTCCTCTATATGACATCCTTTTATATATTTGAACATGGCTATCATATCACCCCTTAACCTTCTCTTCTCCAGGCTAAACATACCCAGCTCCCTAAGCCGTTCCTCATAAGGCATCGTTTCCAGGCCTTTGACCATTTTGGTTGCCCTCTTCTGGACACGTTCCAGCTTGTCAGTATCCTTCTTGAACTGTGGTGCCCGGAACTGGACACAGTACTCCAGGTGAGGTCTGACCAGAGCAGAATACAGTGGTACTATTACTTCCCTAGATCTAGATGCTATACTCCTATTGATGCAGCCCAGAATTGCATTGGCTTTTTTAGCTGCTGCATCACACTGCTGACTCATGTCAAGTCTGTGGTCTACCAAGACTCCTAGGTCCTTTTCACATCTGGAGGGCTGAGTTTGCCTATGCCTGGTCTAAGGCAAAGTCTTTTTGTTGGACTACAGTTCCCATTATCCCTGACCATTGGCCAATGGCCATATTGGCAGGAGTTGATGGGAGTTGGAGTTGAACAACATTTGAAGGGTCACAGGTTCCCCATCCCTGAACTGTTGTACTTTGTCACATGTTGTTGTTGTTGTTGTTGTTAAACCAATAAATATATTTCATATGAACTCCTTCTTTAGCTATAAGTTTGACCTCAGTAACTACAGGAATTGTTGCTGCAACCTTCATTTATCTCTGAATGTTTCATGCTTTCCCCAGCACTGTATTATCTACACTCATTGTTTCATCTCAGCTCAGATTATAAAGTTTGCGGTTTAGAGAGTCTTGTTTTAGCTCCTTGTCCTGGGAAAACAAGCTCTAACATGCTTCAAGGTACTTCAGTAATGATAAGTAAATAGTGATTAATGGCACTGAACATCTCAAAGGGTAGATAAGTACAAAAGCAAACATTGGAGAGATTAGCAGCCAGCAGGCGGCGCTGTATGATGCACAAGGCAACTTACTTCATTCAGTCAAAGGTTGGGGAAGAATCTCATGTTTTATTCACTAGCACGAATAAAATTAAATCAGAAGTATTGTCGAAAGGGCGGATTTCAATTTTCTTTTAATTTCATTTATTTGCTTTAATTGTTACATGATCCTGTAAGGGGGAAAAAGAAACCCCAGTCAAATCAATTTGTCTCAGAGCTTTGCTTAGAGAAGAAGGGTGGAGGTATAGAGGAGGGAGAGATAGATCCTGGCAGTCCTTGATTCCTAAACAAATTAACACCTCCAGTGGTTAATAATAGGATTCTTGCTTTGTTTGAGGGAATGCTAATTAAAAGTTAATGCATACAGCTGGAAAGACGCTGAGAGAATGCTAAGAAGATGGCACAAACAAAAGCAGAAAGATGTGTACTAACAGCCACTTCCGTACTGCAGTCTGTACAATGTATATTTCCACATTATTTGACTGGACAGGGAAATGGAAGTGAATGAACTGGTCTGACTGGGATCAGACGATAATAGCTAGAGTTAAAGTGTATCTTTTGTCACCAGGGTGCCATGAAATTTAATATTTTCAGTATCTGAAGCTCTATAAGCCCTGAAGATAGAGAAGTCACCTTTTCTTATAGTGATCTGAATTATTTCTTTTGTGTTGTTTTGTGCTGCTCATTCCTCGAATTAAAAGAGAAAGAATATTGGAGACTTTGCATTTTTGTATTTGTTTGTTTACAAATACACAGGCTCAGCTGGTGAGGAGAAAAAGGCACTTAAGTAGTGCTAGTCCTAAAGCAGCATCATTCCTCCAAAAGAAAAACGAAAAACACCCCCAAAAGCAATAGCAGTACTCTTGAATTCTTCATGCATGAGAAGGGAGGGATATAAAGCATTTTCACAAATGTGAAAAATTGTGTTTTGTGTGCTCAGAAAATGCAATATTTCTAAGAAATGAGAGAAAATATGAGCACTGGGCACAGAAAAAAATAGAATCAAGTGTACATTTATAGCACAATATACAGAACTCTGCAAAAGGGTTGTAAGAGTTGTGGTATGGAATTGCTCCCTTTGTTTCTTTAAGTATTTATACCTTGTTTTTCTTTTCTTTTTTAAAACCATTTTTATTGATTTTCCAATAAAAACAGCCAATTAACATAACCATCAAATCATGATCATAATCCGATTAAAAACAATAAACTAAAATAAAAAACAACCAAATTACAATCTAAATTATTATTAATTTTTCGGGCTTCCCATAGTCTAGACCTCTGAAGTATATCTCCAGTATCTTCATTCCTGCCTTCTTCTTGTTGTTCTCATATTTTCCACATTCCAATCTTAACGCTTTAAAGTTCTCCGTCCCGGGCTATGCAATTCTCAATAATGTCAGAAATCATATATCCTTTCATCCATCGAGTACAGCTTTATTTGTGTATGTATATTTTTTCAACTGTCTATTTGCCAGCACAGCTTTTCCTGACTTCATTCCAATTTTCCAATCCGGGCTGTTGTCCAGGTCTATCGTTTGAAGTTTAATGACGCAGCAACTCCCAAGTTGTTAAATTATTTCCAATCTGGATTGTTGTCCAAGCCTGTTGCTTGAAATTTAATGATGCAGTAACTTCCACATTGTTAAGTTGTTACTGATTTCCTGTCGTTAAATTGTTGAGCATACTGTTTGCAATATTTGTCATGGATTTGGGCACAGAGCATCATGGGAACTGCAGAGATTCATGGGACTTTGGCCAACGAGAGGGAGAATGGCCTGGGAAAGTAAACTTCTGAACCTTAAGAGAAAGATTTCTAACTCCTTTGATCCCGTGTAACCTTGCAGCTGTGAAATCTCCCATTCCTGTGCGATAAGAAATTAGGGAGGACACTCTGTCCGGTGTGCTCTGAGAGCTGAAGGCGTTAATTGCCCTGTAGGTTGATTAATGGGTAAACACAAGACATCTGTGTAGCCTCTATTTGATTGACAAGACTAACGGTTGTAGGTTCTTTGATTGGATTATTCAAACCTCAACTCTAACGCAGATTGGATAATGATCCATAAGCCCACGTGGAACACCTTAAGAGTTCTGGGGATTTAAGTCCGTTAGAGATGAGTCCTTTTGTCCTTTTGTCTTGCAAAATGGCCCAGCAAGGTACTGCTGTCCTGTTCGTCTTCAAAGAGCCGGGAGAGACTGAGGTCTGCTGATGGCTCTTGACTGCAATTTGCCGGGATGGAGAGATGCAGTCTTGGATCAACCTTATTCTAAGTTTGTACTTGTAAGTTAGCTATTCTTTTCTTGTTTTATCTTTGTATTCCCTTTATTTGAGAACTGTTGCATGTTACTTTGTTTAAGCTGTTTTTATAATAAATAGCTAAAAGAGATTTCTTGTGGATCTTGGTCCTTTCTGGTCGCATTGCTAAACCCAGTCCTAGGCTGCTTTGCCCCTACCAGGCAGAACGTGTATTCCTTGTCCCGGAGGTCTGTAAGGAGACCCTCCCGGGTGGTGGCAGCGATACCGGTTAAAAGAAGTGTTTTGAAACCCCGTTCGAGCCATAGAGGTACAGCCAGACCCTTTTCCAGGCAACGGGGAGCACCCCAGCAGCCTCCGGAGGGAGAGCGGGTAGCTCCAAGGGGAAAGAGGTTGAGGGTACTGACGGGCACGAACATCACAATATTGCAATGTAAATGAACTATATTCCACAGATATAAGTCATTTGGCAATCGATCAGCTTTCCCGGAGACCACACAATCTTCCCCTCTGGGCCCTAGAAGGGGGGTTGCTAGACATCCATTTAGCCTTCTCTCTCACTCATAATGAAGAAATTATGCAAACAGATGCACTGTATGTTATCCCAAATTGTTGCCTCAAGTCATAAAGTCAGCTAGCAAGTGCGACATTTCCCACTTCCCTTGAAAAAGGGAGGAATTCTCATTTTTCCATGCTGCGTCATATTAACAAGTGCCATCTTGTTTCTTCTTGTTTCTTCTTTTATCTTTATCTTTATCAAGTTTTTCAAGTCTAAGTAAAGCTTGCAATTGAATACTTAATTATAAATAGAAGTCCATCTGTACTTTTCAAAAAAATATTTTTAGTTTTCTTAATGAGGCTTGACATAGAAAAAAACAATTATAGGTATTGAGGAGGAAAAAAAGAACATACCAATCACCCCCGTAATCCAAACACCATGATGAGAATCTCTTTGAAGTCCGAGCTTAAACACCAGAGACTGTGCAGGTCTGCAGATTTTTTTCTCAGTCTTCTTCAGTCCAGACTGTGTCTGTTTATTGTCCAAATCTAATTATTTTATCAAGCAGATATTTCCAGCTATGAGAGTGACTTCGGAGAGTGCCAGCCATGTCGTGCTCTGGGACCCAGCGTCCTGCCGCTTGCACCTTGATGCTACGAGACAGTCCTCCCCCACCCTGAGGAGTCTGCCAGGGCTAATTACCCCCATATCAACCCTGAATTACCGGCACGGCTGAGATTCTATCGTGTAGGAGTCAGCCATTTCTCACCGCCGGAAACAGGAAGCCCTGTATTTATACCTTGCTTTTCAAGGCAAAATGTCTCCACAAAGAGGCTTCCGATATAGCTGAGCTAGTTCAAATTTTAGCTGTCCCAAATATCTCCTCTCACTTCTTCAGGACTAGTTGTTCCCCATGAAAGTCTGGAGGCATTTTTGTCACCCACATTTAGGTGCGTGGTGGCAAAAAAACAAAAAAGGGGATGCCTCCTCGCCATTTTGAAAAGAGCAGACATGGAGAACCTGCAGCCTGCAGGCCAGATGAAGCCCACCAAGGGTCCTAATATGTTCCATAGAACCATTATCCCCAAGCAAATCCCACACCTTACCTGGAACACACAATCCTTTCCCAAGTGTGGTCTGCGGTCAGACTGCAAGCTTAGCTTTCTGCAGGAATCTTTTTTTTTTGCAGCCTGGCTTGAATCCAAGCTGGTTAAGGAAGGAAGGAAGAAAAGAATGGATAGTGAGCTTAATAGTGTGCTCCCAATTATTTCCTTGGAAGTTGGATTGGTTGATGTTATGGTGACATCAGGTGAGTGGCAGGTGGGCAAATCTGGCAGCCTTCAAAGTGGCCCATGGGGAAACTGAGGATCCAGCCTGCTGGCAGGATCATCTCCACTAGAGCATTCTGCCCATTTTTCAGTTTTACTCCCCAAAAAGTTTTGCCGGCACATCAAGTGGTAGTAGAGCTGCAAACGAGCAGTTTGCAAGCAGGATGATTTTCTGTTGTGATCAAGTGTCCACATTCTTGGTTTTGTGCTTTTCTATTAGACTAAAAGTGCAATAAGGATTCTATCCTCCCCACCCCACCCCATTTTGGTACCATTATATGGCTCCCACACCTTTTCTGGACAATTCAGTTTCTGCTGGCCGAGGGCTTATCTCAGTTTCTGCTGGGGGTGTGGAGAAAGGTGGCTGCTAGTGCTTGTACGTTCGTGGATTTGTACATTCATCTCCTTCAAATTTGCTATGAGGATTACACCCAAAGTAGCAGAATCAGGAAAAAGAACAATGTCTTTAAGTGGAAACTAATCTGGAAGCTTTTGTGCCGGCTGTCAGGCTGGCCAATAAAGCCTTAAGAATGTGCAATCCTCTTCTTTGCATCTGTAACAGACTCATCCATATTTTAATAACCACTTCTAACACAAGCTACCCTCGACTAATAATTGTGAAAAAGTCACTGCTGGCATTAGGAGCATGATTACAAAACCTCAATTGTTATAAACGGATTAACAAAACAAGGGCCTAAGAACTGAGATGAACACAACTGAGGATTTTTAAAAATATCATTATTCTCTGAACTTGGAATTTATTAGCAATATTAATGGCTGAGGTCCAGGTTGGATTCATCCTTCTCTTGATTTATAGTGAATAATGCTGCTTGCTGCCATGCAAATGACCATTTAATCCTTCATGTAACTCATCTGTTTTTTGAAGAATTGCACCACCAAATTATGAACACAGGAAATACATTTTTCTAGAAAGCAGTTCTTATGGCACAAATTTATCCATGTCTACTTTGATGTAAGTCCCAATGAGTTCAATGAGAGTTACCTTACATGCATATAGGATTGCAGCCTTGTTTTGCAATTACAGTAGTGTTAAAATACTATCAGATTATTTTCTTCTGGCTTTGCTCTCTCTTACCACTTGTTATTTTTGAAAAGCTGTCTTTTTTTTGCTTTGTTCTTAGCATCTCATGCTTTATACATTTTGACCAGATTCTACTTTTTATCTATTTAACTGTCCTTTCATCTTCTGTATCTGTTCTGTTTCCTCCTCCCCAAGTTCTTTTCTCCCTAATGCCTGACAATTCGTTTGTTTCACACACATTCTTTTAAAGCCTGTTCTCATAATACTCTCATGAGTGGCTTCTTTCTTTTTTAGAAGTGCATGCGTAGAATTATAACAAGACCCTCAGTAATAGGTTCATGTTTGCAGCCCACTTTATAAGTAAGAGTAACTGGGGTTGCTGGGTTCATATTCAGGGTCTGTACAAATTGAGTTACTTAGTAAAGACCGGTCATTACATAATGGAGGAAATTGTGTGTTATTTTGTAGGATCTTCAAGTGTTAGAAACTGAGATATGAAAGCTAGGAGCTGAATGGCACTTTAAATCTAGGTTATGGGTGCAATAACAGAATTTCTAGGTGCGCTTTTTAATAACAAGAATACAAAGCTGAAAATGAATGAACTGCAGATAAAATATTATATTCATTTTTCACATGATCTAGTCCTTCCCCTGCCCACTCTCCTAATATTCTTAAGAGGGTCTCTTCTCCAGTCTTCAGAGAGAACCGTAGCTAGAAGTGGGGAGGCAGAAAAAGGCCCTCCTTTCCTTCCACTCTACAGTTTGAATCTGAAATCTTAGGGGCAGTACTGAACCCAGAGTTCAGAAACTGCGCTAATGAAATTTCCTGTCGCAAAATGCGCCTAAAACAATGGGAGTTTTGAACACTGGGATCTTCCAAGAATTATTGGCAATTGCACTGTCTTCCTGCCAAGGGTGAGAAGAATGTTGTGTGCTGCAACAGACTTCAATTTGGATCTAAATTCATGGCTCAATGCTCCATTGAGCTATTTGATCCTTTGATTGTTTTTCACAGCACCCAATATAAATACATTTCAAACTCCTAAAACAAATGCAAGACTTCAGCATAACATCACTGAGGCATATCCTGGAAAGGGGACAAAATGATAATGCTGCTTTGTAGCTCAAAGGGTGGGATTGTTGTGTTCATGGAACGAAGGCTGCTCATGCCACAGAACCTCCCCTGTACCCCCTAAATCTGCTCTGGAGAGTTGGGGAAACCTCCAGAACATGTTTGGGGGGCACGTGGGTGGAAGGGGGGGGGAAAGACCTCTTTCCCCATATGCATGCTTCCCTTAGTGCTATGTTGAATTCTACCCTATGTCTCAGGAGCATAATCAATAGCTCCATCATACCCTGTGAACTTTGATGTACCACATTGCAGAGAGGCTAGTAAGCTTGCCACCTGGGAACCATGCCTTGAAGAAATAATAATAATAATAATAATAATAATAATAATAATAATAATAATACTTTTATTTAGACACTACCCATCTGACTGAGTCGTCTTCAGAGTACAGCTTGATCCGCTGGCAGATTTAATTCCATATAGAGATGACACATTTCACCACAGCCCCTCGCCCTTGAGATTGAGAAAGAACCAGAGCTTTTATAATTAAGCTGCTGCAGTTCCCAGGGAAGAACGGTTTGCTTATACAAACCTGCGAGAAGGATGCTACACACTGGGTAGCATCAAAGTCCAGTGTAGGCTTTAACCACTGCCTGCATACCGTAATAATTTGGAATATGTAACAAACTGCAGTCATGAACCATGTTATGACGTGTGCCATGAGGGCTTGATCTTCAAACTCAGTTTATTATTGCAAGCGACAGAGCTAACTTGCAGAGTTAAGAAAGAGCTCTTCTGTTCCCAAGACTGAGTAAAGAAGTCTGAAGCCAGCCTACCTTGTAGAAGTCTGAAGCAAAGCCCAGTTGTTAGTTCTGAAGTCCTGCTTTGTTTTCATCTACTGTATGTTCCTATGAGCAGGTTTGGCAGTTTCAGTTTACAATATCAAACACCTTCTGACCAAACTACATTCTTACCTCTGCCTCCTACCCATATGTCAGTGCTGCCACCTATTGCCATCTTCAGTCTGTAACTATAGGTTTTGCCAACTCCACCTTACGTCAGCCAATGAAAAGATCTAGCTTGAAATTATGCCTTGTAGCATATCTGCAGTGTAGAATATGTTGGTTCCAGGAAAAATAATATATAGAAGGAGTATTTCCTGGATGCCAAGATCCAGGTTGGGAGTGAGTACTCTTTGGTGAGAGAACCCCAGCACAGATTTAAAATTAAAAAATGCAGGAAAGCAAAGGGTGGAAATATAGGCTGTTAGACCTTTCAAATTTGCTCTTCCAAGTTCCTTCTAAAGTTTCCCGCTTCCCCAGGACAGAAAAAACCCACATGTTTGGCAAGTTAAAAATGGTTTACTTGCAAACTCTTCAAAAGTCAGATTCACGTGCTTCAGAAAGTTGGACAGGCAGTGAAACCTAGCTTAGTTACAAAGTGCTAAAAGTTCCTAGGTTATTGGAGGCTTCTCATAGCCATGTGGTAACACCAAGCTTTTTAGGGCTTTACAAGTAAGAAATAGCACCTTGATTTTGACCTGAAATTCATTGGGAGGCAGTGCAACTAATAAATACGCATATAGGATCAGCAGCCTTAATGCCACATTTTGTACTAATTACAATTCCTGGGCACTCTTCAAGTGTTGCCCCACACAGAATTCTAGAGATAGTGTAGCTATGAAACAATTATCCAGGAACCCATTCATGTGGTAGAAGTACCTCTTCCAGTAGTGCACTATAAGAGATCAATGATGCTGCTACTCACAGTGATTATATATGAGTCCATCAAGATGAACTGCTTTGTGTTATAACTACAGTGGTTTTGCCCAAGAACAACAGATTTCTTGAGGATATTGTCATGCTGCAACACAATAAAAAAGAGATAAATGTTTCTGTAGTATCTATTTCCTTGCCATCCAAAATCACCCTTCTTTGTAAAGTCATTTTTGCAGAGTAAAAATCTGCATCTACTGAAAATTATGGTTGTATGTCTTGCTTCCAGGTATGAATTTATGTCTAACTCCCAACCTCACGGATCCCTGCCTGTCAGTCAGGTGCACATCATTCCGAAAAGATTGCTGCAGTTCCCCCTAAAGGCACTGACATTTGTTTAGCCACAATAGAGAGTTGTCCATTAAAATGACAGGGGGCGGAGAGACACTCGGCATACCAGGCTCACAATATGAGGTATAATAGATAGTGCTAACAATCATCCTGGCACCTTTTCAAGGGCCATTTGTTCTGAGAACAGCTCACTGTGTCCTTTCAAGTAAAAAGCAGCTTTTCATTGTGAAGCTAAAAAAACCTGGACTGTATCACCTCCATGTATTGCCATATCTAAAGGAAAGGGTCGGGGTGTAAATCTTCAATCACTGTCAGAACGGAGAGTGGCTGAATTTGATATTGGTGCGCCAGTTTCAACTTGGATTGGGCAGTAATTCATTACATTTTCCACGATACACACAAGATTAGTTTTGTACTCTGTGGGTTTGTTCACATATGCAGGTCCATCACAGCAGTGACTTATTATTTTCTGGCCACTGTGTGTAGCCAAGGACACAGTACTTCCAAATCTCCATCCATATTATTGCACTGATTGCTCTGTGAATGCTTATTGTGGAATTGGTGCTCCTCATCCATACAAGTTTTCTTTTTGCAGTGTCCACAGGATTTTGGCATCAGCCCATAGTCTGCACACACCCATTTAATCATTCCAAGTAAAAACACAACACCCTGTCCCTTGCAACCTGTTTGTAGTACAGTATCTCAATGACCCATTTGCAAAGGAAGCCTCCAACTGAAGAACGTAACTATAAAGTGCGCTTTGTTTGTTACTTTATATTTTTGTCTCACTCACCATCAAAAAAGGGGGAGGGAGAGTGGAAGGCCCTACTTACCAATTCAAGGACAAGGCACACAAGACAAGGGGGTGGAGGGAGAGGAGTTTAGCAATGCCAGAACTGAGTGGTGAGATGTTAACTGGTATTTATATCCAGTTGGAACCAGGCTGATACGCCTTACTTGCTGGTGATCTTTCTGGGATAGAGCTGTTCCCTGGGCCAATGGCAGAGGCAAAAGTGTCCAACTGACTGGGTAAGGAAAGGAAGGTGTTCTTTGCTGGAAACAGGGAGTATAGCTCCAGCTATACTCCCTGTTTTCCAGCAGAGAACACCTTCCTTTTCTTTGACCTCTGCTACATGCTTTTCTTCTTTACTAAGGTCCTTGGTTTCCCCCCTCTTCCCTTTAACATGTAAATGCACATCAGAGGAAGTGCCATCAGGATACAACACACTGTGCTACACATTGCTAGGAAGTGGGGTGGGAGAGGGGAGAGAAATTGACACAAACCAGACATATTTGGCAGTAGCTCTGTTTTTTATGTGTAGTTTTGTCCTGAATTAGTTTTGGAGACCTGTGCATAGCTATTGTGTTCATCATTAGATAAGGGAGGAGATAGGGTTTCCAAATACAGTGGAACCTCGGTTTATGAACACCTCGGTTTATGAATTTTCGGTTTATGAACACCGCGGACCCATCTGGAACGGATTAATTCATTTTCCATTACTTTCAATGGGAAAGTTCGCTTCAGTTTATGAACGCTTCAGTTTATGAACAGACTTCCGGAACCAATTACACCCATGCTTCAGTTTATGAACGCTTCAGTTTAAGTACTCCACGGACCCATATGGAATGGATTAATCCACTTTCCATTATTTTCAGTGGGAAAGTTTGCTTCAGTTTACGAACGCTTCAGTTTAAGTACCCTGCGGACCGTCTGGAACAGATTAATCCACTTTCCATTACTTTCAATGGGAAAGTTCGCTTCAGTTTATGAACGCTTCAGTTTATGAACAGACTTCCGGAACCAATTGTGTTCATTAACCGAGGTACCACTGTACCACATTTTAGTCAAGAGTCCTACATTGCTATATCCGACACTGGTGCTGATCTTTGGGGATAAGTATTGTTAAGTTTAGTTACCTGGGAATAGTCTTCCCCAGCCCAGTCCTGGTGTCAATCCTTATACAAGAAAAAGTACTGTTTAGATTTAAAGAACAGGCCCCGTTGGGAAAAGAATGGAATTGTTAAGTTTTATTGCCTCAAGTATGGATAAAAGATGCTGAAAAAAACTGGATTAGATATGTTTGCATGTTCTGGCTAGCTCTTTTTCAAGAGATAGCCTGATATTAAATGTATCCCTGAAATCCAGATCTGGAATGTAGCAGTTTTTTTCTAGCACATATAAAATCTGGCCTGGTCTTATCCATATAAATAACTCATTTGTTTTACAAACCTGCCCAACAGTTCTTGTATGAGCATGAAATGACTTCAAACAATATGTTAATCACTGAGCTTCTCACTGTCCCAACCACCCTTGGGAAATTTGAGAGCATGTCCCACTAATATGAGTAGTTGTCATGACTGTCTGTTGCCTACGTCTACTCAAATTATTGTCTTGAACTTGAGAGAAGCAAAACCAGGATGGGTGGTTTTTTATGCCTTGTTAATCAAAATCTAGGCTGATCTGAGAGCTTTTTTCTTTTTGTCACTAGCTTGCTAAAATCAGGGAATGGAAAAGGGGGAAAACACAAATCCTTTATGTTTCAAACTTAACCATTCTTAATAGATAACATTTTAGCACGCACTCATTTCTGTGGTAACCCAGGACACTATTTTAGCAACTCATTGCAGTCTGACTTCATGCCAGGGTCATCTGCACAGCTTTCAAAAGTTATTAGCCTTTATTTCTGAACTTGTTACCTGAAATAGGGAGAGCCCTCTTCCAAGTAACTTTGACATAGCATAGTCAATTGCACATCAAGTTACAGGGAACCAGGCAGAGGGCCTTCTCAGTAGTGGCACCCACCCTGTGGAATGCCCTCCCACCAGAGGTCAAAGAGAACAACAATTACCAGACCTTTAGAAGGCATCTCAAGGCAGCCCTGTTTAGGGAAGCTTTTAATGTTTGACGGATTTCTGTATTTTAATATTTGGTTGGAAGCCGCCCAGAGTGGCTGGGGGGAACCTGGCCAGATGGGTGGGGTATAAATTATTATTATTATTATTATTATTATTATTATTATTATTATCATTATCGCCTATGCAACCACCTTCCAGGTGAAACCACGTTGTTACCCACTCTAGCTATTCCTTTTGCAACTAATAGGAGCTAGAGGAGTGGGAGAGTTATTTGACTTGGGGTTGTGACATGGAGGCAAAGGTTTAAAATTCACTTTCTTCTGACACTGTGGTTCCAAACCAAATAGCCCCTACTGCACAGCTACAGTTTCAGAAAGAAAATGATGTGGGCAGCTCTAAAATGCAGCCCCCACATCACAACTAGTTTGACCCTAACATACATAAGCCTTTGCAAGGGAGTACTGACAATCTTAGATTATTTTTTTGTAAATGTCTGACAATTTATAGAATTAGGTGAATGCTGACAGTCACCTTATTGTGATTGTCCGTATTCACTGAATACTGAGAGGGAAATAAGTGTAATTGTGTGTGTGTGTGTGTGTGTGTGTTCACCCACCCACAGCTTCAAGCATTCACAAAATTAATTTGGAATTGTCACTATTCACATATTAATGGTCATGGTTTCACCTAATTTCTGGCATCCACTACAATGTATAAAAAAATAGGATTTTGCTTGCCTCTAAATTGAAACTCAAGCAATAGGATTGTGCCCATCTTATTGGGAGGGAGGGAGTACTTATTTAAACAGGATAGACCAAAGTGTTGCAATTCATGAATTAATATTAGAAAGTCAACATAGTTAAGAACGAGCAAAGATTTGTGAATATGTTTAAATGAGACAAAGGTGCTTTGCAATGAGGGCCTACAGTTGTTGATTAATGAGTTACTGTTGGCACTTATTTCAATAAAAAATGGATTGTGATTGGAAATGGTTTTCATGAAGATCAGATATGTTTGAAAGGACTTCTGTCCTTTTCTTTCTGCATTATTGAGGCTGCAGACAAAGCTGAGGGGAAGAAATGTGATGATAAATTAAAACTGGGCTGTTTTACTAGATGATTGGCAGCCTATCAGTTAGGAGATAATCACTGCTTGTGCAATGTTTACAGAGAGTCCTCATGCTCTTTCCAAATCATTTAGTCTAGTAATCAGTGAGCCATGGAGCAAGATAAACACTTGTACAGAGTCAATAATAACCCTAATTCTTACTTCTATAATTAAAGAGGAAGAACCACCTGATTTTCTACATGGCATCAGTAATATCATTTCAACAGCAAAAAGAAGCAAAGTATAGGGCCACTTTTTCAATTAATTAGAATTTTGTTGCCAAGGAATTAATCTGTTTTCCTGTCTCTTCGAGAAAAAAAAAAATCCTGCTTTCAAAATGAGTTTCTCAGCAGGATTAATTATAGAAAATGTAGAGTGAATTTCATTGGCCTGGAAATACATCCAGCATTTTGCTTTCCTTTGGATTAAGGTGCATGTGTGTGCGTGAAAGAAAGACACAGAGAGAGAAGTGGGGGAGGAAATGCCTGAATTCTTAGCATAAGCAAACGTAGGTAGACAAAGAATCTATAACCTCCTGGCCTGCAATTATGATCCATCCTGGGTGAAATGGAGAGAGCTGTTCCTCCAGATTGTAGGTAACCATGTTCGAGTCAGTAATGGGTGGCTTCAGGTCTGAATTTCTTTGCAATTTTCTGCTGCTGTAATACTGATGGGTTACTGCTGCCAGAGTACACAGGGCTGCATTTGCTTATTATTCCTTTGGCTTGCTCATATTATAAAAAATTACTCTGGCTGAATTTACAGATTGAAGAGGTAAAATGGTTTGATAAAACACAACCCAGTGTCTTCTGTACTGAACAGCCATATGTAGCTTACAAGTGAAGAATCACGAGATGTTGAAGAAATACTGGGGAGAGGGTGTCCCTGGCAAGAGCTAGAGAGCTTCTTGTTGGGGAGTCCAGTGATCCACCCTTGGCTGCATTCTCTTTCCTTCTGTCTGACAGTGTCACAGTTCTGTTTCAACTGCTTCTGCTAGGAAACAATGTGAGTTTGGGCAAGGAGGTACGGCACAAATACCAGCCTCAGCACTTTCAGGATGGTGGGTGTGTCACACAGATGGTTGGGTTTAAATATTACGGAAGTCACCCTGTCTGCTTTGAGAGCTGCTGAGCATCAAGGGTGGTTCTTTGCTATTCATGGATCATTTCTATACAGTGGTAACTCGCAAGACGAATGCCTTGCAAGACAATTTTTTCACAAGATGAATGCGTCTTGCGATCTGATGGTGACTCGCAAGACGAATTCGTTTTGCGAAAAATTCGTCTTGCGAATCGCGGTTTCCCATAGGAATGCATTGAAATTTAATTAATGCGTTCCTATGGGCAAAAAAAATGAAATTTCAATGCATTCCTATGGGAAACCGCAATTCGCAAGACGAATTTTTTGCAAAACAAATTCACTCACGGAACAAATTAAATTTGTCTTGCGAGGCACCACTGTGTTATAATTTAGGTAGATAAAGCTTAGATCGGGGGTGGGGAACCTGTACTCCTCCCAACTATTGTTGGAGGCTCACCTGGCACAGGACAAAACATTGAAATCCTGGAAAGCCTCTGCCAGTCACTGTAGACAACATTGAGCTAGATGAACCATTGTTCTGAATCGGTATAAGGCAGTTGCTCATCTTCCTGTGCTTGCTCCTACGATGATGGGAATTGTATTCCAAAAACATCTGGAGGACTACAGGTTTATGATCCTTGGCTTAGATGAAGAGTCTTGGGCACTTTATTTATGGCATGTGGCTGCTGATGCTATGAAAGCCTTCTCCATATGATTGGGATCTAAGTCTCAGCATGACATGCAAGCACAGCTCTTAGCAGTTTCCCAATTAGTAGGGTTCTTTCCCATGCCAAAGTGTGTCTTCACTGGGAGATGAAGCTGCAGTTGTGTTCAAGTGTCAATAGGTAATCAGTGCAGAACTAAATGTTGGAATCGGAGAAGTGGTACAGCTCATATCTGAAAGTCAACAAGGATTATGAAAGCCAATGACTGTTAGAAATAGAAATACTTTAGATTTCAGGCTGCTTGTCCCTCCGCTGCTGCTGGGAGCCATGGCTCCGGCGGCAGAGGCATCCCTCCACTCGGGGGATCCCGCTGCTGTCCAGTGCCTTCACTCCATAAGACATTTTCCCTTCGTTTTTAGGAGGGGAAAAGTGTGTCTTATGGAGCGAAAAATACGGTATGTTGTTTTGTGCATGTGGATGCTCTGCTTCAGATAGCAACATGGCTTGGGCTGGCCTTGGGTCCAAGGAGCCAAAATGCTGGAGGCTAACTCTTGCAAGAATTACCAGCCACATTGTCTGTTCTGAGCAGACTCAAGTAACTGGGTGTCCTCAAATAGTAAACTTTCTATAACACAATTTGAGGCAGCCAGATACTAAACTAAAGGAGCTGAGACACAAGCGACCAGTACTTTCTCAATAATTGTCATTGTAGGACCTCCATCTAACCTTCCTTTATGGCACTGAAACTGCCATTTCTGATGGGAAAAGGCACTCCTAGTCTATTAGCAAGAGTGTCAAAGTGAAATTTCATTTCACAGTCCATCTCCTTAAAAGGCTGTCAAAGCACCAATAAATGGAGGATCAGTTGAAATCAGTGACAAAAACTTCCATTGTTTGTTACACTTCTACATATCATAAGATGAGCAATTTCCACTCCAGTGAAGATTCTTGCATTACACCTTCCCACCTGACACTTAGCACTTCAATAATAGTCAGAAGACAGGAAAAAAGAAGATTATAGCTTTATGTTAGTGACACTGGAGTTATGTATGAAGAGGCACTTCTGTTCAAATCATCTGTTTCATGCACTTACAACTTGAATATATTAACCTTTGGGTTCATTTTTGTACTTGTTTTTTGTGTTCTATATGTAAAGTTACACACACACACACACTTTTAAGCTACTGACATTTTGAAGTTATTTGACCATATACAGATTGTTGAAAATGTCCAGATTTTTAACACATAGTTTGCGTTTGAATTAAAACTTTCTTTAGAAAATGTACTATTTATTTGATTTGATTTACTGTATATTTTTATAAACCGCCGACCATTTCACAATACCAGAGTGGTATACAAGGTTAAAGCCATAAAACGAAGATAAACCTTACTTGTAACAACCATTGTTACCGGTAGCACTAACGCTACATTCTGTAGTATTGTGGGGACGATAGCTTAAACGTTGAATACTCAGTGTAGTCATGTAGCAGAAGAGTTTATTCACCTATTACTGTATTTTCATGTTGCTCTTCTGCATTTATATATACCAAAACAAACACTATGCCCTTCCTGAAGTTGGATTCAGCTGCACCTATATAGATAACTCTAAGGGAATTTGGCCTGGGTTTGCTACCCAACTGCCCCTTATTTCCTCATATGTTAAATTTACACACGAGAAGAGAGAGCAGGAATGGGTGCATTGAGCATCATAACCCTATTGCGCTCCAATTCACAGAGGGTGAAGTTGGGAATCTGGGAGCCGGCTCTATCCACATAGCTTCCTCATACAATATAGAACCCCAATTATGCAGGGTCCTAAATCTTACAGGGAGCCTCCCTGCTTTAGGTCTTCACCCTCCATGAATTTGAAGTCAGTGAGGATGGCAACAAAGTCCAGTACCCTGGCTATGCTTTGTTCCCTTGCATGTAAGTTTGATGCACAAGTAGGATGGGGTTGAAATACACCCTGGGGTCACATTTCACTGCAGAACTGACACTAAAGTAGCCCTCCTTCTAGGATATGGTCCCTGCAAAATTGTTGAAAACAAAGTCCCCAAGTTTTCATCCATTTCCAATTTGTGTTCTGTAAGCAAAAGACACCAACCAGGGCAAAACACATCTCATGAAATCTATTGGTTCTTGGTATCTTGCACCAGTCAATGTTCACATATTGGGGTAAAAGAAAGATCCCATGCAGTTTTTCAGGTGGAAGCTGATCCAGAAAAGATTAGTGACACATCACGCATAGCTTCATTTCTGGGATGTATGACCAATCTGGCACACATTTGAATTTGGCTAGGGGTGGAGAAAAATACCTCCTCAACCAGTTTATGCCCGTTTCCGAGTTTCTTTTCAAGACTTAAAGTGCTGGGGAGGGGGAATGTCCCATATGGTTTTCAAGCAAAAGCTAATTCCCGGAAGCAGATTAAAGTCCTCTTCTCTTGCTTCAGGACGTGTGGCCTTGTCTGAGACATTCTACAACCTGAAGATAAATTGGAAGTCGCCTTGAGGTGGAAAACTACTCCATAAAACTGTCTGTGTTCATTTTGGGAAGGGTTATACCTTGCCTACATAGCAGGAACAAGTGTTCTTGCTGTATCATGGCAGGCTAAGAATGCTCTGCTCTTAGGTAGTCAAATAGTTCACCTTATAGAGCCTGAGAAGGGTGTGTGTGCACGTGCGATGCTCACATATATGAATGCCTTTTTCAGGATAACTGTTTCTTACCACAGAAATAGTGCAAAAAGGGGGAAAGATCAGAGGAATCATTAATGTTAGTATTAAAGGAAAGTTCTGCTCTGTTTTTCCCTCCCCTCCCCTCCACACCTTTTAAAACACACACACACACACACACACACACACACACAGAGAGAGAGAGAGAGAGAGAGAGAGAGAGAGAGAGAGAGAGAGAGAGAGCGCTTAGTCAACATCGTTTTCTTGCTCTATTGATTTTAAAAAGGATTCTCTACTCCCTGCTGTTAGATTATTTCCAGGAGACTGTCTCAGGTCAATAGGCACAATAGTCTTCCTCAGCTAACTCACTCATCATACTCTTGCACATTCTCTCATACACGACGCAGCAGGCAAAAGGGTGCAGCCTATCAATCTAAACTAAAGTGAAAGCAATGAATCCCATGCCTTTTGCTTTATTGTACACGTTATACCATTTTAGGTATTAAGTGACTTCTCTGGAGGTTTTCGGCCAGGACTCCCTAGGGCTATGTCCAGGAATCTGTTACAAATGCCAGGGCTCCGTTGCGGTAGATGTAGAATAATAACAGACTGTCCCTGAACATGTTTGGAGTGCATTTCCCTCACCAATGACTAAACATATCTGGGATTATAGACTAGAAAGATTTCAGAATAGAAATCGTGATTTCAGAAAATTGGGGTTTGTGCTTTCATTATAGAGATTAGCCATGGCTTTGTTATGCTTTGTTTTGGAATAAAATTCACAAGGGAGAGGGGAGGGAAAACAAAATTCAGATTTCAGTTATTTCGAAATCAGAATTTGTAACTCATGTGCTTAAGCATATGAGCATATGATTTACTGTTTTTGGAGGGGGAAAAAACATAACTGCCGGATTTCCAATAAAATAATCAAAAGGTTGATTTCCTATCTTTATCAAGCTTTAATATCAGATCAGTGTTCTGTGAAGGGCATTATAACCACACAGACCCCTCCTAATGTTTTAATATTTTGTGAAGTTAAAACCATTCACGAGATTTTGGGATATAACTGCTTGCTGAGGGCCCCATGCAGATGTTTAAAAGTGAAAAGAATGAATATATACTTATTTAAAAATCAACTGCATAGATGATAACAGGATTATTTTAATTATAGGTCTTGTATTAGCAGAAACAAAAATCATTCCACAATTCAGCTGATTCACTATATCCCAGTGCAAAATCCAGTGTAATTCAATAAACATTGTTTCCATGGACTTGGATAACAATTTTGCAGGATGTTGCCCTACAGTTGCAACAGCATTCAGGAATGGAAAAGGTCACAGAGGCTAATTTGAAAACAGCACGGATTGATGGAAGCTGTTAGGTGAATACAATGTTTGTCAGGTCATGGTGGCTTGAGTTTTGAGAATAAATATTTTATTGTGTTTTACATTTTGATGTTGCAAACCCAGTCAAAACCCAGTCAAAACATTCTTAAGCATGTTGACTTCAGGTCTCTGATGCCTTGGCTCCCAAATCACTTAGGAGGAAACATTTTCTGATGTACATGGGTGAAACGGAGAATCTGAGGGACTGGTCCATTTCAGAGGACCAGAAAACCAGGAGATTTTCCATGCATGCTCTGTAAAGCTTTTGTTCTTAGACTACAGTATACTGTAGTATAATAATGCAGTTGAGTCGATTGTACTGATGTGCAGGCAACTGTGGCCAACCAGATGCTTGTCGGAAACCCACAAACAGGATTTATGATTTCCAGAAACTGGTTTTCGGAAGCATTGCTGCTTTCAACTGTGGATGCAGAGCACAGCCATCATGGCTAGTAGCTACTGATAGCCTTATCCTCCCTGAAATTGTCTAATCCTCTTTTAAAGCCATCTGTGGGTTCTATAGTTTAACTCTGTGCTGCATGAAGAGGTAGTTTCTTTTGTCTGTCTTGAGTCTTTCAACATTCATATGACCAAATATGATGACTTCAACCCGGTCAACAGGAGGCAACTTGTGTCCTTGGCCCAGTGTTTTGGGCCCAGCCATCTCTGCCATTATTAGTGCAGTGGCTGCCACACTTACCCCAGCATTCCAAACCAGATGCGTCTTTTTTCATGATGGAGAATAGAGCTGGATAGGAGTGGAAAGGGAGGCAGAACTGCCACCAAAAAGCCACATCTCTTTGGATCAGCTGCATGGGTCCCATTTTACCCCTGACTTTTGCTTCTGCAAAGACTGAACAGGGATTGTGCTGCTGTGATGACTATATATCTATATTTCACAAGAAGACCCACAAATCTTGAGAAAACTTTTTTAAAGATGCCAGCTGTGGTGAGCTAAAAAATCTAAAATCCAGAAAAATATATGCTTATGAAATCCATAAGAAATAACAGCATTAAGGATTATCCATTCCATGGATGCATGTACACAACCTTTGTCCAATCACAGGAAGGACAATGGAGGAAGGAACAAAGCAGAAAGGGACTAATTGAATGGTGGGTTCAGATGTTTCTCATCACTCTCTTTCAGGGCACATGTAAACTGTTGCTATTTTGGGGTGGGATTCAATCACATCCTGGCAAATTCAGGTTGTGCAACAAAGCTAAAAGATCAGACTTTCTACACTTTCAAGGAAAGTGATGAGCAAATGTACAGGTAAGTGTGGGGTAATGGTTCATTTGATGCCACATCATCTAACCTCCCCACAAACAAATCAGAATAAATACTAAATAAAGAGGCCAACAGGAAGCTCCCTCAATCTCAAGAGTTTGTACTTCAGTCAGGGTGGGCGATAATGGATAAACCAAGAAAGAGATGATATACAGTATACCCGAGCCTCCCTCTTAAAGGAACCTCAAACAAGGAGTCTTTAATGTTTCCCATTTCAATTTTATAGACCTGGGTCTTTGAAAAAAACTGGATTTTCAGCTTAGCCCTTACTTTATTCTCCTAGATCTAAGTAACCAAAATAGCTCACTTGTTCCAGGCATGAAAGACTGCCATGCATTATTTGAAGTGTCAGAAAAACATCCATGAATACAAAGCCACGAAGGCCAAAATCCCTAATAGCAAAATATATGTCAGATACTGGAAGTGTTGACAACAATTTCCTACAGTGGGATACAACATTTGACAATCAATGCATCAGCTAAATGGCAGTACGGCGATAAAGGACCTTGACTATAATTGTGTGTTCAAAACTAAGGGAGACACCATCAAGCCCATAAGCTTAATTTCTGTGAGCCTAATGTGATAAATTGTGCCAATTTAGGGAATTGCACTTTTGAACTTTAAATATCAGTGGAATAACTCACTCCAAACCTTTTCTAAACATGCAATTAATTAATTTAATTATTTTCTGCTTTACCCGAATTCCTAGGCCACATTATCATGGGTTGATCAGTCCTACTCCCTTGCCACAGGTGACCTTAGTGGGAGCTGTTGTCTGGCAACAGCTTTCAAGGGAAGTCTACTTTATGATGGACTGGGGCGGCTAAATTAAACTTTAATTTATCCTTTAGGCTAAAGTTTAAAGCAACTCCTGTTTCTGAGTTGAGTACTTTGTGGATTGTTTCGTATTTCCAGACACTAACAGAGCAATCCACCCCCTGCTCATGGTAGGCTTGGGTAGAAGTGGATTTAGTGGAGATGTCCTTCCATCTAGCTTTCCTGGCTAAGCTGCCTTCCCTCTGGCTGCTGAATGTGTGTGGGGGCAATAGGCAGGATCCCCACTGGTGGCACAAGCAGAAAGCTCCAGAGTGGGGCATTCCAAGAGTACGGAGGAGCTGAGCCAGCTTGGGGTCAATGGGTTTCACTGCATTCATGCAACGGCATTGGGCCTGATCCGAACCTGATCTCTGAGCCAATCTGCCTGACTCCCACCTTCTGCCCCATCTGCCATGCAGTGGCCTGGTCACTACATTCAGCCCTTCTGTGTGTAAGAGAGAGGAAGAGGGTAGGGTTCAATTGTGCCCTAAATCTACTTCCAAGGCTGGGTTTTGGTGTCATTTCCCCACAATATGTGTGGTTATTGCAACATCGAAGGTAGTATTTTAGTTCTCACTTCCATCCCACCCACCCACCTGGTCTATTATGTTTTATCTACTATAAGAGGTTTATTCCAACTCAAAATGTATTCTCAAGAATGTTCAAGACTATATTTGTAATAAGAATTAATCTGTTGGTGCAGAAAATCCAGTTGGTAGTGAATGCTCTTACCACCTTAACTGTGCCTGCCAAGTTATTCTGCAGTGGGCATTTATTTGAATAATAATAATCTCAAGCTAACTTGTTGTTATTACATTGTGTCTCAGAAGCAAGGCAAGTTGCCTTATATCTGGGCTCAGGAAAATGCAGCAGAAAAACAGGTATGAGCCAAGCTCCTCTTTCTTTTTCCTTGACGGTTAGCAGCATGAACATTTTCTTTGAAGTTCCATTTGTCACAGATTCACTCTCTCCTCCATGCATGTTTGTACTTCCCTGTGAAATTCAGAACTGAGACAGAAGCTGCTCTTGTATCTCAGATGGGCCATGTACATTGTGCCCATGTAATGAGGCCTCTCTTGTAGTGCAGTTTTTGTTCAATAGCAGAGTCCAAATGCATGTAAAGTGCATGTAATTCCTTTGCTCCGAGGCTTCTGCTGTTCCCCCTTTCCCAAACTAAACTGCAAAATTATATTTTAATCAATTATTCATAGCTTAAACTCGGAGCTAGTGAAACCAGATCCAATGGAATTACAAGCACTGTTTCTGAAGTTCCTTCAGGTTGCCCACTAAAGAGCTGCATAGCTATTCCCATCTAAGAACCCACAGATACTGTCACCACGTTGCAAGTTAATTGCGTGTCCAGATCACAAAATAGGCGCACAGTTGTTTTCGGGACAAATACAAAAGTCCACAGCAGTGAAGGACCATTCTGTAATGAAAGCTTGGTGGCACTGCTTTGGCATTGTGTTCAGAAAGGAGGAAATAATACTGGACAGTGGGCTTTTACTGCACTTCCTGAGTTCCATCTTGACCCCCATGCTATTTCACATATTGATGAAGCAGCTGCAGGAGGTCATCTCAGGATTTGGAGTTAGGTGTCACCAGCATCCTGATGGCAGTCGGCTTTATTTCTCCATGGTGGATTTGTAGAAAATCAGGTGCAGTTGTAGAAAATCTGGAACATTGCCTGAGCTTGATAAAGGGCTGGATGAGGATCAGTAAACTGAAACAGTTGTACTATTGCTGAATGGCTCTCCAGTCTTGGAAGGGGGAAGGAATTCATCCTTTGTGGGATGGGATTGAACCCTGTCTGAAAGATCAGGTTGGCCACCTGGGAATACTTCTTGATCTGGTTTTGTTGATTGAGGTTTATGTGTCCTCAGTGCACAGGGTGCTTTCTACCAGCTTAGACTGGGATTCCAACTGGGACCTCTACTAGACAGGGATAGTTTGGCAACAGCGATCCACACTCTGGTGACAGTCCTTTTAGATTACTGCAATGTGCTAGACATCGCACTTCCCTTGAAGACAGTTCAGAAGTTTAAAATACTGCAATTTGCCTGAGACTGTCTGTGCCCTAGTCTTTACTCACACTGAAGCACAAAGGAGGACAGGGATAGAGTTGAAGCAGCAGTTGAATCATTATAGTCCTCTGCTCCAAGTTCTTCCAGGTCAGAGGAAGTTGCTTCTTGAAGTCCCAGGGTAGCCCCTGTCACTTCCATGAAGCATGAGCCAACTGCTCTAGAGTAAGGCACTGACCTTTTAAGGGCATAGACCTCAAGAGGGTAAGGCCAACAGTGGGAATAAACAGGATAGCCTTCAGAAGGCTTCCAAGGGCCTATGCTTGGAAGGCACTGATGCAACAACTCTTCTTCCATGTGTGAAAATACTCCAGCCAGCTTTCTTACAATGCTCTGTCCAAGGTCCTGACTACTGATGCCTTGCCCAAGACAGACCCTGCCTTACCTTCCTTGACCTGACCTTACCAGATGTAACTCTGCCTGGCCTCACCCTATTGGAAATGAGTGTCTTACTTGCTATTATGCTGCCCCACCAGTAGATCGTGTTGTTGCAGTCTACTTTGCCTGGAAGCTGAGAGTCTGGCCAGAATATGAGAACTGGGAACACATCATGACAGTTTTGAGACATTTACAATGATTGTTGGTTCATTTGGTGGATGGATGGTGGCTAGCAGATTGAGGTTGAATCCTGACAATACAGAAGTACTGTTTGTGGGGGACAGGAGGCAGGCAGGTGGGGGGGGGAACTCCCTGGTCCTGAATGGGACAACTGTGCCCCTGAAGGAGCAGGTGCGCAGCCTGGGAGTCATTTTGGACTCACAGCTGTCCATGGAGGTGCAGGTCAATGGGCAGCTGTCTACCAGCTCCATCCGGTACGCAGGCTGAGACCCTACCTGCCTGCAGACTGTCTCGCCAGAGTGGTGCATGCTCTAGTTATCTCCTGCTTGGGCTGCTGCAACATGCTCTACATGTTTGAAGGTGACCCAGAAACTGCAACTAATCCAGAATGTGGCAGCTAGACTGGTGACTGGGAGTGGCCGCTGAGACCATATAACACCGGTCCTCAAAGACCTACATTGGCTCTTAGTACGTTTCCGAGCACAATTCAAAGTGTTGGTGCTGACCTAAATGGCCTCGGTCCAGTATACCTGAAGGAGTGTCTCCATTCCCATTGTTCAGCCTGGTCACTGAGGTCCAGTGCTGGGGGCCTTCTGGTGGTTGCGAGGTTACAGAGAACCAGGCAGAGGGCCTTCTCGGTAGTGGTGCCCACCCTGTGGAACGCCCTCCCATCAGATGTCAAGGAAATAAAAAACTATCCAATTTTTAGAAGACATCTGAAGGCAGCCCTGTTAAGGGAAGTTTTTAATTTTTGAAGTTTTATTCTGTTTTTAATGTTCTATTGAAAGCCATCCAGAGTGACTGGGGAAACCCAGCCCGATGGGCTGGGTAGAAATAATAAATAGTGTTGGTTTGACCTTTAAAGCCATCACACCTTGAGACAGACAAGGGCTGCCTTCTCCCTACCTAAACATGAATGCCTTTCTCAGAAGTGCTGCTACTACCCCAGAGACTGGTATATGACAACATAGAGGGGGCTTTCTTTTCTGTGGTGCCCTAGTTGTGCAATGCCCTCCCTAAGGAGGCTTGCCTGGCATCTGCCTTGTTATCAATAATGCATCAGGTAAATACATTTTATTATCTTGGTTTTTTAAAAAAAATCAATTTGGCTTTTAAAATAGCATAGGGAGGATGCTCTATTATAAAACACTGGATTTTAAAAAATGTTGCTGTTTAACATTCAAATTCACGTGTGTGTATTGTGCTAGTGATTGTTTTATTACCTCCAATTTATAGATTGTAGGTGTTGCTGCTTTGTTTCAAACCACATTGTTAGTAAGCCCAAGACATGAAGGCTAGCAACACCAATCCCGCTGTGTGGGAATCCCTTGCAGATGACCGCAGTACCTGGAGACATACAGGTTGTACATCCTTAGTGGTGACCAGAGGAGGAATGACCATTGGGAGGAGAGCAGAGAGAAGGAATGCCATGGTGCACCTGGAGCAGCACAACCCTTCATCTTCTCCAGCTGCAACAAAACACGTCTCTCCTGTATCGGTCTCCACAGCCACAGCAGACGCTGTGACTTTGCAACAGTTTGACTTCACCCACAAAGGCACACTCCTCCATTGTCTCCCGAGACAGACAGATACCAACAATAAATAAGCCCAGGATCAATATTAGGAAGAGTTTTGTACAGTTCAGAGCAATCCTACTGGGCAGGGGAGAGAGGCATAGTGGTGGATAAACGACAAAAGCCAATACCTTGCTAGGTCTTTTTTTTTTTTAATTGCAGTCATTGAGAGGGTGCCTCAGGGGCAATGGACTATCTCTCCTCCTCCAAGGGCATGCCAAATAAAGTAGGATGGTGGCATTTGGGGTCCATCCTTACCCAGTTTGCCCTGGCCACAAACCCCAGGGCACTCCTCTTTGTCCCATGACAAAGCAGACCTTTCCTTTGCTGCTGCAAAGACTATTCCTTGATCAGACCTTCCTTTCCGAGGGCTGGGCTTCCCTCTCCATCAGAAAATAAAGAGTTTCACGCCATCCTTTGACCCTTTTAAGGGTAGGATTGCAACTTTAATAACAAACAAAAAATATATATTAGCTGAGCAAGATGCTAAGAGATGAAAGCTTTTTGGATACCATCATTTCTTTTTCTTTCAGCAAGATGAGGCTGGCCAAGCAAAAACTTCCAAGCATTCTTCTAGTGTTGACTGTCTGGAGGGCGCCTTCAGAGTTCTCAAGAATCGGAGCCTGGCTACTTTACAACTTGTATTCAAGCCTTTAATCAAAGGCCAAGCAATACAAAGAGTGCTAAAGTGCTTTCTAATACACATCTCATACTAGCTGAGCCTGGAAACCATAACCTTTTGATCTAACACAATTTTAGTAGGCATTATGGAAACTCTGCCAAAACGGTCAGAGTCTGGCTAATGCAATAATATATATGTGTCTGTATCCTTGTCACATTCTTTTAGTTCATAACGTTTGTACATTGCATGGCCTTAGTAAGAGATCATTTCCCCCAGACATATCTAGGAAACAATGAGCCCTCAGATTGACCTGAAAGTCTCTGCAAACCCCTCAGGAAATGCTGGCTTGCAGGATCTGAGGATCAAAGCAGAAAATGTCCAGTGTTAAATGATTAACATTCTTTGGATGATGGATTGCATGGGGTTCCTAAATGATTTTTGTTTTCTAATTAAGGCTTTTGTTTAATACTTGGTCTCATATTAAATAACAACAATACCCTGAACACTAGCCATGCAGTTGCCGTTAACACCACGTTAATTAGATTTTGATTTATATGCTAATATTATCTATCTTCATATATCAGGCTTTACATGCAAACGATCAGGTTCTGATTTAGTAAGAATGATGGTATCTTCACCAAGTTGTTTGCATGACAAAGAAATCCCTCAACTGTATGTACACAGCCTAGCTAAAACACAGTCTTTTAAGCACCCCCAACTTTCTCTGGTTGTTGTGTAGTGGCAGTTTGGCCGGGGGCGGGGCGGGGGGAGAATAAAAATTATCATGGTCTATTGGCTTGCTTTGTTTTTATTCTTGTTTTTATTATGTATTTTGTGCTTTTATATTGCATTTTTATGCTGTAAACTGCCCTGAGATCTTTGGATGCAGGACGGTATACAAATTTAATGAACAATAATAATAATAATAATGATGATTGCAACAACTTGATAAGAGAGACATCATTAACCTCATTATGGCCAGGTGTGTGTGTGTGTGTGTGTGTGTGTGTGTGTGTGTGTGTGTGAGAGAGAGAGAGAGAGAGAGAGAGAGAGAGAGAGAGAGAGACTTACCTAAGGCCATCCACTTAGCACACTGCAGAAATAAGATTTGAAACAACAGATTTCCTCGTCCATTTCTGTAATTTACAGCCAAGTGTGGCTTACTCCAGCGTAACGGCTATATTACTAGGTATGCTCACCTGGCTCGGGCGCAGGTGGCGCTGTGGGTTAAACCACAGAGCCTAGGGCTTGCTGATCAGAAGCTTGGCGGTTCAAATCCCTGTGACGGGGTGAGCTCCCGTTGCTCGGTCCCAGCTCCTGCCAACCTAGCAGTTCGCAAGCACGTCAAAGTGCAAATAGATAAATAGGAACCGCTACAGCGGGAAGGTAAACGGTGTTTCCGTGTGCTGCTCTGGTTCGCCAGAAGCGGCCTTGTCATGATGACCTGGAAGCTGTATGCCGGCTCCCTCGACCAATAATGCGAGATGAGCGCACAACCCCAGAGTCGGTCACGACTGGACCTAATGGTCAGGGGTCCCTTTACCTTTACCTTATGCTCACCTGGCAATAAGCCCCACTGAACACAGCAAGACTCACTTCCAAGAAAGCATGCATAGGATAGTTCTGTCTGGAGCACTATATTAGCATATATTTTTGGTGGAACACTAAACTTGTAGTTTGGTGTTCTACTTTTACAGGCTCTAAAGTTTATAGGAGCTAGGAAACTGGAAAAGATTAACAGTAAATCTTATTATGTGTCTATCCTATTATGTATATCTTTTATCAGTCAGAACACCTACAAGACAACTCAATGTTGAAATAAAAGGGGAAATCTTCATTTAAACTGAGTGAACAAGTAGTATGGCACTTTCAAACATTATATTATCAAGCGTCACAACTGGTTGAATTATTTAAATTTTCTCAAAGAGCCTGAACGAGCCGATATTCCACTACTATTTTAGTCAAGCAAGTTGATATCTCAATACCATTATGAGCTCTTGTTTGATTAGGCGAGAGAGATTATACTTCATAAATTAAACCTAATTCAATAATTACTTCAATTCGAGATAATTGCGATTCATTAAAGAATTGATTAAATCCTACGGGGTCACCATTAATTCCAATTTTCTATAATAAAATGTTCTATCCATGATAGAGTCTACAAGTATTGCACTTGCAGTCTGAAGATTCAAGGATTGTATTGTTCTTGGAGATTATGATAAAAATTATTTAATTTTTACACAAATATTCTGTGAAAAATGTGTGGAAAGTGTGTTTTGATTTATATTTTAAACCTTAGGGAACTGCTGTAATAATGAGCTGGATAAACCAATGGTTTGATTTGCTATAAGGCACCTTCCTGTGTTGCTAGGTAGATCACATCTGCATCTGCACTTGCACAGAAGTGCAAGAAGTCAGGAACATCTCCAGTCCTACCCATAGCTGCCAAGTTTTCCCTTTTCTCGCGAGGAAGCCTATTCAGCATAAGGGAAAATCCCTTAAAATAAGGGATAACTTGGCAGCTATGGTCCTACCTGGAGAGGCCAGGTATTGGAAACTTTAACATGCAAAATATCCTCTATCACTGAGCTATGATCCTTCCCCAAAGAGCCCATTTAGTATGGCTGTGCATCAGCTTTGAATCTTGGCCTCCCAGGTCCTTGTCTAGCACTCTAACCACTACACCTACCGGTATGCTCTGCTTCCTGTTCCTTAACTAGTTACTGATCCATAAAAGGACCTGATTTATCCTATGTCTGCTAAGCTAAATTTGATTGTTTTTTTCTTTTTTGCTCTGTGTCTTTTTAAAGGGACTGTGGGCAAAATAGAGAATCTGGGATGTTATTCTCAGTGCTGATTCATGTCCACTTGCTATAGGAAAACATTGCAAGAAAGGAGAAGGGTCTGTCTAAATCCCCAAAATATAAAATACCCACTTTTGTCCCCCCAAATTTTGAATCCCCTCAATTTGTAGGTGACACACTGCTGAGCTGTATAATAGCAATCAAGATTCATCTAATTGATCTTACGTCCATCTTCTCTGGGCTCAGTCTAGAGATCGTTTCTTATGCTCTCATTCATTTGAAATTACTAACACCGAAATATGCACCTAACTCCCATTGTTTCAGCTAACTTACGTTTGTTTCAAATTCTGCTTCTGTTTGCTGCTAGATACTGCCTTTATTAACACTATGCATAGCTTTTGCACATTAAAACCACTAAAGGGATGATTCACAGATCATTTAGGACTGGAACAGTCCCACAGAAGACAATGGGACTACATCAATGTAAGTGGTCTGTAAATCGCACCGTAAGCATCATTGTTTTAACAGATGCTCATACAAATGCCCATGATTGTTCTCATGATTTACATTTACCAATAAAGCACTATAAAAGCTTCTTAGAACAGTGTACTTGAGAAAAGCTAAGTACAGTTGCTTTGCTGACAGTGGGATTGGCTGCTCAATCCTCAGTGTTATTTTCTTTTATTTAAGACACTAAGAAATATCTATGAATCTTCAGGCATTGCTGCGTGTGTGAGACATGTGCATGGATGCAGCTTGCTTTTGTGCACAGGCACCAAAGAGGAATTTTATTTCAGATGTGTGGGGGAGCTGTCTACACATTTCAGGGGAATATATGTACTGTAATTGTGAACAACGGCCCACCAGTACCGACCCAAGCTACAGGCACCTGATATCATATCATACATAATATGATATCATACATGATATCAGGAATGGGGCAGGTAAGGCGCAACTAAGCCAAAAGTGGGATTTGCAGGCACTTTCATGCTACACTTATTTAATGGTGTTTGCTTGTGGAATGTTCTTATTTTAGATTACTGTGTGATAGGTTGTGATTGTTACATGAACTAAAGAACTTACCATGAAAGAACCTGAATCAGTGTACTACCAGGAACTTTGTGCAAATATTTCCCAAGTGGGAAATTACCGTATTCTGTCTAGAAGACACCCCCATGTATAAGATGACCCTAATTTTTGAGCCCAAAATTAAGAAATAAATATTTTAAACTTCAAACAGTGAAGCAAGCTGTGTAATGGCGGCTGCTCCTCTCAGCCCACCCTGGGTGATCACTGAGCTCCTTGCAGGGGTGGGGCACACTGCAGCGCCTCCAGAGCCTGCCTGCCCCCTCCCACTCAGCCACCCTACAGCTGGGGGGGGGGGAGGCAGCACAGAGCCAGCGTGCGGCCAAGGAGCAGAGTGCAGTTCGCTCCCCTGGATGTCTGAGTGTGTAGCAGAAAAAATATCAATTTGACTTCTGCCATTCCCGGCCGTTGGGGACACGCTCTCATTCATGCTCTCTCTCACGCTCAGCTCCGCTGCCACTCCAGTTGGCCAGTTCGTTAGCTTTTTTTTGGGGGGGGGGTATTTCTTAGAATGTAAAAAAAGAGAAGTTTTTGAGCTATTTTTTAAAATGAAATTACACTTCTGACATGGGCTGCCATATTTCCAGATTTTCCCGGACATTTCAGCAATTTCTGCCCTGACCCTGTTTGTTGTTGTTGTTTAGTCGTTTAGTCATGTCCGACTCTTCGTGACCCCCATGGACCATAGCACGCCAGGCACTCCTGTCTTCCACTGCCTCCCGCAGTTTGGTCAGACTCATGTTCGTAGCTTCGAGAACACTGTCCAACCATCTTGTCCTCTGTCGTCCCCTTCTCCTAGTGCCCTCAATCTTGCCCAACATCAGGGTCTTTTCCAGGGAGTCTTCTCTTCTCATGAGGTGGCCAAAGTATTGGAGCCTCAGCTTCAGGATGTTTCCTTCCAATGAGGCTGAATACCAGCTATGTCCAGCAAATTCTGGACGTATGGCAACCTTATTATTGGGGATATGTCGTCTTCCTACAGTGAACCCAATTCATGGCTTTTATTTGCAGAGCCTGATTCTATTTTATATTGTATGATTTTATATATAATAGGATTTGAAATATTTTTCATTGTTGTAAGCCACACTGAGTAAAGTGAATGCATTGGAAGGGTAGGATAGAAATCTTTGAACAAGCATTCCTTCTGCTGCTTATTTCCACTCTATTCTGACACTAAGGCACGAGTTGCACTGTGAGGGTTCAGATGAGAAAAGCCTCTCCATTAAGCCTGGTTAGTCTTAAGATAATAAGATGATAATTTCTATTGAAAAATGCTGTCCAACTCAGCCTTACAAGTTTACCTTTCTTGGCCATGAGGAAAACAATGCGTAGAAAAGAAATGTAAAACCTATTACAAAAAATACTGCTGCCTTCCCCAGAGCTTCTAATATTGGACAGTTTTAGCATACTCAGGAATTAAAGGTTTTGTATTTCTTTTGTAGGTAATGTATACTTTTTTGTGCATTCTGCAATTTCCAGTCACGATAGAAGACCTGCCCCTCATGAACATCTGAACAAAAACATTTTCTTTTCTAAACATGGTAAATATAAACCTATTTAATGCTAAGAAATAAATCAATTTGCCCAACAAAACTAGGTAACAGTATGTTAATAATAGGGTGGCCCTACAGACCAAATCAGATTTGCCAATGGTGCTGTCAGTAAGGGCAAGTGAAGCTCGTTGCCCATTACACACACACACACATACACCACCACCACCTTGCTACTGTGCACTGTCACTATGATGTAATGTGCAGAAATGCCTGCCCAGTAAACAAAAAGTTTTGGAACATAAGTTTTGTGCACCACCCCCCACCAGAAAATTTTATTAAGGCTTTTTCATAATACAATAAAACAAGCAAACTAATCCAAATGGGGAAAAATACAAAGTCATCTCTCAAAAGTAGATCTTAATCCTTGTCTCACACAAAGGGCTGGACACTCCCAACACTCACCTGGGAGCTTCCCTTTATTTTCCCAGCCTCCCACCTAGGGAGATCTTTCCTCCTCTGCTGCCTCTCTCACAGGGTTCTGCACCTTTTTGAATGCCTCCCACTAACAAAGGCATTTTTTAGCTTGCTAAAATGAGAAGCTCATTGTACCATAAGGTGTTCCCACTTCTATTTTGTCCTTTTAACTATCCTTGGAGGTAGGATAGGCTGCAAATTAGACAGTAGTTGATGGCATGGTGAGGTGGCTGTGCCCACTTGATCTCCTGATGGGTTGAGTTGCTGCTGCTAACTGGGAAGTGATAAGGCAGTGGGGAGATGGTTGCCCCTTTCCTTCCCAGTAAGCAGCAGTGACTCAGCTGCTGGGAGGTCAGGTGAGCCCTGATGCTCCACCACATAGTTTGCTATTGGGATTAGGATTTGAACCAATATTGACATATGGCCGATTAGGGTCCCACTTCTAGTCCAGCATTCTACTCAACCCATGAAATGGGGGCAGCCCATTTCAAGGAGCACAGAAATGTTCGACTCCCCAGTTCAGCACTGCACTAATTTTCAGCTGCTATCAATGCTGCTGCTGTGGCTATTATGGGATTTTAAATCAAATATTGCAGGTTTTTTTAGAAGGTCATTTTAATAGATTTTGCATGAGCCACTTTGCACCTTCGAAATCAGATAGCAATATAGGGATGGCAGGGACAGAGTATAGAGCAAGAAATGGAGATAAAGCGAGAAGCTCTACTGCTCTGACAGTGGGAGGAGGGGGGAAGCAGATTTAAAAAGTACATACTGTACATAGAAGACATTGAAGTGATGCACCTGTTGGAAATTATACAAATTGGGTATGCTAATGTATTGCAACTGATATGTATAATTAGCAGTTTGATTGGCATCATATGCAAATTGTTACTTGGCTTTGGGAGCCTGGAATATGCCAATATTAGCTACTGGAGAATTCAGAGTAAAATTATTCCAGACTGAGGACCCTGGAGGACTTCCCTCTTCCCCCCCAGTGGGATCTTTTAAGCACAGGCGTATACATTGTGGACCTGTTCCCTGGAGGTGAGAAATTACTGCATCTCCTTCTCTATGTGGGTAAAAGAAAATAATGTCATTTTTTGCTTGAGCCCCATATCGCATTAACTGTGTTATCATCATCAATATTATTAAAGTATTATTTGCCCTTCGTCAGCAGGTCCCAAGGCAGATGACAACTTAAAATTCAGTATTAAAATTACATTAAATTACAGTTACATTACAGTCATAGGAATAAGGTGGGTGCTGAAAGCACACATCTCAGGTGACAATGACCAGGATAAAGAGGTGTGTCTTCAGCTTTCGCCAAGATCTGTATAGTGTATAGGGCACCTCTGTGATATTTGGGGCCTAAGTTATTTAGAACTTTAAACACTAGTGCGAGCACCTTAGACTGGGCCTAGAAGCTAACTGACAACTACTTGGGGCTGTTTCAGTTCTAAAGGCAACCCAAGTCTGGATTCTGATGGCTGCACTTTGGGTCCAGTTAAAGTTTCTGAGTCGTCTTCAAGGGCAGCCCCACACAGAGTGCATAGCAATAAGCCAATCTGGAGTACTGTGGCCAAGTCATCTCTGTCTAAATAGGGCTGTAGCTGGTGGGCCAGCCAGTGCTGGAAGCAGGTACTCCTAGTCCTAGCCACTGTGGTCACCTGGGCATCGAGTAACAATACTGGATCCAGGAGTACCCACAAGCTACGAACCCGCTTCATCCAAGAAAGTGCAACCCATTCAGAATGGGCAATCTTCTCATCTCCTAGACTCAATAACCTGAAAACACAACATCTTTGTCTTTCCAGGATTCAACTTCAATTTGTTGGAGCACATCCAGCCCACCATTGCCTTCAAACACCTGTCTAGCACCGCAGCCACATCTCCTGCTTCAGAAGCTGTGTATCATTTGAATATTGTGGACACTTCACTCCAAGACTCCTGGTGACAGCTCCCAAATACTTCATGGAGTTGTTTTACAGCATGCCCCTCACCAAAAAGAACCCTGGAGGACACCACAGGAAAGTTTCCATAGCACTGAACAGTACCCCCTCCCCTGCTCCATAACTACTTTCTGGAAATGACTGGAACCACTGAAGTACAGTGCCCCCAACCTCACCTCCTGAAGCCACTCCAGAAAAATACTGTGTTCAGTGGTATCTGGACAACTATATTAATCCCTGAGCTTTGGCTATGTTGGCTGAGCTGATGTGAACTGGAGTCCAATAGATTTGTGCACACCAACCCATCAACAGAATCCCTTCTGATGTCTCTCTCTGTCCTTCCATACCAGACTTGTCAGCTCCAGTGATCAAACTATTTGGCTAGACCTCATACCTACTGAAGAAAACTTAGCAACTCTCCCTCCTGGAAGCATTCATTCGGCGGGACACAGCTGTATGTATTCAAGAAAAAGGCAGACAAGCCCAGCCAAACAATTACTCCAAGGCCAAGGGCAACAACCAGAAATTAGGAGGTAAGCTGTGGTTGCATTGCCCGCTTAAGCCCACAGAAGGGCGCTGTAGCCTCGCGTGGCTCGCCATTGGCAGGCAATGATCTTTGATCTGGAGTTGCCACCCAGGTTTCCCCTTAAATTAAAATCAGAATAAGCTTTCTGTCCCTCCCCAGTCTGTGCTGGTTCGACTCCTGCCAAGTAAGCGGCTTCCCCGTAGTTGCTTTGATCGGGTGCGTAAAAACTGTACTCCTACTGTACTTCTTTTCCTCATACCTCGATCGGTACACCTTTCCGACGTCTACGCGCTGCTCAGTAGCTCCTCCTATGTCCCCAAGCAAAAATTAAGCTACCAATAAAATTACAGTAAAAGAAAAATAAATCCTTCTTTAACTTGGTTGTCGCACCCAGCAACCTCCCACTCCTCGATTCCTCATTGCGCGATTCCCGCGTGTATTTACTGAGGGAAGCAAGTTACGCAGAGTTCGGCGGGACTTACTCCTAAGGATACCCGCCTTTAGCTGAGAGTAACTTATTTCCTCCCTTGGAGAAAGCAACTTATTTCCCAACATGCGCCTTCACCCATCCCAGCTCCGCAGCAGCGCCCTCAACTCCCTTCCACCCTCCACCGGCGCGCGCGCTTCCCATATCCTCCTCCGACTTGAAAGTGGCTCTTCAATTACCAGAGTGCGCCCCCCTCCCTCGCCATTGGCCGCCGTGCGCGCACGTGCGCACCCAGAGGGTTGGGCTGGTTGGCTAGCTGGTTGCTAAGGTAACCGGGAAAAGGAGCGACCCCCGCCCCGCCGGCAGCCTCGGCTCTAAAACAGCGCCCCCGCTCCCCACGGAAGGGTAGTGGCCCTCGTCACCCCGGGGGTTATGGAGGCTCCAGGGGCGCAGCAGCGGGGCAAAGAGAGGGTGGCTGAGGGAACATCTCTGGAGGAACGCGAGCCCGGAGACGCAGGTAAGGCTCGGCTTCTAGTTCTAGTCCCCGGAGAGGCTCTCTTTGCCGGCTCTTGCGGAAGAATGTGAAAGTTTTAAGCCGTGGCTTGAGGGAAAGCGGTGGGTGGGTTGCTTCCCAGCAGGGGCTGCGAGCGAGACGGGCAGCCCTCGCGCCCGGTTTGTTAGTGGTCTCTGGCAAAGCAACCTGCTATAGGTCCCATCTGCTGCCTGCTGCCCCGCTTCCCAGATGAGAGATACTGCTACTGCTGCTGCTGTTACTACTACTGTTAGGAATAATTATTCCTATTAGTAATAAAATAATAACTACCCCTCCCGAGCAGCCCAGGGAACTTTGCTCCGGCTGCGCTCCTGAGCTGGGGAAGTCGCAGGGCAGCCTCCCCAAGTGCCCAGAAGCGCCGTCCTCGGCCGCTCCCCGTCAGGCGCGAAGAGGAGGTGGCGGGAAGAAGAGGAGGCGGGGCGCAGGGACAGGCGCCGCTCCTGGCTGCCGGCGTTTCCTCAGCTGGGGCTGCTGCTCCCTGCGTGAAAAGGGCAACAGCCGCCGCCTCGCCGGGGAGAAGGAGCTGAGCAGGGCTTCCGAAGGAGCCAGCCAGGCAGTCGTCAGCGCCGGCGAGGTAGATGGTGCGTGCGGTAGCTCGGGAGGCGCCGGGTGCTTGGAGGCAGCAGCAGCAGCAGCAGCAGCAGCAGCAGCAGCAGCAGCAGCAGCAGCAGCAGCAGCAGCAGCAGCAGCAGCAGCAGCAGCAGCAGCAGCAGCAGCAGCTCATCGGCTTGTATCATCTCCATTCTTGCCCTCCGCGGAGCTGGTGGCGCTTCTTTCCCTCCCTCTGCCTGTCTTCGCCTTGCAGGCAAAGGTGATGGGAGAACTGGTCCACTTTTGCCTTCCTCCCTTGGCACAAGAAGGTAAATGAGTGTTAACGGGAAGGCTGGTTCATCGATGTTTCTGAAGCTCTTTTAACCACGTCGGTAGTAGCTCTTGTATGCCAGTCCTGGTTTCTTTTACCCAGGTTGGTTATTAGTTTTGTGTATTTGTGAAAAGAGCATCCAGCCAATTAAGCATGCTCTCTGAATCCTATAATATTGTGTTGTTTATTTGTTTTTAGTCAAGAGAGAAGGCCTGGATATTTTTTTCCTAGATACCTTCTACTAAGTATTGTTTAGCAGGCAAGATTGCTATATCAAGGTTTGGCAGGGGGTGGATTGTGGTGGTTCTTTGGTACACCACTGGGCTATTTCTGCTTGACCAGCCTGTGCCTGCTGGTTGTTGGGATTCTTGTAAAGAATGCTGGACTAATGCAAGAGCACATTCTCAAGTTCACCTAACACAGGTTAGTATAAACGTCCTGTCTGAACTCTTGCTTTGCACATAAAGGCATATTAATGATCGATGTGGATTAGGGGTTGGGGTGGGAGGAGGGAGAGAGAGAGAATGCACTGCCCATAGTTGGCTCCTGTTTGAGGCATCTATACTACCGGTAAAACAGGCTCATTTGTAACCTAAAGGAAGATGATTTATCTTGGTTATTGTCTCTTTGTTGTATTTAATGTTATGCTGTTTCTTGATTCTACAGCATTTTAAGAAGGTTTATGATAGAAGGGCATACTAGTACATTTTCTCTTTTTCTAGTTGCTAATTATCTGAACCTTATATTTATATTTATAGACCTTTCAAAGATTTCGAACCTAAAATGGACAAGGTTATTTTTAATTCTTTTTTGCTTCAGGGGTTAGACTGTATTGTTTGACTGTTAGGATTCTAGGCCACAGAGAATGAGAGAGAGAAAGAGAGCTCACGTGGTCCTCTGTGTACTTGGAAAGTTCATGGATGTACTGGGTAGCCTCTGCCAATGTGGTTGCTGATTCCTGACCCTGTAGCACTCTATTGGTGTATGGCACAACAACTGCCTGTGTTCCTGGAGTGGTATGCTGTCAGCCAAAAATAAATTTGGGAGCCTTCTAAGGGAAACGGCATATGCCTTTTATCCTTGGCAAGCTACAGCTTTCTACCACCTGTATGGAGTCTGTGGTGACCAGTTGCTATGTACTAGCAGGGTTTGAACGACCCAGTATTGATGGCTGGTGGGAATCAGAAGTGTGCTATGATTTGCACCCAGCCTCTGAAATGCAGATATATTCTAAGTATAGCATTTAATTGGGAACCAGAAAAGTTCCTACACGGATCAGTCTTGCTCAACTTGTAGAGCATCTGGTGCTTCACTTGTACACAGGGTTTTATTATCTAGCCTCAATATTTGTATTCAGTGCTAATGTGACATAGTGGATAGTTTTCTTGATTAGGGAAACCTAAGTTCAGCTAGTTATTCTTGGGCCAGTCAGTTTCTCAGTTTAACATACCCCTCATGATTATGGCATAAGGATAAAATGGAGAAAAACTCCTTTGACCACCACAAATGAGAGGCTCTAGTAAGTTGATGACATAAATTTTTTAGGGTTGATGTGACATCAAATTGTTGCTTTTGATGGAGATAGAAAGGTGGTCTTACTTGAAATAATCAAAATTTTGTTTGAAGTGCCATTAGTTTCTCTTTGATTTTCCTCTTCACCAATCTTTACCACGCCAAACTAACCCCTTACAGCATTAACAAAACAAGCTTTGTTTCATAGGAAGATAAAACAAATCACTGTGTATATTGCAAATATTTGAGGTCTTTTAAAACCATTTAGCTATGGATCTCTCTCCCCAGTCCCAGTTGGTGGTAAAGGGTTTTTTTTTAAAAAAAGTTTTTCAACTCCATAGATTTATTTTTTTACAAAGGGCTGTGAGCATCGCCCTAAGGCTTCCTTGCAAACTCCAATTTCTACTCATGCATGTCCTGAGATTAATCTGAAGGGTGTAGAAGTAATAAAAAAAATTCTGGAAATTTTAATACAAAGGGACATTGAGGGAGAGACTGCACTTTTTCTGCTTCACAGGATCGTTCACACTGTCCTTACTTGCACTGGTTATGTCATGCTATTGCAGCATGGTATAACGTGATGTGACTGATGCAGTCTCGTGTGCCATAGTGAAATCACTGAAGGGCGAAAAAAAGTTTCTCTCCATCGTATTAGTAATTTTTTCAAAAAGTAGCTTGTGCCTGTAACAATGCAGTTAAGATAAAGAAATACGCTGCCATCTTGCTGCTACATGTATATATATCGCTGCTATAGAACATTGCTATGGGAAATGTTGATTTTGCACCACCACTTTTTTTTTTAAAAAAGAAAGTATGTAGTGTGCAAATAAAATATGTGTGCATATAGCTGTGTAGACACATCTGGGGAAATGGTGGCAGCCACTCACACATTTATTTCCATGCGTGATGCATTGGCTGTAGTAGACACTGGTGTGGTGCCACTGGCGGAGGAACGAGGGCAGCGTACCGCCCTCGGCACCATTGGGGAGGGGGGTACCATCATGGCCGCCCCTCCGGACACACGCTGTGCCCCCTCTACCATGCCCCCGGGACACACACCACGCCCCCGCAGGCGATGTGCCACGCCCCCACCTGCTCTTCGCCCCCGGTGCCAGAGCATGCAGCTTCGCCACTGTGTGGTGCTGGTATTTCCCACAGCTATCCTAACGTATAGCTCCTTTCCTGATAGGGTGACAAATGGGGTTGTGTCCAATGTTGGCTTTGTACTAGTGGAAATGCTTGCAGTCTCAGAAGCCAAGATGCCTGATATTCACCAGTCCTCCCTACTTCAGTCTTCCATACCATATTGATGCTGTTCCAGAAGGTCATCTAACTTTCAGGGGCAGCTTTCAGTAGCCATGGGGAGGCCACCATGATTAGGAAGTCATTGGCAAAAATTGGGTGTGGTGCCCTGTTTTGCATGAGTGAAGGTTCAGAGTCACAATTGGATGAAGCCCACTGCTTCCATAACATTTGCTAGTTGTGTAGAAGGGGTTTCATTAGGTATGGTGAGTGGAGCAAATCCTATCACTCAATCTGATGTGCTGGGGGAGGGAGCCAAATGAGGATGAGAGGTTTACATCCACTCGGCTCCACCAGGCTCTGACAGTGGGAGCTCTGCCACCATGCAAGTCACCATTATGCTCACCAAAAGCATAGGTGGAAGCTACTCCCATCAGTTTATTTGGCAGCAGTAACTGGCACAAACCTCTGAAGTGCGGTGTTTCAGGGCAAAGCTGGGCTGGCCATAGGTTCTACCAGTGATGGTTCCAATCTAGGCCTTTCTACTGTGCCAGCCTGAAGCTAGTGCAGGCTAAAACCCAGCAGTTTCATTGAGCCCCAGCCAGTGTGGTTGATGGGCAGGGTGTGTTGCAGGACTTCGGATTTATCTGTTGGTTCATTCTGCCCTGCTGCTCCTGGTCAGCAATAAGCCAGCATGCAATAGTGCTTCTGTGATCAAAAAGCTGCACATGCCAACATTTGCCTTTTTTTTTACATTTGAGTTTTAGTGGTTTTTGAAAAACTTTTTTTTTTTAAAAACCCACTTTCCCATGGAAACCTGTTTTCCCCATGATAACAGACAAACGAAATATGCAAAGTAGCAATTGCACAAGCATGTCACTTATCCTGTAGGTCATGAATAGAAGAAATAGTTATGATAATTAAAATAAAGAGGAGGTGAAATAAGCTAACAGTGTATCAGCAGTGTGATATTTAATCATAAATAGAAATTTGTCTCACCAACAGTATGTTGGCACAACTAGAACTATCTCTGTATTAAATGCTGATTTATATAACATACTCTTACCATTCCAGTGTTTAATAAAAAGGCTCTGTATGTATGTCCCATACTTTCAGACACCAATCTGAAGTCGGTGTGTTATTTCTAACATAACTTCTAAAGCATGGAAACCTTTAACAGTTATGTTAGAAGTCAAAAGGGGTTCTAGTCCTGTTGCACCTAACCATTGTTCACACACCATTCTGGGTAAGCTGATTGCACCCAATGTGAGGAGGGGGTGGTATGGGGGCAGCATTCTGTGCATTGAGCCGGCTGTGTGAATAGGCTCAATGGAAATACAAATGAATTCTCTGCATGCAGGATCAAAGAACCTGAAAGCAGGGTCCAGATCCACATGGACAAGCCTACAAGATTGCTGTTTTTGGAAACACATTTGGTCTGTTTATATGAGCAACAATGTGCACGGGACAGTGTCTTTCTGCCACATTCTCTTTCCAGCTGAGTGCATTCAGTCAGATGGCATGAACAGTGCTGTAGTAGTCTATATAGTTGCTTGCTAGAACTAGATACATTCAACAAATGACAGACCTATGGGAAGAACTCATAATGCTTAGGCAAGGTTACCCATGTTGTTCTGTTGCCTTCATTATGTGTTTCGCTAACCCGACCTCAAATAATTGATTGTCAGTAGTGAGGATGGGTAAACAATGTAAGTGTGACCAGCAATATAGGGATTAGTTGTAGCCCTGTGTTATGTAGATTGAGAAAGAGTGAATGAACCATACAGAATAAATCAGCGACTCATAAAGAGCAGTTCCTTCAGAGTAAATTCAGACAACCTGTATGTGTGTCCAAGAGCTGGGGAGAATTTTACTAGATTATTGCTTCCTTGGAGATTTCTGAAGAGCTGCAGAAGACTGGTAAAATTATGACAACCACTTGGTGGAAAAAGGGGTGGGGAAGTGAATCTGTCTGGTGGGTTGGAACCTTATTTCCCCTGCAGGCAAAGTTTGACAGGTGGACAGTGACAGGTAGAGATGAATTGTAATTGTATGGCAAAAAAGGAGACTGTTGTTCTAGTATCTGTGTTGCTCTTTACCTAGGCTTCTTTGTAAATAATTCCTCATAGCAGCCAGTTTTCATTTTTGTGTTTAGATAAAGAACCAATTAGACAACAAGGCACCCCACCTAAATAAATATTACAATTTGGCCTTTCAAATTTTCCTTTGAGGTGACATGTGATTATATACTGCAGGGTCTCAACTAATCATTTTTTTAAAATTAGAGTAGGGAATGAGTTGTTTAAAAATACAGTTTTTAGATGATAGTAACTTTGTTTTTCTTTCACTGAGTAGCAATTGTTCATTTGGTTTATGGATAATTTCTTTCTTTCTTTCTTTCTTTCTTTCTTTCTTTCTTTCTTTCTTTCTTTCTTTCTTTCTTTCTTGGACTTCTTTGTTGCAGAGGTAGAGCCAGGAACAGTCCAGTCTTGAACATTAACTTACCTGGTGATTATTACACAAAATATGATATTGCTTTCTGTGTGCCTTTCACAGATGGCTATATTTGGCTGAAACAGAGAAAGAACATTAGATGACAGTAAAAGTATATGAATGTTGGAGCACATTAAACTACTCTTGTAAAGCAACATTGATTTCATTTGTTAAATTAAATGCCAAAATTGGTATATGTATGTGAGGAGAATTGACTTTCACTTATGCAGTGGGACTTCCCCTTCCTCTCTTCCCCTATGTACCCCCCCAAAAAAAACCCTGCTTCTGACAGTTGGGCACACTTTGGAGCAGATTTTAGGGGGGATTTCAGGGGAGAGGAGAGGAAAGGGATGCCCTGTTGCACAAGTTAGCTCATCTGATACTACATTTCACCCATTATTTTAGCAACAGTGTGTTCGTAACCTTGTGCATAAGAAATGTTATACGTGCAAAGCTCTATGATTTTATCACACATTTAAGCTGCTAATGTAATAAAGATCCTTTCATCTATCAAACAGATAAAATATGTGTTTTCCCCCTTTTAGGCCTTTGCTTGTGTGGAAGAAGATGGTGACGACACTGTTGCATGGATGATTTTATGTAATTTACACTTGCAAGATTTGCAAAAGGCAATTATCATTGTGAAGTGTTTACACTGATTTATGGGAGGAAGGTGGCCTAGGAGAGGGATGCTGATAATATCAACACAGTGGATTAAATGCACATTTACACCTTTATTGACACATATATTATCCATGCCAAGAATGCTGGTGGAGCAACAAGGAAGATGCTGGTGAAGCAATGATGTGGCACAGACTGTTAAATATGGATTCAGCTCTGCCAACTCCCTATAATGCACATCAATGGATTTCTACATCTGAGCTAAAATAGGGAATAAAAGGCTTACAGTGCTTGTCTGTTAAGATAATTAGCAGAGATGGCAAACCAGAGATCTGAAAGGATTATAAAAAACAAGGAAGAGATTTGAAGGTCCTCTCTATTTTTCGTTTCACATTAATGTTTCCTTATTCATACTGTGGATTTTGAGGAAAAAGCTTCAGGAGACACGCAGGATATTTGTTACTGGGAAATGGAATCTGGATCAGAGTCTAGCCAGCATCAGAAAAGAAAGCCTGTGACACATGGACTGGAAGATCAAAAAAGAGTAAGTGACAAGACTTCACCACTGGCATTTTGTGCTTAAATTGCTGAGCATGATTCAGGGAGTTCAAATGCCACTTACAATTTTTGTATTCAGTGCAGATTTTCAGTGTTGTAGCTGGTGGTGGATGAGCTTTCTTAGGTTGAACATTGAACATTGATCTAGTTTAATTGGCTGGCACTGAGTGGTAAGGGAGCAGCAAAGAACTGGGAAGCATTTAGTTGTTTTTGAAAGAGCAATAGGAAAATAAGAAACAGGAAGAATGATTGGTTATTATAATGAGTCTGCTGTCATGCGGTGACACTAGTAAGGAAGATAAAGCTAACTTACTATTTCATTTGTTGGTGGGTGCTGGGCTTTTTTTATAATAAAAATGCATAAAGGACTGTTTTCTATGTAAGATCTTAAATGAATAGTCACGCAGTGCAATCCTATGCATGTTTACATAAAAGTAAGTTCTTCTGTCTTCAATAGGATTTTCTCCCAGGTAAGTGAGTGTTGGATTGCAACCTTAATGGAATATTTGGTACCCATGGATTTGCCAGATGGTCTCGATATGTTTCCCGGTGTCTCATGCATTTGAGAAAAGTGAGAGTATATTTAAATAATTGTATGCTTTTCATTGGCCAGCAAGAGTTTGATGAAAACTATGCCTTGGTTTTTTCATGGGTGTATATTGACATGTGACTCTATATCCAATACTGTATAGTGTTGTCATTCATTAGTAGTAATTGAAAGTAGTGAGCAACTGAATTTTAAATTTCTTTTACTGGTTCAAATTGTGATGTGTTGTTGCTATATAAGTCCACAGGGATAAGTTGATGGTACACTAATGTATTCTGGTTCCTCTGGAGATCCCTTTTTTCATTGTGACTTAAATGCATCGCTTTTGAGAAAATTGTTGAAAAATGCCTGAGCTGTAAATTGAGCATCTAGCTTTACTTTTCTGTTTCAGTAATGCCAGCGATACAGTGAAACAAGAAGGATTATGTGTCTTGATTTTCTTTTGCTGAGTCTGTTGAAGAATAAAACTTACTTTTCTCTGGAAATAAAACCAGCTTGGATAGTGCTCTCTCTCTCTCTCTCTCTTTCTCTCTCTCTCTCTCTCCAAGATGGAAATGCAGTTGTTTGCTTAGGGAGCCTTCCCCAAAGAATCTCCCCCCCCTCCTCTTTGCTATATCAGCTGAAGGCAACAAGGACCTATTTTCACAACCCCTTTTGGAGCTGGAAATATCAATCAATAGACACTGAAAGAAAATTCCTCTTATCGACTTAATTTCTAGAGGCCTTTAATATATTTTAAAAACCCTCCTATATACAAGGCTTGCGCTCTATGAGACAAACATTTGGTGTCTCATAAGATACTGAAGAGCTGGTTTACTAATATTAATCTGCGGTTTTGACTGAAACTCTGATAAGTATGGAGGCCTACATCTTCCATCTGCTCTTGGCTCTGGGTGTTTGGTGCACATGTAAAATGGGGCCTCTGAAAGTATAATATAACCCCAAGTGAGGCTCGGTGGCAGCTGGGATAACATCAATTGGTCATGCTTAGCTGACATTCATTTTAACTTGAACTCTAGCCGTCATGGAGATTATTAAATTTATAATGATATATGTAAGATCTATTTTAATGACTCTTCACGCTTGGGTGATCTCTCTCTTACTTGTGTTTGCAAAACAACACAGGGAATTGGGTATTATTACATTTCCTTCCTGGCTGAATTTTCCAGGGGAAAGGATGCGGGTTGAAAACTTCAGTGAAATATATTTAGGATTATAGAAAGAAGCACTTTGGACCACAATCCTTGGGCTGAATGTGTGCTACATGCCTGCCTCTTTGCAAGATACTCATTCAGAGATGTTGTGTATTTGACGGCTGTCTAACATTAATAATTAATTATTGGAACAGATTTGTTCATTGGAAATAAATTGGTCTCCTACATGAATAAATAAGAAAGAAAGGTGTTAAATTAGCACATGCTCCTGTTTTCCATCTGTAAGAAAACTGCTAGGAGACTGCAAAGGTTTTGCCTCCTTTCTAGAGGGAAAGAAAAGAATGTGCCCATGTTCTTTGTGGTTTCTTTTCTGTAACATACATTACCTGTGCAAATTGGAATGGAAAGAGGAACACTACCCCATGAATACCATATGTTTGAGGCGCAGCCCTTAATATGGTTTTTTCATAACCACATTTTGTGGGTGTTGAATTTAATTAGTATTCTTAGCCCTGATCTCCAGCTTGATCTCATCTAGCTTTGTTGTTATAGATTGGCCTTCAGAAAGCTGTAGAAAATTGGGGTCTATTCCTGCCCCCGCCCCTGAGTCGTGGTGGTAGAAGAGAAGCTTTTCACTGATTTATTAGTTTCCAGACAGAATTAAAATGGGATTGACACTAATCATGTTCACAGTTGAACTGGATTTAGCCATACAATTTTTAATGGCTTTGGTGTGA